>NC_136504.1:115471440-115493940 GCF_053919585.1 Euprymna scolopes
CAGTTGCCTGTCTTGCCGCACTGATGAGGTGTGAAATAGCGAAAATACTGTATGTAGATGAATGTGTGTGTATGTACGTATATATATATATATATATATATATATATATATATATATATATATAAAATAAATCCTGACTTCTAAAAATGTGGAAAAAGACATAGTTTTGTGAAAGCAATGCTGTATGAAGTTTTTATTAAATATTTCGTTTGCAAACGAATGGCTAGTCGGAAAATAATAGATTTAACACCTGCACCTAAATGATATTCATGCATATCAGAATGTTTGTAATGATCGCATTTTATCGAGCTATGTTTTATGTGCGGTGCAGGGTAGACGTGTACATGGGCAGACTTGGGAATTCATTTCTCTATTTGTGTTCCAGTTAACATAACAAACTTCGGTCTTTCATTTGCTTTGAACTAGAGCCAACTAATGTGGTTTTTCGATTATGGTTCTTGACTTTTGGTAAGTTTATTTCCTGATGAAAGAACTTGCTCTTTAGACACGTTGCCCCCCCCTACTCTCACACCTCTCAGACCAACAGAAATGGTTCTTAAAGCTGAAAAGAACAAAACAAACGGGCAGTTACAAGAAATCTAGTGTGTTATTATCATTATTCTTACTAATGAGTCTGCTTATCAAGTCTCAAAGGCCACTCATGGATAAGGCAGATAACTCTATAGTAGAATACCGGGATAGGATGGCCCTAGGATACGTTTTTTCAGATTATGATGTGGAATACGATGTTTTTCCGGCGCCTGGTTACGGTATTTTGCCCCGCTTTACTGTGTTATTTATAATGTTATTTAATTATATACATGTGTATTATATACTGTACTGTATTTTGTTACTGATTTTTAATGCCGTATCCCCGGGTTCTATTGTATTATCTATCTATATATCTGTGAAAGTGTCTGTCTGCCTACATTCCCTACACAATAACTCTGTCAATTTTCAGTCTACAGACTCGAAATTTGATATCCAGGGTATTGAGATTTGGGAAAATCTTTGTAATCGGTTTTCGGCCAGAAATTTGTCTGTTAAGGGGTCAAAGTTCAACGATTTGACCTTTGAGAACTCTACCAAACTCTTCCGAGAACTTTGGGTCTAAACACTTGAAATTTTAAATATAGGTTCCTTGGATATGAATCTAACTTAATAACTTGATTTGAGCCCAAAACAAATGTTAAGGGGTCACAGTAGGGGTCAAAGTTAAAAAAGAATTGACCTCTGCAGTCTCTACCAAATTACTCGGACAGTTTCTGGTCTAAACATTTGAAATTTTACATAAAGGGTATTCAGAGATAGGGGCAAGCTTTTTAATCGGTCTGGGTCGAAAATTTGAGCTACAAATATATAAATCTATGTATGTTTGCATGTCTGCCTAAAACGTTCGACAGTGGCGACGGATTTTCACAAGATCAGTATTGTTTTGAAGCTCGACCCTTCAGGCGACAAATACCGAAAAATTGGCTAAAAACAATTTCTTCACCCTCAACTGGGCACTTTTTTACAGGGAGGGGGCGCTTTTTTCGCCGATATTTTCGAAAGTCATTCCCTGTTTTCGATTGTCTAGCCTTAATTTAAACCTACGTCACTTCAGGTTTGGCGGTGGTCGTAACAGCAAAGATGTAACTTTTTTTTTCTCCTTCGCGGTACGGGTTCGAGCCTGCCTGCCTTTTTTTTTTTTTTTTTTTTTTCTCAACACACATCTCCAAACACCTGGGCAACGCCGGGCACTCATGCTAATCCAATATAAAAGGAATTTTGTCTGTGTGTATGAGTTCGTTCTCTCTGGGCTGGGCCAATTTTCTGAAATTTTACACAAAGGTACTTTATGTGCTTGACAGTGTTATAAGATAGGTTTTGTATCGGAATGTCTTTGATAAGTATCGATAATAAAAAAAAATCCAATGATAGAAGTAACAGACGATTTTGACCAAAGTTAACACCTTACACAGCCTAATGCCACAAGTGTATTTGAAGTTTTATTACCACACAAATCTAGTTTGTGCTTGTTATTTTTATGTATACTAATAAGTACTTACCAATTCTCAAGGGCCACTCAAGGATAAGTCAAATATAAGACCATTTTCTAGTATGATAGGCATTGGCCTGACTTTAAATATAAAATTTTCTATTTATAAAATATTTTCGAATTCTAACTGGACTGATTCCATCCTTTCATCCTTGGAATGTAACTTTCAGGATTAGAGTCAATGGTTGAAACTGGTCAGATTCATATTTAAGAGGCAGGTTCCACAAGAATTTGACATTGGATTTGAAAACACTTATGTTGCATTCATGCGAGAAGCAAACCGGTAGTATTGTTTCACAATACGTTTAGTTTTGGGAAATAAATTCTGCTAATGTAAATTTTTTTAGCTCCAGGTTTTTTTTTCTTGTTTTTTTTTTAAACAGGCATCACCACATTATCAAGGCGAAGAGGCCACTCAAGGATAAGGGTTAAAGAGTGTACAGTAGAAATTGGACAATATAGTAATCATTAGTAATGAAAATTCGGTAAATTTGTTAACTTATATGGAACGGATCATCAAGAACTTATTTACGTTAGACTTGAACACAACCATATTGTACTCAGCCGGAAAGCAGGAAAACGGAAGACAATTCCACAGGCGTGCAGTTGTTCTAAGAAAGAAGCTTTGTTCATGGAATCTACGTTTAGGTTTAGGCACAGATAAAGAGTGGGGGAAATTATTGATAGTGTTTACAGCTAGACGAGTGTTTCTTGTGAAAGTTTGGCGAGGGGGGACCATAGACTGAAGCTCAGTCGGACACTTTCCATGAAAATAACGATACATCAGAGACAAGCTCGCAACATCTCTTCTGTGAGATAGAGGTTGCAGGGAAGAGAAAAGGACATCTCCTACGAGGCTACAAAGTCTGTTTTGAACTCTATCAAGGCAGGACAAGTACATGTCCAGTAAAAGAAAAACGATTTACAGTGGTTTATAGATATGAGTTTTTGCTGTGAATGTTTTCACAAAAGGGAACCAGAGATTGGAGCTCAGTCGAGCACTACCATAAAGTAAGAGTAGAGAAAGAAACGTCTTTTATATGAGAAAGTTTATATGAGACTAAGGATACAGCTGTGGAATTTCCACGGATCCCGCTAGTCATATATAATTTAATAAAAAGAAACTGTCGTCAGAAACATTAAATGTAATAATTTTATACAATATACAGTTTTTGCACTATTACCGAACAGAATAAGTTCAGGGAACTTCAGTCATTACTAACTAGCAGAGCATTATCGCTGTTAATCAATGGAAGAGTTTAATTGGGCTCTTGTACAGTGTAAAACTTGGCAAGTGAGGATCGAGGATATGCGTTGCATGGAGAGAAATGATATGAAAATGATGCAATCGATGTGTAATGTATGTCTTCAAAACCGGCTTAGTTCTAATGATTTCAAAGGAAGATTAAATCTGGACAGTATAGAAAAGTGTATACAGAACAGGAAACTTGGATGGTATAGTCACATTAAAAGAATGGATGTGAGTTCTTGGGTTAGTAGATGTAGAACAGTTGAGGTAGCAGGTTCAGTCTACAGAGGAAGACTAACAAAAACATGGGATGATAAAAATGAATCTGAGGCATAAAGACCTGGCCAGAGATAGGTTAGTTTGGAAATCAATTTCTTAAAACCTTTCAATGCATGCTAGCACATAAAGCAGATGTTAAACCAGATATGACGTAATGATGCTTGAAATTCTTTTTTTCTCATAAATTTTTTAAATTGATCTATAAAATTTGATTTTTTTTTTTTTCCCACATTGACATTAATATTAAAAGCCTACTTGTTCTATTTAAAAATTATTGAAACGAATTTCTTAATATACTCAGTCATGGATATGTTAGCGACTACATGAAGGTTAACTAATTTTCATATTTCAAGAACGAACGTTCATAAATTAATTCACTTTTATGCGTTCTTATTTGATGATTGGTTTCATTTCACTATTATGCTGAATTCTATTTATGCATAGTTTCTACATTCTGCATAATTGCGTAGAATTTGGGATGAAAGGGTTTTAGCACATGGAAATATGTGACCTTGTGTGTGCGAAAAGTCTCTACCAAACTCCTCAGAATATTTAGTCTACAAACTTAAAATTTGATTTACACGAGGCTTACTTTCGATTTGGTTTTTAGCTTGTAAAAATAGCTGCTAAAGGGTCAAAATTTAGACGTAGTTTACAACCGGGTAACGCCGGGCAGTCTGCTAGTACACTATTTTAATTAAAAAGAATTGGGTAGGGGGCCCTATTATCACTTACAAAGTACAATAATTTTAATCGATATGTCCTATGCGCATATTAAAAGTGAAGATTCAGGATTTAAGAACAGCATTGCCAACCCAGACTTAGGGTTAGTGTTGGGGGTTAATGAAGATTTTTTAAATTTATTCAAATCAACTGAAAACGATGCCTTCTCTATGTTTAACTTCAATTTCTTTTTTTCTTTTTTTTTTATTTCACAATGAATATTCAAAGTATACTTATTTTTCTTTTTTGTAGGAAGGTGTGGCCGTTTACAATGCCTTATATTTCCAACCCATTTGTAGTTTTTCACCTAAAATGGCGGACGACTTCGATGTTAATTAACTCGTCTGCTATTTTGAATTGTCATATTTATTTAGTTATATTTCATTTCCTGGAGACATTTATGGATAAAAAAATAAATTAATTAATAAAAACTAAAAAAAACAACAACTGGTTTTATGGTTTTAATTTCACCCCCCCCCCCCAATTTTAATAGTAAGTGTGTGTGATGGCTTCGTGGTGGGTTCGAATCTTCTGACCGGTTGTAATTGTGACTCTATTCACTAATTATTCCCAAAAGGATGAAATACTAGTCTATAGGTATTTAAGTTACTCGTATAGTAGTGTATTTATAATAAGGAATAAGTTACAAATGACTTTTATCAGAATAATGGGAAAAGGAAGATAAAAATCGTTCTTTTTTCCTAAATAAAACAAATGTGTGTATTGAGCCGATAAACTATTAAACTATTGGTCATCTAACACTGAAATTGACAGAAAATAGTAATCATTAGGGCTGTGACAACAGCATATTCTTTACATTTTTTTTACTCTCTAGTATATATCCGACACAGTTAGACTCAGCTATTCAACCGAGAACCACATCAGTCTATATAAAAACATAAGATATTAACGGATATATACTCAAGAGTCAAAACAATGAAAAGAATATGCTGTTGTCACAACCCTAGTAATTATACACCAACGATGGTTTATAACAAGTAAAATATTTGTTTGGATGGATGAATAGCTCAGAAATATGTCGGCAAGTTGAATTGCAAAAAGTTCATTTCAACTGGCCGACATATTTTTATTAGATTTGCGCGTGCCTAAATTCATAGCTAAAATTGATTTAATTTTAAATATTTCTTATGTATCTGTCGGACTAGCTCAAACGATAGGCAACGCAGCTGGAGCGCGAAATGTTTTGATTTCGGTTCTAGCTGATGGCACCCAAGTCAATTTTTAAAATCTTTTGAAATCAGTATTTAAGTAAAGAATTGGCTCTAAATACGAAATCTGCATGAATTAAAATATATTTAAGCGTATTTTACGACCGGCAAGGCCGGGCACCTCCGATAAAATAAAATTATTTGTTATTCTTATTCCTTATCTCTTATTTTCGAATATTTAATTGCACCTCTTTATCGTGTTGAGCTTTTTGTATATTAAGTTTACTTTGTTAAAGATATCCTTTTTTTCTTCTTTTTTTAATATATATATCCGAAATGTAACTCTTTAAAATAGCAGACGATTAATTAACGTCGTTCGTTCACCGTTATTGCTTTTTTTTGGCGTTGACCAGGCTCAAGGTTGCTTAACTTTAGTTTACTGAAAATCGGTCATACCATACTTTTATTTTATTTTATTTATTTATTTTTATTTTTTATTTTGTAGATTTGTAAAAATATTTTAAATCGTGGCCAATATATTGATAAAACACGCGATATTGACATGTTTTTTTTTTTTTATTACAAAGAAACTTTGTTGTATATTTAGTTCGTGTATGCCATTAGTCTGTAATAATCTACAGGTCTGTTGTACGGCTGATCTGAGGACTTGATTGTAACAATGACGCTAGTGCGTGTCAGTGGTTGAAAGGAAAATGACAAAATAAGTACACACTGTTAGGTAGCATGTTGTTGTTGTTGTTATGTAAATAAGCACATAGTTTGTCGTAATGATTTCCGTCGGCGAAAGAGACTACCTCGGGGCGTCTCCACTGTTGGCTTTACGTGTTAATTCATTCAGTTTAAGAGCAGCTGTGGTCAGTCGGTAGTCGTTAACCCCGTTTTTCCATATATGTAGAGGGAAGTTACTTTTGTTTCCGTTGTGTGGTTTTTAAAGGATCTTATTTTTATATTAAGTTTGAAATTTCGCTTATGGTAAGTCGCTTGTTATTTTTGGTTGATTGCTTTTTTTTTTTTTTTTTTTTTTTTAACCCTAGTTTTATTTCGGTATTTTTTTACAAAAAAAAAATCTCCCCATGTTTAGAACAATTTTTGAGGTTGGGGGAGGGGTATTCTGAAAGCCGTTCTTAACATGGGGAGGTTGTTTATAATATGATGGGTTATGTCGTAAAACTTACCTTTTCTTTCTTTCTTCTTCTCTACCATTGTTTAGAATACTTTATCATTTTTTCTTTGATTTTGCTCTTGACAAAAGTGACGATTTTATTTGTGTGTGTGTCACTGTGTCACAGTCAGGTAAACACAAATGTACACATGGTCTGTGGTAATTTGGTTACCTATTTATTTATTTTTATTTATTTATTTTTTTTCTGAAACATTCGTACGATGTAGCGATTGGTTTTTAATCCTGAAAATGGCTAATTTGATGAAAGGAACACGTTAGGTGCTTGTTTAGATTGGCACTTATGGCAGCAATTGAAAGTAAAGAAAATACAGAAAAGTCCGTATGATGTACGTAGAACGAAAATGTCATTCCAAAAATTACGTAATTTAATAGTTTTTTTATTTTTTAATCACGAAAATTAAATTTCACGATTAAGCGAAGTCGTAGTGTTTTCATCTTAATTAAATAATTAAGGAGACCACTCAAATCTAAGTGTCGAGGTAAAAAATAGCCTTATGTTCAATACTATTTCGTAGTAAAATTGTAAATTTTGATTTTCCTAGTTAAAAAAAAATACTTGATTTACGTAATTTTTGGAATATGACCTCTTCTGTTTCTGTACGTCCATCGTGCAGATTTTATCTGTATTTTTTTTTTTTTTTTTTACTTTTAATTGTCGCTATGTGCATATGTACTCGCAGCGAGGATAATATAGATACGTGTGTGTATATTATAGAAAGTACCTGCATATTTATATAAAAATGCGTGAATACGTGCGTGTATAATTATGTTTGTGTATATGTATAATATATATTTGTGCGTATATGCTCGTGTAATTATATATTATAATAGCAGAGCGACCCGACGTTGCTCGGGATTTAAAGAGGATTAACAAATGTTTCACACTTCTAATAGTTTTGTCATCGAAATTGTGAAATCGCTCATTCGTCAATCAAATCAATTGATTTCCTGCTCTAATCAGGAACTCGCCACTGTGCGCTGGAAGGAAGCGTCCCCCCCTTCCCTCGTAGTGACTTAGTCCATAATTCATTGTAGTCTACATTGCACTGTAGAGAACGTACTGTTGATTTTATGAAATTATTTTTTTTATATAATGACTTGAATTAAGTTTAAAATGCAAATGTCAAGTGTTACTCTAAACAGACGCGTTCATTTTAAACGCGCCTCTGTCTTATCAAAGAACCTACTGTTGATTTTATAAGCTGAGCCATTCTGCATGTGTGGTGATAAAACTTTAATGCAATTATGCTGGTAGACTGCATAAAAGTGTTAACTTTGATCAAAATTGGACTCTTTCGTCTTTAATCAGATTTCTTCGATTATCGAATTTTTATACTTATCAGAGGTATCTATTTAAAAACACCCCCAGGCACATACGGTACATGTATGTGAAATTTTTTAAATATTGGCCCAATCGTTTTGGAGTCTATAGGAAACGAACTCGCACAAACAAAGTTCCTTTTATATATAAGTAGAGAATAGATATGTGTGTATACAGTGTCTAAGATATTTGAAAAGATTTGCTATATATATATATATATATATTTTTTTTTTTTACTAAAGAAGGAATTTAAGACTTTATATTTTCCAAATTTCATTTTGTCGATTTTAAAACCTGTACTTTTTGCTTATTTTTAACCCTAGATAATTTGAGATACGCATCCGGATATCTGTGGTACAAATCATAGCTTTTGTATTAATACATTTAATCACAATAAATATATATATATTAGTGGCCTGGCAAGGCCACAGGGGAGACAACCAAGCAAAAAAAAAAAAAAATCCAATCCTAAGCAAAATTAATCTTGAAGCAGCGAAACTAAAGCTGACCTGCAGGACATTATATATATATGATGATGATGATGATTGCAACGTCTTGTCAGTTGGCCGTTAACCCCAAGAAAGGGTTCATTCGCCCTTTGGAAGGTTTTTTTTTTTTTTTTTTTTTTAAATTCTTCAGGGAGACTAGCCACCCTCCTCACCAAACAAGTCTGGTGGGGGAACCAGTTTAATCGCTGGTGACCCGACCATGAGGCAGGTAGTACTGGGTTACATGGTACCAGTAGCATATGACATGACCTGACACACACACACACACACACATATATATATATATATATATATATATATATATATATATATATATATATATATATACGCACACAAATGTAGGCAAATTTGGGCATATTTTATTGGTTCTTTTATGCTAATTGCCATCAAATTTTAACCATAGAATAGTATTGGACTCTTTAAAAAGCCTGCAAATTTTTATGCAGTTTCGTCACATAGAACTAAAGATATGGGCATTTCAATATTTAATCTGGCTACCATTGTGTGTGTGAATTTAGTAAATGAAGGCTCATTGGAAAGCTAATGACCTGTGTCATGAATTGTGTAGTGGGCTATGTGAATATTGCCCTTAAGGTTGCACATTATTGTTTCAAAAAGTTGGGAATCACTTTTCTATATTAATTTAACGTAAAATGAGCTCCCACTTTATCGCTACTTTTTTGGTGGATGTCTGCTTTTTTTTTTTTTTTTTTTTTTTTTTTTTTTTAAGGGTGGTGTTTGTTGTGGCCTGGTAGACAAACACAAAACCTTCCATAAAAAACTTGTTTTGTATACGATTTCGGGTGTGCTGAAAATGAATATCGCATTTAAGTTTTCTGCAAATAAATATTTTTTATCGGATATTAAGCAAAAATATGCATGCGCTTACATGTATAGTAATGACCACCACTTGTAACATAATTACATTACTTAATACCCGGAAAAATATTTATTTACGGAAAATGTAAATGCGATATTCATTTTCAGCACACCCAAAAACCTGTAGAATATAAGTTTTTAAGGTAGATTTTATGTTGGTCTACTAGGCCACAATTACCAAATAAACACCACTCCTAAAAATAAAAAATAAAAAAAAACAACGTCCCGTCCCTCCTACCAAAAAAATAGTAGCTATAAAGTAGGTGTTCAATTTATGTAAAATTAATATAGAAAAGTGATCCCCCACATTTAAAATTATAATTTCTTCATATCTTGGAAACTACTCGTTTCCTGGGATTTTAACTGTTATTTTCATTTTCAGCACCCTCTAAAACCTATTAAAGTGGTAATTTAAAAGGATTTTTTGTTGGTGGAAAGATACTGCACCTTTCTGCTATGATTTCAAATGATCTGAAATAACGGCAAGGGTAGACTTGATTCCAAATATTTCTCATGTTATATCTCCCCTCTTTGATTTTCATACATAAAGTAAATTTCAGTGTATAAGGATTATTTGATACTGGAAATATTCACAATCTAACCCTATTTCCAAAAGAGAGGAAATATAACGTATGAGAAATATTTAGAATCAGGTCTACCCTTGCTGTTATTTCAGATCATTTTAAACCATAGCAGAAAGTTTTAGTCTCCCCTCCATCAAGCCCAGAGGTTTGGGGGGATATATATATATATATCTATATATATATATATATATATATATATATATATATATATATCTCGTTTACTAAAACATACTCATGAATGGATAGCGATACACAAATATTTAGGTAAAAATGAATAAAGTGTGTGTGCGCGCGCGTAAACAATAATTCTTGTGTTGACAGGAAAAAATTGTGCCCGAATGCTAAGATTTAATTTTTATGGAGCAATTCTGGTTTCTGATTGGTTGATAGAACATGAATTAATTTGATTCGTCAGTTCCAGTCGGCTGCGTTCTCAGAATCTCCCAACTTGGAGGGAGCATACCCGATTAATTATTAAAAATATTGCAACAGTATACTATATCCATCCCGGTATTTCCATTTAATACGTCACTAGCCTGAATGCTCAGCATTACCCGGGTATTTGGACGTGTATGATGAGCAAAAAAAAAAAAAAAAAAAAAAGTGGTAGTAGGAAGGCAGGCTCGAACCTGTACCGCGAAGGAGGAAAAGAACGTGAAAAAAAAAAAAGTGACGTCTTTGCTGTTGTGCCCATCGCCAAACCGGAAGTGATGAATGTTTAAATTAAGACTAGTCAATCGAAAAGAGGGGATGACTTTCGGAAATATCGGCGAAAACAGCGACCCCTCTCTGTAGAAAAGTGGCCCAGTTGAGGGTGAAGGAATTAAGGTTTCAATTTTTCGATACGTCGTCCAAAGGGTCGAGCTTTAAAACGATACTGATCTCCTGAAAATCCGTCGCCTCTGTCGAAAGTTTTACGCAAACATACATACATACAAACATACATACATACAAACATACAAACATACATACATTTAAACAGACATATGAGATTTATATACTTCATGCACTACACCAGCCTTTATTGACGAGTCCTTTCTATTCATTAGCCAATGAGATTGTTGCGTTTGTTTCAAATTTGTCAAAATAATTGCATGTATTAGTAAATTTTACTTGCACCACAACGTCGTTTTAATGCGATTCATTCGTCATTATACATTTTCCAATAATCATGCATTAATTTTTTTTAATCACAACTAGAACTTCATCCCATCGTTGAAAACATTCATGTTCAGCTGAGGTATACATGCAAGATCGTCAGTTTTAGGAATATACTAAACTCCCAGTAGACGATCTGTGAACGAAAGGGTCATAAGTCGTCTGGATAAAACTTCATAAAAAGATTTTCCTCCTCTCTGATTGCGTCGTCATTTTGTGATGTCATCCAGTATAAAAACAAACAAGATCCACTTTCTTGGCCCTCGGGACAAGATCACAGTGTAGTATCTGTTCTGGTACTGCACTTCACCTTTTCTGTCCTCGGTTAGTGGAGGAGAAATCCTTCATGATTAAGACAATTCTTATTTTTGTTTCTATCCAGGGTGTCCCTTTTTGGGGAGGTGGATTTTCCTCACATTAAAAACCGACCCTGTGTCTAACTCTGCCCTCGTGGGGAGGTGGCAAGTAAATAGGAATAAGATCCAGTTTTAGTATTATGTAAATAAATACTGTGAATGCTTATAAGATTTAAAAAAGAAAATTGTCTCAAATTCGATATGTTTTGATTACTTATCTAGAAAGTTTTAAGGTCTTCCCATCTTATAATTGCATTTCATAGTAGATATGTTTAATAGTTTTCATTGTTTCTTAAACCATACGTTTTCATCGAGTCATCAGAGTAAAATGCCAACAATTAAACCAACGAATCCCGTCACGTCAGATTATAGGGCTAGTCCTCAGATTACGGAGTGCACTTAAAATCTAAAACATTCATCATCACCCCCGTTTAGTCGATTGATTGAGATTGTCGGACTGACTTCCTCATCTTGGCTGTTATTGTCACAACGTTTCGGCCGTTTTGCCCTCCGGCCTTCGTCAGGTGTTTTGTATCGAACTGGGGAACCGTTTGTTAGGAGTCTCGAACCCAACCATTTATTATTATTACGGGGGTACCGTGTTCGGACTCCAGCTAAGCTTTGGGACATAGTTGCTGATTCTCTGCTTTGAATGTTACTTTTTCACTGCCTTCGTTCAGGATTGAACTCAGCACCTTTGAGTAACTGTAAACTTTGATACAACGTCTAGGACCACTCGGCCATATGTCACTAGGACATAGGTTCCCCAGTTCGATACAAAACACCTGACGAAGGCCGGAGGGCAAAACGGCCGAAACGTTGTGACAATAACAACCAAGATGAGGAAGTCAGTCCGACAATCTCAATCAATGAAAACACCTCATCTCAAAAATACAGACAATTACTACCCCGTTTAGTCTTTCAACACAATGGATATCTCCTGCAAGGGTGCCTGCACGTGTATTTATGAAGCATAGGTTAGGGTTCAACCCTTAACTACCCATCTTCTCAGTTAGCACTGCTTTATTCCAATAGTAAAGACCTCTAAGACAACCGGAAACAATGCTGAGATAAATGTATAACACATACAGCGCCTAGTATTCCCAAATGGTCACTCATTTAGTACTGACCAGGGTCAATGTTGCTTAACTTCGATGATCTAGCGGGAACCAGTGTGGCAACGTGCTTATGCCATATATTATCTTAACATTGCATGCTAAGATAAGGTCTAAAAGATGAGAATGTATACAAAGCAATGAATGCCATTATGCAAATTCAATAATTGCTTATTTAATTTTATCCATGCAAACAATCTATTGCCTAACGTATTACATATTGTCAGAAATAAATTTCGCATATTGAAAGCAGAATCTCTATTAATAAAGCATTTAAAGAAGACTTTATAAAAAGTCGAATTTTCACGAACCTTTTCTAAGGATATTTTTAATATTAAACCTGACATTATTTAACTCCTAGAAATTAAAATGTACATTTAATAAAACTGTCGCAATGTGATTAATCGTGAATTGGGAAAATCAGAATCTGGAGGATATCAATGTATTGGAATCGAAAAAAAATTTTTTTTTTTATAATTTCCGATTTCACAAACGATTCTTTTTACCTTTTTTTTTTTTTTTGTAAATTTTTACTTTCTTTCCACCTTAATACTCGCCTTTAAAATGAGGACTTTCATAGGTTTTCAAGTATGCTGAAAGCGAATATCACATTTAAATTTGGTGCAGACTAGTAGTTTTCCAGATATTAAGACTTATGCAATGCAATCCCTTATGTTATCACTCATAGCCATTTTGTATGTGCAAGCGCATACATTTTTGGATGCTCGTGTGCATGCAGGTTAACAAAACTGCGAGAAAGAAAGCGAACGACATGACCAATGTTTCTGACTGAACGAGTACTTTGCAAGTCACTTTGCAACATAGCTGCATCATTTCTTGGTGTTTTTTAATGTAGTTTTGAACACTTATTTCATTTCAAATATTAACTCTCTTTGCAGCTTTTAAATTTCCAACTAAGACGTCTTGTCCATTTTTTTTTGGGGGGGGGGGGTCGCCATTGGAGAATCCTGTCCGAAAAGAAAGTTGTTTTTTTTAGATTTGTAGGCGGGGGGAGGGGGGTCATTTTTATTTTTTGCTTTTTTAGGCGGAAAAGGTAATTCAAATTTACCTTTTTTTTTTTTTCTCATTTTTAATTTAATTTTGGCACAGGTGAAAAACACGAACATCTCAGGAGTACATCAAAATCGGCACCCAAAAAGAAAACATGAGTTTTTAGAAATTAAAAAAAAATTATATCTAGATTTAAAAGTAGATGAGAACGTTGTTCAATTCCCCCATCCGCCAAAATGAAATTCTACATTTGAGGGGGGGGGTAGAATCAGAATTGGTAATTGTATTGGAATCGGAAGGTTTTCCTTATTTTACATCTAAGATTTTGTTATTTTTTCTTTTGCAAGAAAAGTTTCAATAAATTTTTTTCTTGGTGCAGACTAGTAGTCTAGTAAAATGACGAAAACATTTTTTGTAGAAACAACTATGATCGAAAACCTTATTTTTCAAGAATAGTATTATTTTTTCTCCCCGTTAACGAAAACATCGTCTGCTGATTAGCTAATTGCGTCGGCCTTTTCAGGCTGGTTTTTTTTTTCTTTTTTTTTTGGCAGCTGACTGTAAACTGCCGGAAGATGCAGATACAAACTTGCGTCAGGTTCTGGATCAGTTTCAATCATGTCACTGCTGTAACAAAGATTTCCCCTTCAATTAAAATGACAACTCTTGTTCGAAGCAAATAACAATGTTTTATTTTGGGAAGTTTAAAATGATATTTAGTTCTTCTGCTGAACGACAAACTTGCAATCACTCAGGAATCTGCACGAAATTTTGAATGGAACCTTTTAATTCACAAGAGTAGCATAACAGGTAAGATACTAAGTAAGATTTGGTTCTAAGTGATACTCTTCTGAAGGTTGAAGGTTCAGTCCTCAGTGTGGGTCATACTAAGAATAATTGATAATTGAGACTTCTAGCCGTGGTAGGAAACCCATCTAATGATGGTGTCAAGATAAAAAAATGCCCTTGATAGCCTTAGTGAAGCATCAAGTATTCAGTTTTGGACAAGATTTGAATTACACTACAAACTTGTGTAGTGAGTTCAGTTTCGGCTGCGGTTGCATATTACATTTTTATTACAACACCAAAGCCAGCCTGATCGCTACCATCTGCCAAGTATTCGCCAAGCTCCCATCGGCGCTTGTGGAAAAGGCATGCTCCCAGTTCCAGACCCCATTGAGGTAGTGATTGAGGCTGAAGGCGGCTACATTGAATAGATATCAGCTCTACTACATAATCAAATTATGTGAATTGATTTTTTTTTTTTTGATAAAAGTTTTAAAATAAAGCTTTAGTGTTTTCTTTAGGGCGACAACTTTATCGTTCCATCCTCTTTGTGTGTGTGTGTGTGTGTGTGTGTGTGTGTGTGTGTGTGTGTGTGTATATATATATAAACACTCAACCACACTTTATATATATATATATATATATATATATATAAACACTCAACCACACTTTATATATATATATATATATATATATATATATATATATATATATATATATATATATATAAACACTCAACCACACTTTTATAGCTTTTCTACTACGAGTCCATGCCTACAATTCACACAGTGAAACGTAAACCTTGCTATCAGCTGAGAATTCTTCCTTCAAATTTCTCGGCTTAACATTCACAGAAAAAAAATGAACTGTAACAAATAAATTGAGGACATTACAAAGGCTGCTGTAAGGAAGGTGGGCTCCCTCTATTGTGCTAGAAAACTATTCACACCTGAGAATATCCTGTACTTCTCCAAGGCGACCATTCGCCCATGCATGGAGTATTGTTGACACATCTGGGCTGATGCATTTACCACTAGTCTCTCCTTGGATATGGCCCCAAAAGGGTTTCCTATCTAATAGGCCCCACTTTGTTACCACAAAATAAAATACCAGGTTGGGAAACTGGCTCGATCTATCCTTCTCTTGAGGGGAGATGGGTCTCTCTTAAGCTGTGGTAGGCAACCCATTTAGTGATGGTGTCATAAAAATACCGTTGATAGTCCTTGTGAAGCATCAAGTATTCAATTACAGACAAGATTTGAATTACACTACGAACTTGTGTCGTGAGTTCATTCTCAGCTGCGGCTGCATATTACGTTTTTACTCTCTCATGGCTGACGGAACGAGAGCATTCTACCTCATGGATTAAAGTGTTCCATTCGAAATTCCACACAGATTCGCAAGTTAGACAAAAGTTTAAGTTTGACAAGATATACATGAAGAAGGTTGGAGGTTACATCGATGGAAACGTTGTGCAAATAACACTCAAGATGAGAACAGTAGTCTTAATAACCCAAATAAAACAAATTATCAATCCTTATCTCAAAAATTCGGAAGCATAACTCTAATTTACGTTTAGATGAAAATAATCGTCACACAACTTGTGATTAAAATCAGATGAGCGCTAAATGTCAACAATCTGACAAAAGTTATAACGATTAAGTTTATAGACTCTGAGAAAGATTAAATAGATATATCATCATCATCATCATCATGTGTTTTACATGCTAGTATGCGTTAAACTAAGGAAGTTTGACAATCTCCTTTGACCTTCTGCATAAGCTGCCAACATTCAAATTGCACAGCCTGAAGTTCAGCAAATTTACTTTCATAATTAAACGAGACTAAGTTTTTATAGGCCAGATGCACTTCAACAAAATATGTGTGAATGAAGTAATGCTATCAAACTTTCTCTCTCATATATATATATATATATATATATATATATATATATATATATATATATATAAAGAACAAGTAGTTAATAAAACATGTTAAAAAACACTTTCAAAAAGAGTTAAAAACATATTTAATTTTAAAAAGGAAATACTAAATAAGTGGATAGTTCTTAATCCGCGGAGTTTCGAAGAAATACTTTCCTTCGCATCAGAGGGTAGGATTTAGCAAAATGCGGGATCGGATTTTGCTTGCAAAAGTATTTGATGAAACTACAAATAAGTCATAGATCTTAATTGATAACAAAAAATGAAGCAGAGGGAATAGGGTGAATAAAAAAGTGATTTCATGTGAATGGATAGTCTGGTAAAAGGTAAAGTATCCAATGGCAGTAAAATCCAAAGATGCAAATCCAAGAAAGTTAGTTAGATTTCCATTCGCACAAGTAAATTGCAAGGGAATCGTGTAATTGGAAGATGATCCAAAGTAATCCAAAAGGCAGAAATCCGTGGAATAATTCACAAATACGTACAAGGAAACGGGAATGGAATCCAATAATATTATTAAAAGAAAGATAAAATGTGCGTAAAAAAGATATGGAAGAAAGGTAAAACTCGACCGTCGGGGCGAGGCTTAATTTGATTGGTTTCCATGTTTCAAAAGCGTTGGTAAATCAAATAGAACACGTATATATAAATTCGTTTTGAAGCCTCATGGTGGTACTGTAAGGTGGCACAACTCAATTTTTTTGTTGTTCAACAGTGTTTTTTTTTTTGTTTGTTTTTTTTTAGTCTCGCCTAACAGTACCACCATGAGGCGTAAGAAAAATCTTGATAAGGGAGAGTTTCTTCGCCGAAATATATCGATATGGTGACTTCAAAACGTATTTATATATACGTGTTCGAGATATATTAGCTATACAATGCTTTGAACATTATTTCTCTCTTTTTATCTGGGTTTAACTGTTGTTAGTTTGTTGGACATTTCTTATGAGTATCCATTTATGTACAATGGATTTGGAATCTCTGATCGTCTTTGAGCCATTTTTATTAAGTTATTTATTGGATGTGTTAATTTTTCTACTTTCTGATGACGGGAATGTTGGGATACCTGTGTTTACTGTCGGCTTCACTAGAAACCTGTGTTCCGAAATTATTTAATCATAGAATGATATAGTTTTAAATTCAAGTTTTTATTTATATATATATGTATTGAAGTAAAAAAAAATAAAATTCAGTGCTCAATACATATATAGAACTATTATAATTGAAATTATATAAATATCAGAAAACGTTTACTCTGATTAATCTGTTTTGATTATGTTGATTGTCTCGTCAGTAGTTCAACAATGACTTGAAATAATTAAATTAAAGACTTAATATGCTTAAAGAATTTTTTTTAAGTAAAATAAAATAAAAAGTAAAATTAGAAAAAGATAAAAAAAATAACATCAGTAAAGTTATTAGCCAGGGTGACCTTTGGCAAACTGAAAACAATTAAAACATGTCCCCCATCCCTCCTCCTAATATATTTTTCAGACATACACACAAAACCCAATTTTCCTCTTGCTTCCTTCCTCTACATATATATAAAAGTAGTAGTGTGTGTGTGTGTGTGTGTGTGTGTGTGCTGTGTACAAATCTCCTACAGCCCACACCAGACCACTCTGACCTAGAGATGGTGCACACCATTTTTTAAGATAAGGTCAAAGGTGAAAAACAGTTTTTCATGCCAGTGTGACGCTGGTTACGTGGGGCGGACCTCCTTGCATTTAAGGACTCGTATAAACCAACACGTTCCTTCTAAAATTAGACAGGGTAGAGTAGGATCTATGAATCTCCCTTGCTCTACAACTTTGGACTCTGCTATTGGCCAACATTTGGTTGATAATCCATGTTGTGCCAGTCAGTATAAAATAGAGTGGTTTGAGGTACTGCATAGAGCGGACTCCAAAAATCATTTAAGAATTTTGGAATCTGTCTCTATTGCCTTTCGTAAACCATCTTTATGCCGGCAGAAGGATACGGTGAAGGCGTTGAATCTTCGGGGAAATTTGATAACCCTTTTTTTTTTTTTTTTTTTTTTTTGTCCTTCCCTCGTGGTGCCATTTTAAACGCTTTTTTCTCTTCACCAATTAAATTTACTTTTAATCGTCTTTCTGGCACTTTTAATACTCGTTTACTCGTTCCCCCCTTTTGCTCTTTATTTCGGCATTATGTTATTTAATTTTATACTATCGATTCTCTCCTGACGAGATGATAGTCGAAAGAGCTTTTGAGAGATTTCCGCCCCTTTTATTTAAATGTATCTATAAATTTTGTACCTCCAAACATTTATTCATATATATATATATATATATATATATATATATATATATATATATATATATATATATATATATAAATATAAAATTACTCATGGGAATTGGCTCGGTGGAAGAGTTTTAGGTTACACTGTAGTCCTGGTTTTAAATCATGCTAGGTTCAGCCACGCTGATGAGTTGCAAAATGACGAAACATGTATCCATGGAAAATTATATATGTATATAATCTTCGTCTGTACATTCCATTTTAATCTCTGAAAGTACTGGTCTGATCTGGCTGAAATTTTGCATGAACCTTTGTTATATGATGTAGTGAACTAAGGATTATGGAATTCGTTTAATGCACAGTTAGGGATTAATATTTAATGCAAAATGAGTGTAAATTTAACCATATTGAACCATCGATTTAGCAAAAAAAAACAAAAACACTTGTTTTAAGTCAACAGCTATCAATTTATCTGTTTTTATGAGCTAAAATGTATGTATGTAATATATTGTGTTGGTAAAATAAGTTTTTCAATTATATTCCACTCTTTGTGTATACCAACCCTTTTGCTTAGAAGCTCAATGTATATTGAATATAACAACAGAGCACATATAAAAGATAAATTATTTGCTTAGATTGAAAAAAAATGCATGACAATAAGATAAAAATAATTAAAAAAAATATGCAATAAGAAAAAAGTTCATACTCAACATTGTGTGTTTGTTCTGGCAGCCATCTTTGTTCATATTCTGCCTAGTGTGGGATAAATAAGAACCTCCTTTGCCACAAAAAAAAAAAAAAAAAAAAATTAAAGATGCTTGTGCCTAGAAACTTCTGGTATTAAATCTCAGCCATTGGAAATAGTAGCTCTCTTAGACAAAGTGCCAACATTCTGTTCCAAGTGCTGATAAAACTCAACGAAATTAATACTGGTACTTTTCGTCCAATAAGTTACCGTTTCCTTTCTTTGTTTTTCAATACCAAAACCCTCCTTCAAAAATTGCAAACTTAAAGATTTACAGGACAGCATTTATATAAACAAGCCAACGTTATCTTTCCAATTCTGTAAACCTGTTTTTACTTTTCCATAACGATTGCAGCCTCGGTGTGATTTCCTGGTATCTTCATCTCGTAAAATATCTTTTCTCATTTTAGAGTTTTCCGCATGCTTCAGCGATTAAAACCATTAGAAGAGATTCGGTTTAAATAATGCCGAAAAACGATGTCTATTCTAAACTGCATTTCATTCCTGCAAGTATTTACTTATCTAAACATTTTGCCAAATCGCCATTGCTTCGCAAAGTTCGTTACTTGAAACCAACATGTCAAATGATAAGCGTCTCATAAGTTCATAAACGTAAGACAAAACTTTACTATTTATTCATACAAATACAATCTAAAATGGTTTTGATATTATTTGGATTCTTTGAACTACTGCTCTTCTTGAGTGTCGTTCTCACAACGTTTCGACCGATGTAACCTCTGAAATCTTTGTCGAACTCAGAATTTTAAACGGAATTTAATCCATCAGCCATGACCGTGTAGAAGTCGGAAGTACTTTGTAGTTGTACTCTTAGTATCGCCTGCACTGAGGATTGAACCTTCAACTTCTGGAAGAGTGTCATCTACAACTGAATTTTACCTAATACTTAATCTGCACGAATATATATATATATATATATACACACACACACACACACATATATATATATATATACACACACACATATATATATACACACACACACATATATATATACACACACACACATATATATATACACACACACACATATTATATATATATATACACACACACATATTATATATATATATGTATGTATATATATATATATATACTAGTGTTGGGACGATTCCTAATTTTTATACGATTCCGATTCCAGGAAAATATTGATTAACGATTCCGATACCAAGTACGATTCCGATTCCTAGGGAATTATTGTTTTGAAATATATCAGGTAGTTTTATACTTATGGTCGGTAGTTCCCAAATATGTTCCCTAACTTTGGAAGAGATATTTACGTCGTGTTTTGGTTTAAATAAAATTATTATATAGTAAACTAAACGGAAAACTTAGCAAAATTTATTTTAGAGAAAATTTATTTTACTTAATTGGAATACAGAAAAAAAACTCAAAGAAAATAGAATTTATCCTTCAGAGAAAAAACAAATAAAATAGAATTTATATAACAGAAAAAAAACAAGAAAATTAGAGAATAAATACACACGATTCATTATTTGGGTCCTCATAATTAACAGATTTAATGAATTAAATAAAAAAATATAGCGGAAGAGAAAGAAAATATATACTAATTAAATATAAAAAAGATAAATATTTAATTTAATAATTTATAAATGAACGTGCGTAATGAAAAAAAAAACAATATACCATGTGACGTGGCGCCGTAGATACAAAATAACCTTTCCAAAGTTAACGACCATATATGAGAAATACCATTAATCGAAAGTTTTTGTGTTTTATACCAAAAGGTAGGTATAGTGAAAAGTTACAATTAAAGGAATTTCAAAAACGATTTTTTGTTTGGCTATTGATAGTTGTATTTGTGACGGCAGTTCTTCAGACCTCCATAATTCACAAGGAGTAGTTAACACCTATTTTTTCTTACTTTTTCATTGCTTTTACACGTTGTTTCTAACGTGAAGAATAAGTTTAGCCAAACTAATTTTGAAATAGGGTATATCAAAGGAACACATATAAAAATGATACCACTATAAAAAACAAATGAAATACTAGATAAAATTGAGCAAACATAATTACCAAAATTACAGAAAAAGATTAAAAAAAAAAAAATGGTGAAGTTTGTTGAGTGAAATTAATTATTGAAAGAAAATTAATTGAACTAATAGAAATGTTAAATAAAAAAATGTCACATTTCAATATATTTTTAATAATAAAATTCTCAGGGTTGTCGAAATTAAAAATTAAGTGATTTTTTTTTTTATTAGACTTCTTTCGAAGCTTGTTACCTTGAAAAATACATTTAAAACCCTGTTTTTTTTAAAAATAAATTGAAAAATAAACGCAATTAAAAAAATTTAATTGATAATTGAAACTTTAAAAACATATTAAACATTGAAAAATTACTTATCTCCCAAATTCACGTCCAATAAAGTAGATCCAGTCTTCATACAGGAATTCGGTTATAATAAATATATCTTTCCCAAACTTAAAAATTAAATCTTTTTTTTTTTTTTTTTTTGAGAGAGAGAGAGAGAGAGAGTGCTTTAAAATCGCCGGGGAGTGCCACCCAAAATTTTAAAGAAGTAAATTTTAGGAGTTTAGTGCCTTTCAAAGACGGTTATCATAATTTATTATCATCATTTAATTTCCTTTTTTTTCCTCCCTCCCCCACACCTTTCCACGTGGTTCAGTAGTTAACCAGTGCTCCTGTTGCTGTCAGTCAGCTATCTTTACCTAAGTTTTAATTTCTAGTTAAAAGAATTTTTCATGAATAGAATCAGCATTTTTAAAAATTATTTTTTTAGTTGTATATATTGTATTTACTCTTTGAAGTTAGGGAGGGTTAAAAAAATTGGTGACACCTAGATGGTGACGTAGGCAAAAAAAAAAAAAAGAAAAAAAAAAGACACTGCGATTTCGACCCTCACTAATAAAACTGCTCTGAGTGACTAGTTGGTAATTTTTTGTTCCTTTTCTTTTTTATTTTGCTCCTCCAATTTATTTGGATGCTTCATAGTTAAATGTTTTAACATGTTGGTTGTGGTCATGTTAGATGGTTTTATTCCTCGCGATATTTTAATTTGACAGACTTTGCAAATAGCTTTCAACTCATCATCTTCATCAACTTCAAAAAGTTTCCATGCAAGACTTTTTTGGACTTTGGCGTTGTGCGTTCTATCCCAACCAT
>NC_136504.1:115498940-115821440 GCF_053919585.1 Euprymna scolopes
AATTCAATATACTACGAAGTTTTCAGGGATCCTCAATTATTTACCATGAAATCCTGCGTGTGTGTGTGTGTGTGTGTGTGTGTGTGTGTGTGTGTGTGTGTAATATATATATATATATATATATATATATATATATATATATATATATATATATATTATGTACGTATATGTATACATATGTGTGGGTGGGTGCGTACAAAATTGAATATTCTCCGCCTAGCTCTGAACGAGTGACATTGTTCAACTTTTTCTACTAACTTTCAAGGAGATGTTGTGCTTTATTCAGCTTGTGCTTTGGAAAAGTTCAGCATCCCCCCCCCCCTTCAAACAAGTGTTGTTTCCTTTGTGCTTAACCAAATAATGTTATGTAACCACACATTCTTTAACATGCTATAAATAAATTATTTTTAACCATTCTTTCTGCTTATCATTCTGTCCGACAAATGGTTTCTGGCGATTGTGCAGTATAGTTAACATCAAAAAAAAAAAAAGTATGAAAAAAAGTTATTTAACAAATAACTATTACCAAAGGCTATAAAAATTAGTTTTCTACTTAAATGCTTAATTTTTTTTTGTGTGTGTTTTTAAAGTTTATGAAAGCAGTTTTTTCCTATTCATTTTTAATTCAAAAGTTCGATCAAATTGCTCTGTTAGACTCAAAATGGTCGACGGACGTTTTTGGCGGATCTCTCTAAAGTTTATTTATTTATTTTAATTTTTTGGGGTAAACAAACAGACTAACAAACGTACAACACTTAATTTTTCCAAACGTTATAAAATTAAATATTCTACCCAATTGAAAGGAAAGGACGGGGAAGAAAGAAAAGAAAATCAGATTTTGGAGATGTCCGCCAAATGGAGTCAGACATTTTTTTATTTTGATCTTTTTTTCCATTCAATGGAAAATGTGTATTAGTGTGTTTGTGTGTGCATTTTTTTCTATATGTCCGACAAAGGCTTTTTTTGGAGCGAGTTCTCCGTGGCGGCGGGGGGTTACTATGTCTTAGAACTTTTTATATGCTCTTTAGATTATAATATGTACGATTTACGAAACGATGTCATAAATATCTTTTCTTTAAGCGATTTTTATCTTACAAAATTTGTTTTCTCTGCTACTGCTATGGTGTGATATTTGACTTAGAAAACCACCTGCATTTTAAAACGTTTATTTTTTTACTGTTCTCAAGTCCCTGCCTTCGTGGTGTCATGCTATGTCATCAGACTCAGGCTTCAGGTTCGAGCCTACCTCCCTCTCAAAACTTTTTTGCTGTTTTTTTTTTTTTATATATTTAAACAGGATTATTACTTCGCTTATCATTTTTGTTTTGATCCCCCCCCCCCAACACACACACCTACAAACACTCGGGCAACCCAACCATCCCCCGCTAGTATATATATATATATATATATATATATATATATATATATATATATATAAAAAGCAAAATGTGTGTGCACAGTTTTTGTATGTCTGGCAAAGGCTTTTTTGAGGGGGGAGTTCTCCGTGGGGTTACTACTTTTTAGAACTTTTTGTATACCGTCTAGATCATAATATCTAGGATTTGCGAATGCGTGTCGCATCTAGATTTATTTACATCAACTTTTACAAAATTTTTGCTATTTCAGCCCCTCTCATGTTGGTTCAGCTTTTTCATACAAATAATTTTGTACTGGGAACATCCAGAAAGCAATAAAGCTTTGATCAATGTGGGGGAAACCCCTTATATTAGATTATTGCTATTCAATTTGGACAATCCTCTTTTTATGAGGGGCTGGTTTTTCCCCTAACATCATGGGGAAACAAAACCAGCCAGAGTTAGGTAAACAAGCCCCCCAAAAAAACTGCCTCGCAGTAAAAGTTAACTGCAGGATTTCTATTTGACCTCGTTAAATTCATGCACCTGTCAATTCAGTTTTTAATCGTTAAATAAATTCAAACGTTTTTCTGCTACTCTCCCTTGCTGGCCAACGGGAAAATGTAAGGTTTTTTTTTGGTTTTTTTGCACGTTATTTTCCACCTTTGCCTCAAGGCTCCTGGTTCGATCCTACCTACCTACCTACCAAAACTTTTTTTTTGTTATCGTTTTTTTTTAAGAAAATGTTAATAAGAATAAAGAATCTACTATAATGTAGTTATGAATAGGGGTTTACATAATTTTAACCGGTTCGCCGAACTCATAATATTTTAAGCACCGGTTCGCAGGAACCAGTGCGAACCGGCTGAATCCCATCACTGCGAGTGAGCGTTTGTGTATGTCCACGAAAGGCTTTTTGCATTAGGGTTCTCGCGTCAGTTAGATTCCGCGAGAAGTTTTCGTATACTTCCTAGATCGTAATATCTCGCATTCGCAACCGGACATTGTCTCTATCTTTTTTTTGATCGAGTTAAACAAAATTCCAACCGTGCTGTCGTCGCCAGTGTTTGTTTGTCTTTTTCGTATAAATAAAGCGAAACTATTTGAATGCAAACGCCTGGCCTTCGGGCTGGGTAGTATCTGTTCTGTAATTGGTCCTTGGCCAATGTAGGGGAAACCCTGAGACAATTTATTTGGATACTGCCAGAGTGCTCCCTTTTTGGTTTCCACTCACATTAAAAACGACCTTGTGTCTAATTTGCTTTTGTGGGAGGTTTAAAAGCAACGCCATTTCTGCAAGTCATCTTTTGATTTTGATTGACTTGCATTAAATTTGAACGCTTTAGACTTCCAGTCGCGTCATGGAGTAGTGGTAAGACGTCCGATTTTCTTTCACTTTCTTTTCCGCCTTTGCGTCACGGGTTTGCTTGCCTACTACCACTTTTTTTTTTTTTTTTTTTTTTTTTTTTTGCTCAACGCACACCTCCAAACATCCGGGCAACGCCGGGCACCCAGGCTAGTTTCTGATAGATTATTCTCATAGATCTTCATATCTTTCCAGATTGTACTAGTATGTCCAGACAAAACTTTCTCGAGTGCAACCATGAGTTTTTTTTGTTGATTTTTTTTTTTTTTTTTTTTTTTTTTTCAAATTAGCAAACCAAATGACAATATCTGGATATTGATCAGTTAATGTTATTTCAGTTGGAACTACAAGCCACGTGGGTATATATATATATACATAGTCATCCACATACAGTACTGTTTTGCTGTATCACAACTCATCAGTGCGGCTAGACCAGCACTCATCCCTAGCTAGGGATTGAACCTACAACCACCTAGTTAATAGTCGGCAGTTCTAACCTCTGGCCCATGAGATAAGTGCTCACAAACGATCTCATTAAATATCCATTTAAATAGACACTCACCCACCGCTTGTAAAGTGCTTGACCGGCTTGTTTATTTACAAACAGTGAGCCTCGCATAAATGTTAACATACATTTACAACAGTGCTCTATCCAAGGAGGATGGCTTAAAATCTAATACTCATTCACATATAGTACTGTTTCACTGTATCACAGCTCATCAGTACGGCTAGACCAGCATCTATTTCTAGCCAGAGATTTAACCTACAAGCATCTAGTTCTAACCTATGGCTATATATATATATCCATAATGAGCCATAAAAGCAAACAAACTGGAAATCCAAAACTAAAGTTCTGACTCCTGCATTGAACACATCTGAACTCTGGATTTGAAACCCGAATCTCTTGCATGCGAGCTGAATACCTTGCCATCTGCGAGCTAACAGATCAAGCAAACCACGATCAAATTCGACTATAGAATAGACTTTTTTGTGTGTGATGTGGTTGCCTCGCATGGGTTTTGAATCCAGAGTGCAGATGTGTTCAAATGAGGCCAAATTTGAGTCTTGGACTTCTGGTTTGTTTGCTTTTTTTATGGCTCGTGTGAGCTGTGACATTGTTTGACTGTGGAAATAATTATATATTCAAGAACGTCTGAGTGAACACGACAAAGTTATTCTTTTTTCTGATCTTTCTGGATATTTTTTCAAGTTGGTGAGCGGTCTTTTTAATTTCAACAGGCTTGTTATATAAAATGGCGTCCAAAAGTTGTTGTTCAGCCATATTCTTCTTAAATGCTTTGTATCGGTGCATCCGATTATCATCAGGAGCAATTGTTGTCTTCTTTTTCTTTTCGTTTGAGGCTTGGTGTATTTATTTATGTATCTGTTTATGCATTTATTTTTTAATTGGTTGTAAAAGGAAACAATAACAATCACTCCTGATGATAATCGGATGCACCGATAGAAAGCGCTTAAGAAGAATATGGCCAAACAACAACTTTTGGGCGCCATTTTATATAACATGCCTGCTGAAATTAAAAAGACCGCTCAGCAAATGGAAAAGATATCCAGAAAGATCAGAAAAAAGAATAACTCTGTTCAATTTTATCACTTCCGAAACTAAAAGTCGATTGGATTTTTTTTTTGGGGGGGGACTCTTCTTTTATGGATCTTTAGCTGATTAAAATAGTTTTTAAGGGGTCAAAAAAGGGGATAAAAATTGAATAAAGATCGTTATACATTTTCTACATTCATCGTAGTTTATTTTTAATCAGTTCATATGTGTGTCACGTTAGTACAGTGGTAACGTCACCAGCTTTGAATGCTAGAGTTTTGTTTTCGGTTTCGATTCTAGCTGATGGCACGCAAATACTTTTTTTTTTTTTTTTTTTTTTACTTTTGAAATCACAACTTATAATAATATATACAGTATCCGAACAAATTAAAATATCATATTTAAGCGTATTTTACGGGCTGGAAAAGCCGGCGCCCCTATCCTCCACTAGTGGAATATATAACACAAGAGTATATACATCCTCATAAACCTAAAGAAAAATAGAAGCAATGCTAATCTAAAAACGTTAAATTCTTGAAACAGTTGTTGTAAAAAAAATGGTTTCTAATCTAATAGACCCCACTTTGTGAACTAGGCTCCAACCCCTGTCCCATCGCCGCAATGGTGTATTCCCTGTACCTGTCTTACAAGTATTTTAATGGAATGTGCTCTGATGAACTCGTTTCACTTGTGCCCTCTCAACGTACATATCCCGACAAACCTGCTTCGCAACAACACTCACTATTGAGGTCCCTAAATGCGGAAGCTTTTTACTCCAATAGCTTCTTCTCTCGAACAACTAGACTTTGGAATTCTATTCCTGCTACCTGCTTCCCTAACTGTACTGATATGCAGAAGTTCAAATGTAACATAAACCAACATCTTGTTAATCTTTCTTAGGCATCGTCCCAATTAGTAGTCATTTACGTCCAAGTGACTCCTTCTTTGGGGCTGAAGGTAAGTAAAAAAACATAACAAAAAAACCCACTATATATGATTTTGACCATTCTCTATCTGTGCCTTAATCTATACGCAGATTCCATGTACAAAGCTTCTTTCCCAGAACTGCCCAGCTTTGGAACACTGTTTTGCTGGCCTGCTTCCCAATTAAATACAACATGATAGCCTTCAAATCTAATGTAAACAAATTCCTGTTAAGCCGTCCTCATAAATAATCAAATTCTACCCAATTTACACTATAAGTGATTACTACAACACCACCATAAATTCATTAACCCTTATCCTCGAGTGGCATTGGACCTTAATAAGTGGTGACTTCCACGCAAAAAAAAAAAAAAAAAAAAATTACAAGGAAGTTGACTGACACCAAAATGCCATTGTTTTTAATTTACTTTCATAAAAACAAATCTAGAATTTTCTTTCGTATTCTTCTTATGGCTGTCAGATTGTCAAATTGTCGATTTTATTTTTTTTAATCTAAAAATAAACATGAAGAACAAGTCTTTGAAACAAGTTTGGCATTTCCTTTTTTTAATTTGGTAAAAGTAAATAAAATAAAAAGGTTGCTTTGTTTGAAGAATATTTTTGGCAAAGATTTATGCGCCCTCTAGACGTAAACGCTTTACATTTTGTGGGTGCGTATAACATTTGTTATTTCTTATCGTCTGGTTCAGAAAGACCAAGATTATTCAAGAACGCGGAGGCTGAGTTTGCAATAAACGCTCGGCATTCAATTTCGATAAGAAATACAATGGCTTTCCAAATATTTCTGACACATTGTTCTTGCAGGTTTTCATCTCTTTCCAAATTGCACTGGCGTGTCTAATCAAAATTGACTTGCATTTATTTGGGATCTAAATAAATAAAGATGGTTTTTTGAAAAGATTTTTTTTTTCCTGTGCAAATATTTATTGCTTTACTAGCGGGACCTGTGGAAATTCCACAGTGGCATCTTTCATATGTAATATAATGCTGCTGGGTATTCTGTGGACGTCCAGCATGAATGGAAACCCCGTAATATTATTGTAACCCCTTTTGTTAAAACTGTAAAAATATTTAATCTGGTTAATGTAATGTCATAATATATCTGGTTATTATGGTTTATCTCCGATATCCTTATCGAAGTCTGCGACATATTTCCATTGTATGGACGCCCGGTGCAAACAGAAACCCCACGATATCATTATACCATCTTTAAACAGAACATATATTACTCTTGGATCCTAATTGGTGATAATCTACTACGAACATTAGATTAGTGTATCAAAGTACTAATTTAATGTTTGTAGTATGTTATCACCTTCTATCCCCCTTTTTAATAAATAGAATCTCCCGATCGAATAATTTATAATCTAGGAACTGACACACGTACGTACATACATAACTTGAAGGTAGTTACGGTATTAATATATATCTTATTTTTATTAGAAAGCAAGTAAATGCTTTATGATTATTTTTCATTTTCAACGGCTTTTTCATCAAATTTATGCACAAAGTTGTCTTTTTTTATGTACGGAGCAAAAAAATAAAAACAATTAAGTGGTTGTCGATATTTGAAAACCAACATAAGTAAATTTCATGTTTATAGATACATTAAGGTCCTATTTTTATTTATTTGTTTTTTAAATGGTCCAATTGATGAAAATGCAATGCAAAAAAGCAATTTTTAAAATCTCATCTGATGGTGATATAATATCAAATGTGAACCTCTAAATAAAATACACTTTGTTGGCTTTCGGGAATCTGTTGATGATCAGGATCTGATCATATTATTTAAGCAGCAGCTGAAGGTCAATATCAGATGTGACAGAAAAAGATTACATTCTTCAGTTTTTAGGAAAAAAATGGAAAGGAGTCGAGTATGAGTATGGATTCCCTTCTTGAACATGGCATACAATTCGTGGTTGTGTCGGACGCCAGCCTTTCATGTAAGTTTAGCCTCTTAGTCAAGTGAATGAGTTACCCTTTATTCATGCTAATAGAAATCTTCCAAGATTCTTAGTGCTTACTTTCAATTATTTTTGTCTATATTAATTTTGAAAGGACACCATCCATTCTTTAAACTCCATACCCCATTGTTTTCTCCAACTTAGACTCCTACTCTCATTTGGAGATTGACCTGCTTTTTTTTCTTTTTTTTTTTTTTTTTTTTTTGCTAGTTTTGAACAAACCGGAAAACAATGGGCAATCTACCATATAACAGAAATTTTTTGTTATGTTCTTTACTTCCAATGAAATCCATGAATATGAATATACTTATGAAAAATAAAATTTTCAACGAATTTCAGGATATCTTAAGTAGGATGCTCACTTAGAGTAAATGTGGTATTGTGGTACTTGAGATGATTTTCATTAAGACTGAGATAAACATTGTTATCATTATTGACCAAAGATGACCAACGACCCCCAATTCTCCACACTTTTAATGGCCTTGTGTCTAATTTGTGTTAAGTGGAAATTTTCAATTTTGTGCAAGGATCCATGGCACAGTGGTTAGAGTACTCGGAGGTTGCATCAACGAACACGTGGAAATGACACTAAGATGAGAACAGTAGTCTGATGAATCCAAATCAGATGGATAACTAATCCTCATCTCAAAAATTTGAAAACGTTACTTAGAAGTTTTTTTCGGTTTCAATAAACTTGATTATATAATATGTGTGGCCTGAGTTTGTGCTGAACGTCCATATAATTAATATATTAATCGTTAATTATTAATATAATAATTATTAATATAATGATTATTAATATATTATTGACTAGCATTTCAGCCCGTCGTTGCCCGGATGTTTGGAGGTGTATATTGAACAAAAAAAAAGCGGTCAATTTTTTTAATTTTGACCCCTATTATGACCCCTTAACATTTATTGTTTTGCGCTCAAATCAAGTTATTAAGTTAGATCCATATCCAAGGAACCTATATCTAAAATTTCAAGTGATTAGACCCAAAATTGGCGAAGGAGTTTGGTAGAGTTTTAAAAAGTCAAATCGTTGAACTTTAACCCCTTAACAGACAAATGTCTGACTGAAAACCGATCACAAAGATTTTCCAAAATCTCAGTACCCTGTATATGAAATGTTTAGTCTGTAGACTGAAAATTGACAGTTATTGCGTAGGAAAATGTACACAGACACACACATACACACATTCACTTTTATATATATAATAGATATATCTAACTTTGATAAAATTCAAAATAACAATGGGAAATAAAATTATTGGTCGTTTTTAATTAGGGATTAGTTAAAACTATTTTGAATTTTAGTTTTGCCCATTTGAAGACGATTGGAGCTTGGTTAGAAAATTTTTTTGTCTCATGATTGTAAGCACAGTTAGTGGCCCAACACTTATGCACATTACTTCTGATTTTATATATATATATATATACTAGCAGGGGTGCCCGGCGTTGCTCGGGTGTTTGGAGGTGTATATTGTGCAAAAAAAGCAAAAAAATGGTTAATTTTTAAAACTTTGACCCCTATTATGACCCCTTAAAATTTATAGTTTCGGGCTCAAATCACTTTATTAAGTTAGATCCAGGTTCAAGGAACCTATATCTAAAATTTCAAGTGTCTGGACCCAAAATTGTCGGAGGAGTTTGGTAGAGTTCTTAAAGGTCAAATCGTTGAACTTTAACCCCTTAAAAGCCAAATTTCTGGCTGACACTCGTCACATCGATTTTCCCAAATCTCAGTACCCGGTATTTCAAATTTCGAGTCTATAGACTAAAAATTGACAGTTATTGCGTAGGGAAATGTACACAGACAGACAGACACGTTCACTTATATATATATATATATATATATATATATATATATATATATGGGGGGACGGGACAAGAATGAAATAAGAATGCGTTGATAGCAGTTTATAAAAATTTTTGGCGTTGCCAAATGATTTCGTTATGAATGTTCTTTAAAATTTATTAAAAAACAAACCTGGGTTTTTTTTTTTAACTTAAAAATTTCTATATGCAACGCTATTTATGTTTAATAATTCTGAGACACATCTATATAATAAACTAAACTTGAAAATAAACAAACATTTCCTAAAATCTTTTGCAATCAGCACATAGAGCCTTTCTTACAGTGTTTCGTGAACCTGATAGTAATATTATAAACTGATATAATATATTGTATGTTATGAAAAATATATATTAAATTATAGTGATTCAATGAATTTCGAAAAATCTTTTTCGAAGTTAAATGTTTGAGTTTGATATCAAAGATTTTTATTATTCTAAGCAAGACGAAGAATACTTTAGAAATTTCTAAAGTATTCTTTGTCTTGCTTAGAATAATAATCTTTGATATGAAACTTAAACATTTCACTTCACAAAAAGGTTTTTTGAAATTCATTGAATCACTATAATTTAATTTGCTCTATCTTGTATATTGAGCAATTCTTATTTAGATGGGATAATGCTTATAGAATAATACTGCCAGTAATATTTTGTAAATCTTATAATCACAGGTTTCCATATCAGCTGATTGTTAAATAACTTTATTCTGATTATATATATATATATATATATATATATATATATATATATATAATCTTCTATATAATAAAGTAATTTCGATTTTTTTTTCTCCTGCATCAATAGTTCCAATAAGAAAAAATAAATGAACACTTAAGCAAATCTTTCACAATCAACATATACAGCATTTCTTAGACCGTGTTTCGAGAAACTACTAGTTTTAAAATAATGTTTTAGACCTAAAACCGAAGCCTCTGAATAAACAAGATCTTTCATTTATTAAACACTTTTATATGCAGTACTATTTAAGTCTGACGTAATGAATTTGAGCCACTAATAAAGTAGTGTCTATTTTCCCTTTCGTCTACAGTCCCATTAAAAAATGAACATCTCAGAAGCAAATCTTTTACAATTAACTTGTAAAACATTTCCTACATCGTGTTTTGCGAAACTACAGGTGTGTGTGTGTGTGTGTGTATATATATATATGTATATATATAGCCTGTTTATTATACAAACATTATTCGTTACATATGTGCATACATATTTTAGTGGAATCCTAATTCAATGATACCACCTCATCAGACCAAAAAACAAGAGCAGTATTTTTTTTTTTTTGTCTGATGAGGTGGTTTCCTTGAATTAAGATTCCACTGAAACATGTATGCACATATGTAACTAATGCTTGCATAATAAACAAACTATGTGCCAGCTCCGTCCCCCATTGAACATTCTTTAATAATTACGAGTTTCATTGGATTTACCTCTAGGAAATATATATATATATATATAAATATATATATATATATATCATCATCGGCGGTCACTCGTGTCCGAGTAAGACTGTCCTCCGTTGTGGCTTCTGTGGGTCCTCAGGTGAGCATAGAGCCCAATCCTAGACCCAATTTGTCTTGTGCAATTTGGGCAGATAAAGGTAGTGGTATATATATATATATATATATACACATACACACACACACATAATGTGTGTATATATAAATTATTTATTAAAAACTATACATTAAAAATTTCAAACGTACCATGGTTTCATTGCAATGGATCTGCCTTTTAAAGACTTTTCCATTCTCCCTCACACTCCTCCTTAGCTATCTGTGTCACATATTTAAATGCCAATCTGTGTTTGTGATAAATTCAGTGAATGTACATGTAGTCCAGTCAAAATCTGTCTGAACCTCAAACAAATTGCTAACAAAGCTTAACTTGCATATTGGGCATGAATAACCTCTCTTTCAGATTAAAAAAGAAAAAGTTTACCACAATTAAGCTTGCCGAAAGGGGTCAACGGCCGCCATCTTTAAAATCCCACTTAACAATATTAAAATTTCGAGACATAAAATTCCTGACAAGTATGTCTATTTCTGACAATTACTAACAAAAATAAACGTTTTTCCTGGCAAAAACCATTATTAAATTAGAAATAAAATATATTTTGTATGAAACCCACACAGAGCCCATCCTGAACCAGCTTAACATTTTCTGGGTTTTTTAAATTGTAATGGTAGGTAGTTATATGCATAATAATAAACTAACACATGAAAATGACTAGCCTCTACCATTGTTTTCATATTTTATTTTTTTTTTTATACAAATCTGTATTCCTATAATTTTTTTGTATTAATATTCATATTAAAAACCCTTTTTTGTATTTATTTAATAAGAAAATACAACTTTGTTATATATGAATAGTGGAATTGTATTCATCTGCAAAAGATCTAGCTAATTTGCATATTCTTTTAAACACTTATTTTAATTAATTACCTATTAGTTCTTTCAGTTTTCTTATGGGATGATCATCGTTAGTTAACTGTTACGTGTAATTATATTCATGCAGATATTCTACATGATTTATACTTGAAGGATATTTGCATAAAAATATTTATGTATAGGTGTGTGTGTATATATATATATATATATATATATTTGTTATACAAATTTTGCCTACCAAACTCTTCTGTTAGTTTTGGTCCTCAAGGGTGTCAACATTAGTAGTGGAATCGACAACTTTCTGTGTCTGGAGCTCTTTAAATGTCACTGGTGGTTTGTTGGGTGTTGTAAATCTAGGCACCTGATGTTCATCCTTTCAACCCTTATCTTCTGAAAGGATCTGAATCCTTGGAACTGGTTTTGCTTTAATTTTCCCGGACATAAAAGACGCATCAATGCTCATACAGTGGAATGTGTTGAATCCATCAATACTCCTTACACAAAGGTTCACATTATCGGCTACGAACTGCACAAATTCAGTTTCAACAGGAGAGAGAGTTTTAGTGCCATGAACAAGAGCAGCACTTATTTCGAATTTCTGGACTTCTGAGTAAGATGAAGAGAAGCCATGCTTATTCAGATTAAGTCAATTAAGAATCTCGATCCAAATTTGTCTTGAATTTCCACTGCTAAACCAAACTGCAAAGGTGCAAGGAGAACTCTGGGTCTGTCAGCCTACATTATCGCTTGACTTATTGATGCAAATTTCAAATCATTGTCTTTGCCTGCAAATATCTGTAGTGATATCATGGAACTATTTTCATATTCACAATATCTGTAACCCCTTGGCGTATGAATAAAGACAATATAACTTACTCCAAGCTTGAATATGTGTTGACTAATATGGACGCTTCTACCTCATATATATATATATATATATATATATATATATATATATATATATATATATATATAGATATATATATATACCATTAGTTGTATAATGATTAGGCTGTGACAACAGAATATTTTCATTCTTTTGACTCTCGGGTATATATCCGACACAGACACACTTAATCAACCGAGAACCACATCCGTCTATATAAAAACATGAGATATTAACGGATATATACTCAAGAGTCAAAACAATGAAAATAATATGCTGTTGTCACAATCCTAATAATGATATATCTTTGTTACATCATACCATACCTCAAGACAACAACCAACCTCTTTATTTTACATGGTGGCAGCAGGGATAAAACAAAACCTTCATTTAAGATAAACGAACCACAGTGACCATTTTAAAAAAAAAAAAAAAAACACTTTGACTGGAAGCAGACCCCGAATAAACGAAATCAGAAAAAAATTTTCTACTTGCAATAACAGGCAATAAACATTTCAACTGGAAGCCGAACAAATAATTAAAAAAAACATGTCTTTCACGGAATACCCAAAGCATACCAAGGTATTTATTTCAAACCCCCGCAGAAACTTTCAAGCTTTTTAAACAAAGTTTGCAACTGTAACAGACAAAATGAAAACAAAACAGCAAGTAAACTATATGCTGGTAATGGATGACTTAACAGCTTTAACACATGGTCTTTAACGGAAGAAGAAAAACGTTCTCCTGAAATTATTTTTAATAAGTTCATAGAACAGCTCGAACCAAAAGAAAAATTCAAAGTGAAACTAATGTCTTTTAAACAGAGGCAAGAGTCGTTAGATGATTTTGTAAACAGATGTAAACAACTCACACAAAGATGTTCATTATCTGATATGGAAAAGCAGAATAATTGAACTTATTATTTGTAGCTTCCCAATTCCAGATTTTCAGAAAGAGTTAAGAAAAGACCACACTCTAACACTGGGGGAAAAAAACTGTTCGTGTCAGCAAAACATACAAAGCTTCTAACATATGTTTAAAACAACTTGGGCTCATGCTGAAAAATAACAAAGATAGAAGCACTACTATTCAAGCAATACGGACGCCAACAACATGTTCCAAGAAATGTAATGACTGTTTCAATTGTTATTAGAAGTCAGGAACTTCGCCGGTAAGCCTGCCCAGCATTTGGATCAAAATGCAACACATGCGGTAAAGCTAACCAATGGGCAACAATTTATCAAACAAATCAAGACAAAGACTAAGGTCACGAAGCAGAGACCATAAAAAATAAACGTCAGAACATCAACCACAATATCAAAGGAACCAGTCCAAGAAAAGGCAGTCCATCCAAACTGATGCAGTATATAGGAATAACACTGAAGAATTTGAAGGTTTAGCTTTTGATAACATTAAGACATTCTCTATTATCCAGAGAGATGAAGCTTATGCATATGTGAACATAAGACTACTAAATAGAAATGGAGTACGAACAGAAATTGATACAGGAGCTCAGGGTAAGACACTTCCAATTTCTACATTTCATAGAATGTTCTCACAGAAATTCCAAACCTAACAAACCAAACAAGAATCTGGTGGTATATAATGAAACACCAATAAAATTGCTATGGTAGCATTAAAATACCACGTAAATATAATTCAGACTGGCATAACAGCACTTTCTACATTGTAGATGTACAAGGGCCAACAGTTTTGGGACTACCATCGCTAGACCAGCTTAAACTAATTACCCTTCACAGCACAGCCCAAAACGATGCACACCAAACATCTGCAGCAGCAGTAAGTATTGGCTCAGCAACAAACACTTATTTTGCAACAATAACAGCAACCTCCCATGTTTACACCTCAACAACTTTTGTCACAACAACAGCAGCAAGATTCAAGCCAACAGCAGTCCAGTCTGACTGCTTTAACAAGGCTTGGTGCAAAAACAACAGGAATTTGCCCAACTTGCCCAACAAAGACAACAGTGATAGCTATTTTCTTTATTTTGGCCAACAGCAGCAAGGTCCACTGGCCCAACAGGCACTGGTTCAATAATAGCAGTAAAGCAACAAGCAACCCTAGTACAGCAGCAAACACAACAATCAACCATTCCAAGTTCAGCTGGACTTTTAAACAACCACATTATGAAATCAAACATAATTGCGAAAATTCCAAATCAAGATTTCCCGACGCTGACCATATCCATGAACAACTAGAATATAGACAGGACATGCAGAAAATGTATCATGACAAAACAGTTCGTGATTTACCAGCACTTGTCCCTGGACAATATGTACGTATACTGGATAACCAAACTGGGAAATGGAAACGTGCAGAACCAAGATCATGCATTCTTCAACTATGAGACGGATCTTCAAAAAGACGAAACAGTCCAAATAAGAGCGGATAGAAAATCCATCTCCAAACAGGCTCACGTCAATGATCACATCACCTCATCACAAACTGGATTCAATAACACAAACAACATCTCGCACCAATTAACCACAAAAGAATCCACACGCAACACACGATGAATAATAATAAAGATTATGTTGTTCACCAAATTCCGACTGTTTGCTTACAATATCATGTCAGCTGATACTATTTCCCTTGGCCGGTGTAACATAAAATATTCCCCTATAAAAATTCTTTTTTATCTATGAGAGAAAAGCTATTTTTAAGATCGGATTTTTTTCAATTTTCGATACGACCGGATGAATTTCGGTACGAAACATATCTAAGAACTCTGCCAAGCATATAAATTACCTTTATGAAATTTGCAAATGATAGGCTCAGCCATTTCGGAACCTATGAGAAAAAAACTCACACACACACATAGACTTTTATATAATATAGGGTGTCCAAAAAGTCAATGGAAGGTTTTGAACTTAGATTCTTTATTTTTGATATCTTTCTGTAATTTTAACACAATCTGCAAAGATATTGGCCTTTTTATTTTTTTTAATTTTTTATTTATTTATTTATTTTTTTAGGCAAAATTCAAACAATCTTTATTTATGAAAAATGTCTTTTAAATGTTGCCCATTTTCAGCTTCGCATATTTGTGCTCTTTTCAAAACATTATTTATGACAGATTGCAGAATCTCTGGATTATGATTTAACTTTATTTCGTTCCTGATGTTTTCCTTCAATTCTTGCAGGGTTTGGGGTTTATTAACAGACTCTTTCTTTAAGATATTCGCACAAGAAAATGTTGGGGCTAGTCAAGTCTGAGGAATGTGCTGGCCATTATCTATTGCCATAGCAATAGATAATGTCGCCAAAGCATTGCCTGAGAAGCTCCACGGTGTCTCTCGCCATATATACTGTTGTTCAATGCTATATTTATCCAAATTAATTTTTTAAATATTATCTGTAAAATATCTGAAATAGAGAAAAAAAATAATCATTAATGGGAAAATTACAAAGATTTTCAATCCATCAGTGACTTTTTGGACACCTTGTAGTAGAGATATGTGAAGAAAAATCTTATTTCTGGAGAAATCTCACCTGTCTGTTTAAATGTATGTATGTATGGTTACCTTAAACTTTCGACAGAGGCGACGAATTTTCTCGAGATTGGCATCATTTTTAAGCTGGACGTCTCGGACAACAAATATCGAAAAATTGGCCATAAATATTAATCCCTTCAACCTCAACTGGGCAGTTTTCTACAAGGAGGGGTCGATTTTTTTGGGAGCCAGTTTTGCAAGTCATCGTATCGGGTGGATTGACTTTGCCTAATTTTAACGTTCCGAACTTCCGGTTGCGTCATAGAGTAGGGGTAAGACGTCAGATTTTTTTTTTTTCATTTTCTTTTCTGCCTTCGCGTCACGGTTTGAGCCTTCTTGCCTACTACCACTTTTTTATTTATTTATTTTTATTTTTTTCTCAACACACACCTCCAAACACTCAGGCAACGCCGGACACCCAGGCTAGTTTATTATATAAAGGAGAGTTGTCTATATGTATGTCTTGCTAAAAAAGACTGAGAGGAAGAGAAAACAAGGGTTGAACGAAGTAAGGGATAGAGAGTAGGTAAAGAGATCGAGGTTTTAATAAAAAATGTTGCACTTTTACCCCGAACAATCCCAGGTAACCCTGCTAGTTGAATATAAGAATCCAAGCTTTTGCAATTATGTAATTCATACGATTCTAATGAAAACAAAAAATCATTTGCCAGTGAATTTGTTTTCAATTCATCATTCCACCTTGCAATCCTTTTCTCTTACAATCACTGTAGTGCAATTAATTTCTCTATTAAATACGAGATTTAATTTTTTATATATATATACTATCTCTCCTCTTTATTTATTTATTTTTTTTTCTTTTTTCTTGTTCTCGCTAGTTTTCTGTCTCTCTCTCAGTTCTCGACTATTCTTACCTCCTGCCTATTAGTCTTTTTACAAATTTTTTTTTAATCCATTTTTCCTTCCTTAATGCAAACAAGGTGTCATCTCGTGTTGTTGTTTCGCAAATTAAAGTGTCCTCCTCCCACCCTTCCTTTCAAATTTCTTGCAACCCACTAAAACAACTTACTACATCCCTTTTTCATTTATCTTGATTTTTTTCCTTTCTGGTTTCTATCGTTTCTCCTCTGGACTCTCTCTCTCTCTCTCTCTCTCTCTCTCTCTCTCTCTTCTCCCGTCTCTCTCTCTCTTCTCCCGTCTCTCTCTCTTCTCCCGTCTCTCTCTCTCTCTCTTCTCCCGTCTCTCTCTCTCTCTCTTCTCCCGTCTCTCTCTCTTCTCCCGTCTCTCTCTCTTCTCCCGTCTCTCTCTCTTCTCCCGTCTCTCTCTCTCTCTTCTCCCGTCTCTCTCTTTCTCTTCTCCCGTCTCTCTCTCTCTCTTCTCCCGTCTCTCTCTCTCTTCTCCCGTCTCACTCTCTCTCTCTCTCTCTCTTCTCCCGTCTCTCTCTCTCTCTCTCTTCTCCCGTCTCTCTCTCTCTTCTCCCGTCTCTCTCTCTCTTCTCCCGTCTCTCTCTCTCTTCTCCCGTCTCTCTCTCTCTCTTCTCCCGTCTCTCTCTTTCTTCTCCCGTCTCTCTCTTTCTTCTCCCGTCTCTCTCTTTCTTCTCCCGTCTCTCTCTTTCTTCTCCCGTCTCTCTCTCTCTTCTCCCGTCTCTCTCTCTCTTCTCCCGTCTCTCTCTCTCTCTTCTCCCGTCTCTCTCTCTCTCTTCTCCTGTCTCTCTCTCTCTCTCTTCTCCTGTCTCTCTCTCTCTCTTCTCCCGTCTCTCTCTCTCTCTTCTCCCGTCTCTCTCTCTCTCTTCTCCCGTCTCTCTCTCTCTCTTCTCCCGTCTCTCTCTCTCTCTTCTCCCGTCTCTCTCTCTCTCTTCTCCCGTCTCTCTCTCTCTCCTCCCGTCTCTCTCTCTCTCTTCTCCCGTCTCTCTCTCTCTCTTCTCCCGTCTCTCTCTCTCTCTTCTCCCGTCTCTCTCTCTCTCTCTTCTCCCGTCTCTCTCTCTCTCTTCTCCCGTCTCTCTCTCTCTCTCTTCTCCCGTCTCTCTCTCTCTTTCTTCTCCCGTCTCTCTCTCTCTTTCTTCTCCCGTCTCTCTCTCTCTTTCTTCTCCCGTCTCTCTCTCTCTTTCTTCTCCCGTCTCTCTCTCTCTTTCTTCTCCCGTCTCTCTCTCTCTTTCTTCTCCCGTCTCTCTCTCTCTTTCTTCTCCCGTCTCTCTCTCTCTTTCTTCTCCCGTCTCTCTCTCTCTTTCTTCTCCCGTCTCTCTCTCTCTTTCTTCTCCCGTCTCTCTCTCTCTTTCTTCTCCCGTCTCTCTCTCTCTTTCTTCTCCCGTCTCTCTCTCTCTTTCTTCTCCCGTCTCTCTCTCTTTTTTCTCCCGTCTCTCTCTCTTTCTTCTCCCGTCTCTCTCTCTTTCTTCTCCCGTCTCTCTCTCTTTCTTCTCCCGTCTCTCTCTCTTTCTTCTCCCGTCTCTCTCTCTTTCTTCTCCCGTCTCTCTCTCTCTCTTTCTTCTCCCGTCTCTCTCTCTCTCTTTCTTCTCCCGTCTCTCTCTCTCTCTTTCTTCTCCCGTCTCTCTCTCTCTCTTTCTTCTCCCGTCTCTCTCTCTCTCTTTCTTCTCCCGTCTCTCTCTCTCTTTCTTCTCCCGTCTCTCTCTCTCTTTCTTCTCCCGTCTCTCTCTCTCTTTCTTCTCCCGTCTCTCTCTCTCTTTCTTCTCCCGTCTCTCTCTCTCTTTCTTCTCCCGTCTCTCTCTCTTTCTTCTCCCGTCTCTCTCTCTTTCTTCTCCCGTCTCTCTCTCTCTTTCTTCTCCCGTCTCTCTCTCTCTTTCTTCTCCCGTCTCTCTCTCTCTTTCTTCTCCCGTCTCTCTCTCTTTCTTCTCCCGTCTCTCTCTCTCTTTCTTCTCCCGTCTCTCTCTCTCTTTCTTCTCCCGTCTCTCTCTCTCTTTCTTCTCCCGTCTCTCTCTCTCTTTCTTCTCCCGTCTCTCTCTCTCTTTCTTCTCCCGTCTCTCTCTCTCTCTTTCTTCTCCCGTCTCTCTCTCTCTCTTTCTTCTCCCGTCTCTCTCTCTCTTTCTTCTCCCGTCTCTCTCTCTCTTTCTTCTCCCGTCTCTCTCTCTCTTTCTTCTCCCGTCTCTCTCTCTCTTTCTTCTCCCGTCTCTCTCTCTCTTTCTTCTCCCGTCTCTCTCTCTCTTTCTTCTCCCGTCTCTCTCTCTCTTTCTTCTCCCGTCTCTCTCTCTCTTTCTTCTCCCGTCTCTCTCTCTCTTTCTTCTCCCGTCTCTCTCTCTCTTTCTTCTCCCGTCTCTCTCTCTCTTTCTTCTCCCGTCTCTCTCTCTCTTTCTTCTCCCGTCTCTCTCTCTCTTTCTTCTCCCGTCTCTCTCTCTCTCTTTCTTCTCCCGTCTCTCTCTCTCTTTCTTCTCCCGTCTCTCTCTCTCTTTCTTCTCCCGTCTCTCTCTCTCTCTTTCTTCTCCCGTCTCTCTCTCTCTTTCTTCTCCCGTCTCTCTCTCTCTTTCTTCTCCCGTCTCTCTCTCTCTTTCTTCTCCCGTCTCTCTCTCTCTTTCTTCTCCCGTCTCTCTCTCTCTTTCTTCTCCCGTCTCTCTCTCTCTCTTTCTTCTCCCGTCTCTCTCTCTCTCTTTCTTCTCCCGTCTCTCTCTCTTTCTTCTCCCGTCTCTCTCTCTTTCTTCTCCCGTCTCTCTCTCTCTTTCTTCTCCCGTCTCTCTCTCTCTTTCTTCTCCCGTCTCTCTCTCTCTTTCTTCTCCCGTCTCTCCCTCTCTTTCTTCTCCCGTCTCTCTCTCTCTTTCTTCTCCCGTCTCTCTCTCTCTTTCTTCTCCCGTCTCTCTCTCTCTTTCTTCTCCCGTCTCTCTCTCTCTTTCTTCTCCCGTCTCTCTCTCTCTTTCTTCTCCCGTCTCTCTCTCTTTCTTCTCCCGTCTCTCTCTCTTTCTTCTCCCGTCTCTCTCTCTTTCTTCTCCCGTCTCTCTCTCTTTCTTCTCCCGTCTCTCTCTCTTTCTTCTCCCGTCTCTCTCTCTCTTTCTTCTCCCGTCTCTCTCTCTCTTTCTTCTCCCGTCTCTCTCTCTCTTTCTTCTCCCGTCTCTCTCTCTCTTTCTTCTCCCGTCTCTCTCTCTCTTTCTTCTCCCGTCTCTCTCTCTCTTTCTTCTCCCGTCTCTCTCTCTCTTTCTTCTCCCGTCTCTCTCTCTCTTTCTTCTCCCGTCTCTCTCTCTCTTTCTTCTCCCGTCTCTCTCTCTCTTTCTTCTCCCGTCTCTCTCTCTCTCTTTCTTCTCCCGTCTCTCTCTCTCTCTCTTTCTTCTCCCGTCTCTCTCTCTCTCTCTTTCTTCTCCCGTCTCTCTCTCTCTCTCTTTCTTCTCCCGTCTCTCTCTCTCTCTCTTTCTTCTCCCGTCTCTCTCTCTCTCTCTCTTTCTTCTCCCGTCTCTCTCTCTCTCTCTCTTTCTTCTCCCGTCTCTCTCTCTCTCTTTCTTCTCCCGTCTCTCTCTCTCTCTTTCTTCTCCCGTCTCTCTCTCTCTTTCTTCTCCCGTCTCTCTCTCTCTCTCTTCTACCGTCTCTCTCTCTCTTCTACCGTCTCTCTCTCTCTTCTACTGTCTCTCTCTCTCTCTTCTACCGTCTCTCTCTCTCTCTCTTCTACCGTCTCTCTCTCTCTCTTCTACCGTCTCTCTGTCTCTTCTCCCCCTCTCTCTCTCTCGCTCTCTCTCTTCTCACCCTTCTCTCTCTCCCTCTCTCTTCTTCCCCCTGTCTGTCTCTTTCACAGTGAATTTTTTTTAATATTTATTTTCTTTCATCTTTGTAACTTTCTTGATCTTCACAGATAAATCTGTGAGCCATTTTCAATGTTTTTGGTGTGATATCTTTCGACACATATTACATAACTTGGGCTTCCTGCCAAGCTAATAGGGTGGAGTGATGTAGAGGGTGGGATGGGAAGAATGGTAAATAAAACCACCCTCCTCCACCGGGCATCATTTGTTCCACACTTGGCCGCCAGACACGTGTTCACAGCAAATAGTCTCTTAAAAAAAAAACAACAAAAAAACACTATGTTTTTTTTTTTTGCGTCATAGAAAATTCTTAGGTAAATAGAAAGATACAATGTCACCTTAAGGAGAAGACATATTGTACAGGAGTAGTTTTGATTTCTGTTCGAAAGAATGTATGAATAACAAGTAGTATCTTCCTGACGTTGCCCGGGTGTCTTTACTTTTATTGTTATTTCACCCCCTCTTTTCCCTCATTTTGTATCTTCTCTTAATTACTTGCATGAAAATAATTCTGAAGGAGACCAAACTACAGCTATGTACCAGAGGGTTAGAGAATGCCCCGTCCTCTTTGTTGCAGCTCTGGGTCTGGTGTAGTGTTGAATAAAGGAATTCCAAGATCGTGCACACACATAAACACAAAGTTCATGTTAGCAGAGAACAAAGAAAAACCAGGTCGGACTTTGTACACACATATTGACCTCTGAAAGAACAAAGGAAGAAATTGTCAAAAGTAAAAGGTCCGACAAACACAAAGACAGAAGGACGGAGAGAGGCGCACGATCATTACGTTGTTAGTTCATCAACCCCAACCTCCACTTTTCACCACTCTTGCTCAACACGTCCGACGACCACTAACAGGCAAATGAATAAATAAATAAATACAGTTTTGTTATGAAACTGCCTCCGTGTTTGGCAAACCGGTTGGAACAAGCTAATGTGTATAGATTTATTAGCAGCATGCATCTTTGTAGAAGTGCAACAAACATAATTATATATACATGACAACGATAAGCAACGCAAAAAATGTCTCGACTAAAAGAAACCACCAGTTTACATGTAATACAAATATTAACATTCATAATCGTGCCAGCCAGCCATCTAACCAAGATAAATCTACCCCTAGAAAAAAAATTGAACAAATATTTGGTTTTATCCACCCCTTCAGCTCTAATATAAAAACTAATATCACCAAGGAGTTTTTGAATATTGTTGAAAAGTACCCAGATAGGTATAGCACTGTTTAATAAAATATAGCTTACTCTACAATGCATAATTTAGCCCAGACTATTATAGCATCTAATAAAAAGAAAATTAAAGAAGCCCAGGCAATCCTTTTTCCCTTTGCTAAGAAAACCAAATGTAACTGTCAAAAAAAAAAAAAAAGAATGAATGCCCTCTTGCTAATAACTGTATTCATAAAAATGTTTTATTCATATACTGTAACTGAGCTAGATCCCTCCAAATCATCACTATTAATATTTCATAATTGCAAAGCTCCCGTAATTCAAATAATAATGAACTTCATCACCCTCCCTAACAATAAACTTGCTAAATAACACTAATAATATGAATGGGAGCATTCCTTTGCTAGCCAATTCGCATGACAATAACACTGACAACCAATTCTGCAACAATATTCAGAACAACGCAATCTGTCTCACCCTAAACATAACTTTGGGATAGACAAAATTGTCTGTGAGATGAGTATATATGCTGATGACACCACGTTCTATAACAGGCACAACAGGAAAACAAATGAACACATATCTAAGGAAATGGCAGAAACACTAGAGAATGACCTCCGATTTGTAGTGGAATGGGGACAAAAATGGATGGTCACATTCAATGCTGCCAAGACTAAACTTGTTTCTTTCAATAATTACAAGAAACCTTCTCTACCACCAATAGCAATGGCCAAAAACACATTACCTGAAAGTACTTCTTTTAAACTCCTCGGCCTAACATTCACAGGAAACATGAGTTGGAACAATTACATTGAGAGCATTGCCAGGACCGCTGCGAAGAAGGTAGCCTCTCTCTACCGTGCTAGAAAGCTATTTATGCCTGAAAGTATCCTGTACCTCTATAAGGTCACCATTCGCCCTTGTATGGAGTATTGTTGTCATATTTAGGTTGGTGCATCTGCTACTTGTCTCTCACTCTTGGACAGGGTTCAAAAGAGAGTTGCCAACCTGATAGGTCCTGAACTGTCATCTAAGCTTCAGCCTCTGTCCCACCGACGAAATGTCGCATCCCTCTGCCTATTCTACAAGTATTACGAACTGCGAGCACTTGTACCCCCACAACGTAAACACCCTCGACAAACCCGAAAAGCTGGTAAATCCCGCCCCTACACAGTAGAGATCCCTAAATGTAATAGAGCTTTCTATTCCAGTAGTTTCTTCCCCAGAACCGCTAGATTTTGGAATTCCAATCCAGGTTCATGTTTCCCCAACTGTACTGACATGCAGAAGTTCAAATGTAAAGTGAACCAACATCTTGCTGCCCAACTCCATAGTACCCCAGTAGTTTATGTCCCTGATAGTAGCCCCCTACACCAAAGTGGTGATGTGCCTTGTTGGGGTGAAAATGTAATAAAAAAAAATTAAAAAATTAATACCAGTAATAATAGCCGCACTACACCCTTAACATACACGTATATTGATTACAACTTCCACTTTAATCATCATCTTCTAATAAAAATAACCCAGGCAGTAACCAGGGAACGTCTTTAACTACTCTCATAAAAAACTTACTTCTAAGAATATTCGTTTCTAAATGGGATATATGTAAATCCAAATCCCGGTTCAAAATTTTTTAACCTCTGCTTATTTGAGGGAATTATGATAATAACATCACCTCACTCTAAGAATATAATTAATGCAAAGAGTGAACTAATTTTCCAATGCAAACATAAGACAAGATTTAAGTATTCCAACTTTAAAATTACTTAACCCCAATTGAAATTCAGACTGCCTGATAACCCCCCTTTTTTTTTACATAACATGTGTATGCAATATATATATATATATAGTTTGTATATAATATATATAGTTTTCTTTTAATTATCAATTAAAATAACAACCTAATACTTATATTTAATCTAGTCGCACATTTACTTAGTTCATTCCCATATTCCATTTCAATTAACCATTTTACTTAAATGCTTATTACAACTTTTTCTTTAGATTCTTTATCATTATTGTTTTTATTATTTTTATTATCTTTATTTTTACTACCATTATTATCATTGCTATCTAAGTCTTTTAAGATTACCACTATTAGTATTATCATTATTTTCTTCATTATGTTTATTATTTTTTTATATTAAATTTCGTTTTTATTATTATTATTATTATTATTATTAGTTTGCGTTTCTCCGTTTCGTTAACATGTGTATAACTTTAATTAGCTAAGCTTCTCTCACAGTTAAGCATTTCGGTTTTGGCCCCTTCCCCTTTTAATGTTAGCATCAGTTTACTTGGTAAGTCTGTAATACACATGCGTGTTTCTGGTTCACTTCCGCTGTCTAGACTGACACCTATAATTTCGGTCAACCCCAGTTTTAACTGACCCAAATTTTCAATTATCATTTTTTCTTTCATTAGCCATTTCTTACTTAGCCAATGATGAAAGCGGACGTTTGTTGGTTATCTATTCATTTGCTTTTTCCTTGAACGAATATGTACTTTCTGCATTACTGCAAACGCATTACAACTTAAAAGACCAATTTCTTTCATGAACGTTAACTGGATTTTTCCGCATTTTGAAATTTAAGCCTATCTAAAATTCTGGATATTTTCTTTCTTAAAAGGAGTTCTCATTCGCCTTTTTTATTACCGATGAGGGAGTTATTACCCGCGCTAAAATATTATTCCCGATTTGTTTGCTTTTTTTTCCCAATTGTTTCATGTATGTGTGTGTATATATATATATATATATATATATATATATATATATATTTTAAACTGTTTTTCTTACAATTTATGACCAAATATCATAGTGTGTAGTTTCATCTAATGCATCAACCAGCAAATTCTAGCTTTGCTTCAATTATAATTTGCTGATTTCTTTATGTCCTCTGATGAGAAGAATAGCAAGAGTGGCATTCTTTGAAACTCCATGGAATAAGGATTTGGAAAATTGTTTTTGGAGTATTCTGTCAAATAATAAATTTAATTGTAAATTTTAATTTACAGTTTTAAATTCTTTTATTTTCCCATATATATATATATCGGCTATCCACGGAAAACTCTTTATCTCTAGAACTTGTACATATTAACTACCCAATTAGAAACTCTTCTGAAATAAAACATGGCTTTTAATTCCAAACTTTATTTGCCCTCTACTGCCACATCGGTGCAGTTGGAAATATCTTGCAAAATACAGAAATAATGCGAAGGATTGTGTTAAAAAAAAAAAAAAAAAAAAATTTTTTTTTTTTTTTTTTTTTTTTTTAGTGTGAAACTGTCGTATGACGACATGCTTCAAAGAAGCATCTTCTCTTAATTACTTGCAAGAAAATATCGCTGAAGGAGATCAGACTACAGCTCTAGACTGGAGGATGGCGCCGCCCCTCTGTTGCTGCTCTGGTTCTGATGTAGGACACTCAATCGCTCCATTCCAGATTTTAAGCAGTTATCTGTGAATATGGAGAAGAGGACCATACGATGTGATACTGTTGAACCGGTGCAGCTGGAAATGTCTTGCAAAATGCAGCAATAATGCAAAGGATCGTGTAAAAAGAAAAATAAATAAAAAAGTGAAACTGTTGTATGAACACATGCGTTAAAGATATGCAAAGTAGAAAGTACTTTTTTTTTAAGAAAGATCTCAATATTTTTTTTTAATTTTCATTTTTCTTATCTCCAAGTTTGTGGTAAAACATTTTATAAATGACTTCCAACTTTTCCTGTCTGTTGCCATTTCACTTGAGTCGCCTGTCATTTGAAAAAATCGGTTTTGCTATAAAATTGGTGACATGGCTAACGAAATGTTGAAATTTAAATGCCATAAACATTCTCGAGTTATATTTTTTATTTACAGCAAAATAAACGTTGCATTGAATGATATTAAAAAAAAAAAAAACTGTTGTTGAATGCTTCTTTTCTGTTTCTTCAATTGGATTTTTTTTTTTTTTTAAAGTTTAATTAAATGTTAGAATATCGCATTCCATGAATTAGCCGCATAGAAAGAATGGATGGCAGTTCTTCGGTTAGTAGATGTAGAACAGTTGAGGTAGCAAGGTCAGTTGACAAGGGGAGGCCAAAGTAAAGCCTATATGTAAAACAGATGTGAAACTGATGATGATGATGATTTAACACCTTTTCAAAAAAATCGATTAAAAAAAAAATGTTATGCTAATTGAGCCAGAGATGTCTCGTGTCGCGGGGTTCGAATCGTTCGGCTGGTGTTAATCGTGACACCCTGCACTGAAGAATCCCGAAAGGATGAAACACTAGTGTCTGTAGGTATTTGATTATTATAGTAAAAAAATAATTATGACAGCCCCTTTAAGAAATTCATTTCTTATCGTTGAGCACTTTCAGTTGAATTAAAAGTCGGCCAATTTAGCTCTTATGCATAGATCATCGTATAACGATTAGATCACTGTCTGACTGACATAATGAACATTTAAATTAAAATGTTTAAAATTCAACGCTATTTCACACGGTTAATGGTAGCCGAATGGATACGGTCTCCGCTAATCGAGCCAGAGATGTCTCGTGTCGCGGGGTTCGAATCGTTCGGCTGGTGTTAATCGTGACACCCTGCACCGAAGAATCCTGAAAGGATGAAACACTAGTGTCTGTAGGTATTTAATTATTATAGTAAAAAAATAATTATATATATATATATATATATGAATGTAAATTGTCACACACCGGTGATAAAGTCGCTGACAGATTTAATGCTCTGCTATTTGATGGTATTCCAACAGAAGTACCCAGCATTTCCAACACTGTGTCTCCTACTTATATGCACTCTTGTATCTACATGTTTTTTTTTTTTTTTTTTTTTTTTTTAATAATTTTTCTTCAGTTTGTTCAAGCTGGGGATGGAGTATCCTAGTGGATGCCAGACATTCACCCGCTATCTCGTACATTCCAATCATGAGATCTTTTTAAGATTCTAGTTGTCCCTTTAAGTGCAATTGTTTGAATATTTCTTGCACTTGGTTCACCGGGTATATTTACCAGGTAATTTTAAAAGATTTTTTTTTTCTCATGAGCCCGGTTGTTCCTATAATTACTGATATGCTAGAGATCTTCCCAAAATTCCAGTTTCTTTTCATGTCGTACCTTGATATTTCGTTATCTTTTTCCCTCTCATTTTAATCCAGCATCATTGGGGGACATTAACTTCAAAAGTTGCTTCTGCATCCGCACAGGTGTGTGTGTACATGCAGCTAAAGTCCCATGTGTATACATGTGCATAAGTCTCGAAACAATGAATACCGTTGTTCAAAGAGTCTATAGTGAAGCAAGGGTTGCAGAATTCCAACCATATCTCTCCTGAACTGGCATTGCTTGAAACCAATAGCAAGACAAAGTCGAAGACGACTGAAACAATGCCAGGATATGCAGAAAAAAGACTAGTGTTATTTTGGTGTTTTATTTCTTGTAGACTAGTTGCACACCGAAGGCATGAGAATATAGTTTCCCTTAATATTTAACCCATAGCTGAAGAGAGGATATTATATTTCTTTAAGTAAGATAAGTATTCGAAACTACCAAACAAAACTCATCCTATTAATAGGTCCTGGATATGACCTAAAACTATATCCGATGGTGAGGCCCCAGCTTGTGGGCCTTGGGGAGTGTGGAGCCACCGTTTAATTGCCATTGCTCCCAGGCCCACTCTGACCCGGTGTGGTAGTACCTGTTAGGGTCCCAACTATGGGTTAAATAGAATCCGACTTAAAAAAACAAATATACTCCATTAAAAAATCGTTCCTCAAAATCACTAGACTCTGCATTAAATAACCTAAAAAAGGTTGATATGCCGTAAAACAAAAACAACCAACAACCATCATCTTATTAATAGTAACAGGATGATATACAGACGTCTCCTTTCAGTTTTGAGTGATAATGGATACCACCTATAAGGGTGCCTGTATGTGTAGTCTATATTGAAGCAAAGGTTGCACAATTACCATCTGCATCTTCTCTGCATCTGCAAGAAGTTCAGGATTCCTTTAATTATCACAACTGGAAATACATAAAATACATTAATCTTATTGTCTTGACAGTTCAGTACTAGCTTCGAAACCTAGTAAGTAATGCTCTTTTCTCCTTCTTGCAACCTCTTTCTCACAGAAGAGACGTGAGCCTGTCTCTGTTCTGTTGCTATTTTCATATCAATTACTCGTCTGAGCTTCAATCTAGCCCCCCCCCCTGCCAAACTTTCATAAAAAGCCCTTTTCTAGCTACAACTATTACTCTTCACTCTCTCTATCCCTCTAAATCTAAACACAAATTCCATGAACAAAGCTTCTTTTCTAGAACTGTCCGCCTGTAGAACTCTTCTGCTGACCTGCTTTCCAGCTGATTACAATATGGTCTTCAAGTCCAATGTAAACAAGTTCTTGTTGAGCCGTCCCCTTAAATAATCAAATTATACCTAATTTCCATCTTTACTTATCACTATGCTGTTGTTGCAGTGACCACCGTACACTCATTGTCCAAGTGGCCTTCGGGGCTTGATAAGTGGTGACTCTCTTGTAAAAAAATAAAAAAAATAAAAATTAAATTTGAGTCTTTCCACCTAATTTTTATTTTTAAAAATTCATAATTGTATCGAAATTTGGGAAAATTATTGGAATCGTCCCATCACTATTAGGTATCTATGATAGATTCCAAAACTGGTTGACATAGTTTGCATGAACCGATTTCTTACAAAAGAGTTCTTTCTTAACGCATTGTTGATACATTTGTTTTCACTCCAACAATGCACTGTTTCATTTGAGGGAATTTTTTTTTTTCTTTTTCATGGAAATTGCTTGAAACAAGGCGTGAAGCCACTTGATGCAAAGAGTTAACAAGAACAAAACGTAATCATTGTAAAGACAGATACCTAATAACCTTAGCCACGAAAAGACCAAGATCATAGGTAGGAAGAAAACAGGCAGCAGGAAAAGAATTCTACAAGATTGCACGTCTTGGAAATAAGTTCCTGGAATAGGAAACTATTTCAATTTTTTTTTTTTTTTTTTTTTTTTTTTTTTTTTTTTTTTCATGTTCACCTCGGACAAGGCATATCACCTTTTGAACGTAAGGAACTACTATTTGGGACAATTCTACAGGGGCTATGTAAGGAGATAAGCGAGATGTTTGTTTACATTATATTTAAACTTTTGCATTTCGGTACAGTCAGGGATGAAAGAAGCAGGAAGGAAATTCCAAAGTCTAGCAGTCTGAGTATTTTGGTTTTGATTCCAACTGATGGCATAAAAATCAAACTGTTTAGTTGAATTTAAAAATTTACTAATTTTTAATGCATACACAACCGCCTGTCGACATTTGCTATTATTATCTGCATAAATTAAAATATATTATGGTGTATTTTAGAATTGCGCTATGCTGGGAACACTTTCGATTTGCTTTTTAGCCTGTAAAAATAGCTGCTAAGGATTCAAAATTAAAAAACAAAGTTTATATTGGAAGGATTAAATCAACTAACTTCTGAGCATTTTTAGCTTGAAATCGCTTTATTTTTAGCCTTTTTTTATCCATCAGACAATAAATCAACTAACTTCTGAGCATGTGTATATATACATTTTTAGCTTGAAATCACTTTATTTTTAGCCCCTTTTTTTTATTTATTCATCAGACAATAGCTAAAACAGTGATGACGAAGGCTAAATCGCAAAATAATTACTATGGCTGGAGCATTGAATATTTTGGTTTTGATCCCAACCGATGGCACAAAAATCACTTTTTTTTTTTTTTTTTAACTTTTAAAATAACTATATATTGGGTACAATATAATATTTAATAGAGAATTGGCTCAATAATAATAAATACGAAATCTGCATAAATTAAAACATATTTCAGTATATTTTACGACCAGGCACTGCCGGGCGGCTTGCTAGTTTTCAAATATGATGCATGACATTTTAACGCTTGATAATGTATCTAACGATATATTATTTTAATGACTTCTTCACTCATTTGCTTTCGTTCATGTTAACCAATGCTTAATTTTTGGATAATGGGATTGATTTCTTTGAAGAAAAAAAAAAAAAAAAAATTTAAGGACTATTTAAAAAAATAAATAAATAAATAAATAAAAAACTTATGAAGTATGTAATTTTGTTTTATAATTAATTCCTATGTATGGGTTATGGGTTAATTACTGGTGGCTTAGAGGTAGAATGCTAACCTATAGTTACGGTTTATTTTGTAACTGGATTCGAATCTCCTGACTGTCAGTAATTATGACTTCTTATACTGGTGATTGTGTAAACATGAAACGCTAGTGTCTGTAGGTATAAAAATATTTATAAAAAATATTTTCGTTATATAAGCTTTTATTTGTTTTTACATAGACATTAAAGTATCTCTACACAATCATGAGTATGTTCCAGTCAACTCGTTATAGATAATGAAAGACTTCATCAGGCGATGTTGCTTTTCCAAAAGTTTAATACTTAATTAAGAGTGGACGTCTTAAAGTGCTAAGTAATAACCAATTCTAAGTGACAGTCTTTTGGAGGTTGAAGGTTCAATTCTCAGTGCAATACTTAGAATACGATTGAAAATTATTCTACCAGGTCATTGTTGACACAAGTCATGACCTCCTATATTAAGTAAAGGGTTCTGTACATATTTATGAGTTTGATAAGGGGCACCTGAAAATGGTTGGAGGGTTACATCCAAAATGAGAACGGTAGTTTGAAGGAACCAAATACAAAATGTAAGTTTCTCTTGGGTTTTGACCAAATTTTAGTTTTGTTTTTATTTATTTATTTACTTATTTTTATTTTTTATTTTATTTTTGTTTTTTTTTGTTTTTTATTTACTTTTTTATTTTATCTATTTTTTTATTTCATTTTATTTTTTTTATTTTTTTTTTGTTTTTATTTTTTTTTTTTTTTTCAAATCCTCTTATACTTTTTTTTTTTTTTTTCTTTTCAGTTTTGCTCTTCAGCAATGTGGTCGATTGATTAAATCCGGAGAAAATGGAAGAAACTTCAGACGACGAAAGCTATCTGCCCTTGAAGCGGGGCGCCTACAATTTAGATTTTCTTGACGACAATGCCAGCCTAAATCCGTTTGAGTCCAAATGCAAACTGGGCCAGTCGCCACCCGGCAAATCTGGGTTTGACGAAAATGTCAACCCCTTCAAGACTAGGTCAAAGCTTGGAAGTTCACCCACTCAACGAAATCCTGCAGATGACAACTTTAATCCTTTAAAGAGCAGTTCCAGTCTGAGACGTTCACCAGTTCCGGTTAATAATGAAAATTACAAAGAACAAAACGGAAATCTGTCTGAAGATGATGCTGATAACGTTTCGTTTGGCCAGAAAAGATACATTGAAGATGAGGAATTTTCTGATCCAATGTTTGATCACGGGAATGAAAATTCAGAAATAAACGATAAAGATATTAGTATCGCAACTATCGGCAAAGCTGAAGATCCTGCAGCCCTTCTGACCCACTCTGACAGAGAACTATCTTACGATAGTCTTGAAGACGATTCCCGTCAGGATGAAATTACCGATGATGATGTAAATATTCCTTACAATAAAGATGATTTTGAAGAAGACAACTCAAAACAGTTACAGGATGATGATGACTTTAAAGATGCTGAAAGTAATGATGAAACTATTTCCGAAGAAGGTGTTCTTGGGTTGATTAATGCAAAAACAGCCAGTCATTTGGATCAGGAAATTCTTCAGAAGGTTAAACCGCTTCCTTTAAATAAATATTATGATGATTCAGAAGAATTTGATTCTCTTGAAGAAGACGATATCCAGAAGATGACTGACGATAAGTTTAAAGATGCTGAAAGTCACAATGAAAATATTTCTGAAGAAAATGTTCTAGGATCGATGTCTGAGGAAATGGCCAGTCAATTGGATCAGGAAATTCTTGAGAATATTAAACCACTTCCTCTAAATCGAAATTTTAATGATTTTGAAGAATTTGATTCTCAGAAAGGAGATGGCGTCCAAGAAATGGCTGAAGATCCTGACCGCAATATTGATGACAATGATAATAATTTAGAATGTCCAGGATTGGATCCTAAAGAAAACATTGAATATTCTGAGACTTCAGACAAGCAAGCTGAAGATGATGGAATGTCACCCTTTGGTCAGTTGGCCGAGGTTCAACCCTCATTAAATCCAGATATGGCCACTGATAATCCTGATTGCTTTGAAAGAGTGCCTCAAGAAATCTTAAAGAATGAAGACCAAAATTTTACTCATTCGGATGTTTTTGAAAATGAGAAGCAGCAGAAGACAGAGCTTGGTGATGATCTGCTATCATCGACGACAATTCTTAACAGTCCTAACCTGTGCGAAGACAGTGGCCTTGGAGACAGCATCGTCACGTCCGGAAGCGAAGATTTAGATAAAGCAGATGACCTGAAAAGTGTGGAAGATATGGAATCTCTTCCGGTCACGCCAGACATGCTGTCCAATCAGAACATGACGTTATCTCAAAAGAATGACGCGGGATTCGAGGACGATGAGGATGTCCAGCCAGAGGAGCTTGCACCTGGCTTGTCGCAGGTTAAAACTGCTGATAACGGTGAGGAACTTTTTTCTCGGAATATCTTTGAGAATGCCTGCACTGCACCCGAATATTCTGAAGAGAATACTGCACATGATTTTATTTCGGGGGCGGCTAAAGAATCAGAATCTTTATGTGAAGAGTCTAAACTGTTAGTCTTTCGAGGTTCTTGTGGGGAGATTCGGGGAAGTGAGGAAAGAAGTCAAGGTGTTTGTTGTGGTGAGCAATCGGAACAGATTAACAAATCTGTTAAAGACAACAGTAGTGAGAACCCTTTTGTAGAGGAGATGATTTCCGATAAAGAATTAGAATCGATGAACGTAAAGTCCTCATGTGATCTGACTGAAATCGAATGCCTGAATGGATTGCTTCATAAAGAGTATAGCGAGGAGTTAGAGGATAGCAGGGAAAGACTGGAAGATTTTTTTAATGAAGAAGAGATTCTAGAACCTGTTGGTGCTTTTCAAGATAAAACCACTTTCGAAAAAGGTTTAGCTAAAGACTTTAAAGTAGGTATGCCGCTTGAAGCCAATCATCTCAAAGTCTTAAATTTTAAAATGCCAGATGGAGAGTTTGAAGATTGTGTTGACAGCAAAGATAGGTCTAGTGAAGATCGACAATGCAAAATTGAGAAGCTCGCTGTTGACGAGTTGCTCGCCACAAAAAACACTCTTTTTGAGAAAGGTTTAGAAAAAGAAAATGAATTTAAGTCTTTGTTCGAAGAGCTTACGGCATATAACTTGCAAGAGCTAACCGATAAAGAGCAATACAAAGAGTTTGAGACTAGCAAAGAAAAAAGTGAATCTATTTTTAGAAAGGAAGATGGATCTATTGATGAAGAAAGGTTACAGTTTGCTTTTGATGATGCAATACTTTCTCAAAAGGGTTTAGAGGAAGGAACAAAAGCAAAAGCAGCATCTTCATTTGAAGAGCCTGCAGTTGGTCGTTTGAAATGGTCGTGTGAGAGGGAACTGTGTGAAGAGTTTGAGGATAGCGTAGAAATAGAAGACAATTTTAGTGAAGATGAAGAAGCAGGTTTCTTTCAGAGAAGCGGTTTCAAAAGAGCAGTTTCAGAGAAAAGCTTAGAGGAAGAAATTAAAGAAGTGACTTCAGTTGAGGAGACTGCGACTAATTATTTGAAGAGGTTGTCTGATAGAGAGCTGTGTGGTGAGTTTGGTGATAGTGACGAAGAAGAACTCGTGGAGATTGAGAAATCGGCTTGTAAGAATAAAAGCTTAGAAGGAATGAATGTAGAACCTTTATTTGAAGAATCTGCAGACGGTTGTGAGCAACGGCTGTCTGATGAAGAATGTTATGAAGAATTTGAGGATGGTGAAGAAGGCGAAGGGATTTTTGGTTTTGAGCAACAAGAAGAGTTTAAAAAATCGCATGATGACATTTCTCCGTCTGTTTCTAAAGAGGAGAATGTCTACAAAGAAATCTTACCAGAAATGAAACCAGAATCTTCATTTGAAGAATCTGAAGAAAACTGTCTTAAAGGGTTACCGCATGGAGAGTTTGAGGATATGCACGATATAGAGAAGAGTTTACTTGATAGAATACAACTAGGTGAGTCTGAGAAATTTGCAGAAGGAAACGGTCATCATTCCGTTTCTGAAGACGGAATGGTACCTGGAAAAAAATTAGAAAAAGTGAATCCAGAAAATGTGATTGGTAAGATTGAAAATAATTGCAGGCAAGAACCCTCTCTACCCTTGCCGAAGTGTGAAAATCAAGTTGAAGAGCTTGGAGTGATGGCATGTTTAGATATTAACAATACAGAAATGGTTGCCGCAGAAGAGCATGGTCAACTTGAATATGATAGAGATAGTATCGAGGACAGTGAAGATGTAGTAAATATCCTAGGTCGGCTTGGAAAAGAAGTTCCAGGTAAACAAGTTGGTAGCCCCTCTGCGATTGCGGAAACCACAGAGCTTGATGATAACAGCGATCTTGAGGAGTTCGATTTAAACAGGTCGGACAGTCTGGAGAGTAAGCGTTTGGTAGGTTCAGAAAGAGTAGAGACTACTATCAATCGTGACGATGATAGTTATCATGATAATGATGACGTTTGTATCGAATCTGATAGTGATTTGGGTAGTCAGTTAAATCGAGAACATAGAGATTTGACCGGACTGAATACTGAAGAACCTCCCAAAGATGAGAGTAATCAATATTTGCAGCCATGTAACATTACTGTGCCTCAAGGTGAAGCTAATATTCCTACATGCGTAGGTGAAATTCTTGGTGACGGGTTCGAACTGGATGAACCGGATGCTGATAAACTATTAGACACTACATCTAACCAGAACAGTTTATCAGAGAATAGCATCCAAGATATCACAAAGATTTTCAGTGAAGGTACTAAAACTAGTGACCTCGATGTGACTAACACTACTAGCAGTCTTGGTCATAACCTTGGGAATAAGGTAGGTCTGAGAGTCAACAGAAACGCCGAAGAAAATATCAACCTTACTGATTTGTCGCCGAATAAATTTATCGAGTCTGCACATGAACTCTTTGCCAAGGGTAAAAATAATAATTCGCCTGTTAATGTACCTTCTGTTGAGTCAAGCCAAATGTCCGTTATTGGAACGTTGGTTGTTGGTTCTCAATTGATAGCTTCTGCGGTGATTGGACCTTCGGCTGTGTGTCCGCCAGCCTATAAGAGCCCTTACGTAAATTCCCCATTGCTTGAACTCGGACCGCTTGATCGCAACCAATCCATATCCCCCCAAACACCTCCACCAAAATCCTCCCCTTCTCTTGCCAGCTATATCCCATTCAGCACCGAAAATGAAGCCTGTGCCGACTCTGAAAATAACCAGAAGGATCCAGTTTCACATCCAGGGACGGCAAAGTCGGAACAATCTGGTTCTTTGTCTTCCTCTGAGGATTTATTTTCGAGTCTTCAAAGTAAGGAATCGATAGTTGAGAATGGCGATACAGCGTCATCCCAATTAATGGATTGTGCTACAACAGTACGAATGAAAGTGATGCCAATCTCTGCAGAAGAGAATACGCTGGAGGACGGTTAGTATGACACCAATACCCTGACCCCCCTCACTCTTTTGGGCACTGTGGCTGTTCGGTTTCTTTGCATTTTTGCCTTATCCTTCAACAGTGATGTTTGTGTACATAAATCCTTTGTCGACTAATCACTGCCATTTTGGTGCTATTGATTCTAAAAAATTTTTTTTTTGCTTTTAGTGCACGGTCATCCTCCCTTAGTACCATAAACCATCCTTATCCATATTGCTTTATGCTAAAAGCCATTCATTTCAAAATCCTTAAAACAATTGTTCCCTTATTAATTTTACATAAACACATTTAACACTTATCCATGAGTGCCTTACAGGAGAGCAGTTGTTGGTCTTTATCTGCTCCATTATTATTTTCATGTGCTCGACTGAGCTCCAATTTATGCTAATCCCCCCTGTAAAACTTTTACAACAGGAACTAGTTAAAAATCACTGAAAATAATTTTTCTTCCTCGCTCCATGTACATCAAACTAGACAGAACTTCCATGAGCAAAGTTTCTTTCCAAGAAATATCCACCTGTGGAACACAATACCATGGGGCTGCTTCCAATCTGACTCAAGTATGGTCTTGATCTCATTTCTTACCAATCACAACCATTGTTACCGATCCTCGTGTTTTACTATCCTCCTGACAAACTCCCTAATTATCCTCGGGTGGCCTATTGGCCTTGATAAGTGGTAATATGTTAGTACATAAAAATGTGATTTCAATGTATCGTATATTTCTTAAGCTTAGTAAGGTGGAAAAAAACATCAAGAGCCAATGGAAAGAAATATTTTAAAAAATAAATGTATATTCAGTTTAATTTATTCATTAAACTTTTTTTTTCATTTCTTAATTCATTATAGACTAGTAGGGTGACCCGACATTGCTCGGGATTGAATGAAAACACTATTGTGTTGCTTCATAATAAAGTCGAAGAAAAAAAAAGCTGAAACGTTAGAAAACTCTTTTGGATACTTATACAGTTTAATCAAGACATTAAAAAATGAAAACATGGAAAAAAAAAAAAGGGTTATATTGTACGTATCTGTTTTAGACTGATTGGTTGGTTGTTTTACGACATATCAACCCTTTTCAGGTTATTTAATGCCAAATCCAGTAATTTTGAAGAAAAATTTTTAATAGAATATTTTTTTTTTTTTTTAAGTCGGTTGTTTTAGACTGAAGATCTCAAAAAAAAAATTTCACTTCATTTGATCTATTAGTGTTTTTTTTTTTTTTTTTTTAACAGTAGAAAAACACCTTTTTATGACAGTATGTTGAAGTCAACCATCTTTGAATTTTTTTAACACGCCACGGGGAGATAACTCAGTTTAAACTGCCAACACTCCCTCCCCATCTTTAATACTAGCTTTTCTTCCTAAAAATCGAACCTTTCGCTTGGTATCATAACAAATTGTTTTTTCGCTGTAAAAAAAAAAACCTACTTGATGAAATTAAGTAAAATTTATTTTGGAGAACTTTGTTCCATAACGGATACGTACAATATAACCTTTTCTTTTTTGATATTTTTATTTTTTAATGTCTTGATTAAACTGTACAAGTACCCTCTTTTTATTAGTGTCTTATACATAGGGTTTAAATTTCATTAAAATAAGATATATTAAAAGCTCTCTCTGTCTGTTGCCATATTTTCAAGCTCTATCTCTTCCGAAACTAAAAGTCGTAGAGCGGCGCTAGGGGCCTCAAATGATTGGATTTTTTATGAACCGTTCTTTTATGGGTCTTTAGCCGATTAAAATAGTTTTTAAGGGGTCAAAAAGGGGTCAAAATTGAAAAAAAAATCGTTATACATTTTGTACATTCAACTTAGTTTATTTTTAATCAGTTCATATGCATGTCACGTTGGTATAGTGGTAACGTCACCAGCTTTGAATTCTACAGTTTCCTTTTCGGTTTCAATTATAGCTGATGGCACCCAAATACTTTTTTTTACTTTTGAAATCATGACTCTATAATAATATATATGAAATATGGACACATTAAAATATCATATTTAAACATATTTTATTACTGGGCAATCCAAGTGCACCCCCCCACCCTTCCCCCGCTAGTAAGATATATGTATTTGAAGTTTTAATGGGATTCTGTGCCATGAGTCATTTACAGATAGGGTCACGTAGAAGTTCAGGACTGCGTTTCTCAAAAAATTTCATACATAGAATTTAAATTTAATAAAAATGATATATTTGCATTTTTAAAAGGGTAAAACATTCACAGCAAAAACTCGTCTAGCTACAAACATTGTAAATAATCCTCCTTTCTTTGTGTACCAAAAAGAAAATTACCATGAATGAAGTTTCTTTTAAAGAACTTCCATCTGTGGGATACAATACCACAGGGTTGCTTCCCAACTGACTGCAACGTTCAATGTTAGTAAATTCTTCCACCAATCAAATTATGAACATTTACCTCATCGTTTCCAATCCTTTTGAAACAATCTCATGAACCCTTGTTTTTGAGTTGCCTTTTTGGGCCTAGACTGGTGCTACCAGATCTAGCTGTTTAGATACTGGCTTCCTGGCCTAAAATGCACCTAACATTTCATGGTATTTTTTTCTACAAAATAACCAAACCAAAAACCATGAATAAATATTTGAAGAATTTTAAGCATAAAACCTTTTACCAAAATGATCGGATTCGGCCTTAAATAACCCAAAAAGTTTTATATGTTGCTAAACAAAACACTAACCGCCATGAATAAATATTTAAAGATATAAAAAAAAAGAATTGAAGTGTGAATTTTTTTTTTTTTTTTTTTTTTTTTTACAAAAATGATCGAATTTGGCATTAAATAATCGGAAAAGTGTTGATAAAACGTGATAAAACGTAATGTTGCTAGCTTATCTTTTTATAAATGCTATAATGATGTGTTTTTCACAATTGTCAGATCTATTCTCTGCTTCCTTTGTTCCAACTCATTTGACTCGTTGGTCTAGTGGTCTTCGTTGAGAAACTGTTTTGATACTTTGTAATACAGATTACTTTAGTAGCTTTTTATCCAAGAACTGTTAGATTATGGAACGCTCTTCCTGCTATTTTCCTCCTACCTGCAGTCTTGGTCTTTTTATATAAAAAAAAAACAAAAAAACTTTGGGCCTGGATAAGCGGTGTCGCATAATATTAAAAAAAAAAAAAATACTGTCCAATTTATGTAGATCAAGTTCACCAATTAAATATTTTTTCTACTTTTGTTGAATTTGTTTATTAGTAAATAAATGACAATCATTCTTTTGTGTTAAAAAAAAAAATCGATTTTGATTTCGTAACAGCAAGTAGGACAGCCCCCTGGAATGATTTTCTCTGTGACTTTGGGTCTTTTGTTTTACTTATTCATTCATCTGCAAGCCCATAAACAAACATAACCATTTTTTTTGTTCCTCGACACCAAAACTAATAGTCTATTCCCTGCTGTCTGCAGTATATTGCTTGTCATGTTCAGTTCTAGGTAGTCTTTGCCTTCCCACCCTTTAAGAATGGACTAGACTACCGTGACTTGTTGGGTCAGTATGTTATATTAGCTATGGAATTAATGTGACACTTGTGGCGTAAAGAAAATAGTATTTTTGTGACATAACAGAAACATTGGATGTCTTCAAGTCCAACGTTAACAAATTCCTAATGAACCGCCCCCTTAAGTAAACACTTCATCAAATCTCCACACTAACGTAATGTACTTGCAATAACCCTTATCCGTGATGGCTTCCGGGCCTTGATAAGTGGTGACCACCGCGTAAAAAAAAAAAAAAAAAAAAAAAAAAAAGTATATTAAAATGAAAAAAGAATATATATAGATTTCTATGAGTCGTTCTGTTTATAATTGTATATTTTTGAAAAAAACCCAAAAAACTTACAGACTTTGAATTGTAAGTGGTTTGCCATACTTAAAGTTAAATTCAAATTTTGATATATCTTCTTAAAATAAAATTGTTAGTTGAAAGTACAGAATAGTTAAAAAACACTCTCCCTATATTAAGAATGGATTTTTAAATAGAAAATGAAAATGTAACTTTTTAAAAGAATATTTTCGGATTTATTTATGTTAAGAGTGTAGATATAAAAAGGTTCTAAATTTATTAAAAAACAGAAGAAAATGTAAAAAAAAAGAAAAAATGAAGGTGGTGGGTAAATCGTCGTTGTAAAATGCTCTTATGGTTGTCAACGGGTTAAAATAGATTCATCTGTAAGAAAATTGCGTTGAAATAACTTAAACGTAATACAGAAATGCACAATGTAAAAAAATTAAAAAAAAAAAAGCAGAAAGTATTAACAATTGTTTATTTGGATAATTTAAACGCGGAAAAAAAAAACAATTGGGACGCTGAAAACGAATTAAGCAAATTAAAAAAAACAAAACATTTTCGGTGTTATTTATTTATGTTGGTAGTGTAGAAAAAAATGTATGAATGTTTTTTTAGAAAGGTGTATTAAAAAATGGAAAATAAATTTTTAAAAAAAGGAAGGTGGTGGGTAAATCGCCATTGTAAAATGCTCTTATGGTTGTCAACGGGTTAAAGTAGATTTATCTGTAGGAAAATTGCGTTAAAATAACTTAAACATAATACGGAAATGAACGATGTAAAAAAAAAAATGCAGAAAGTATTAACAATTATTTATTTAGATAATTTAAACGCGAAAAACAATTTGGACACCGAAAACGTACACAGTAAAACACTAAGTTTTATTGTCGCATTGATTATTTATTTATAACGCAAATTTAAAAAAAAAAAAAATTTTCGGCGTTATTTATTTATCTTGGTAGTGTAGAAGAAAATGTATGAATGTTTTTAAAGAAATGTGTATTAAAAAATGGAGAATAAATTAAAAAAAAAAAACAAAAAACAAGGAAGGCGGTGGGGAAATCGCCATTGTAAATTGTTCTTAGGGTTGTCAATGGGTCAAAGTTTATTTATTTGTAAGAAAATTGCGACAGTATAGCTGTAATACAGAATAGTTCCAAAACCTCCCCCACCCTTCCCATGTTAAATAATAATTTCGAAATAATAGCGTTTAGTAATATTTCAGTGCGCAGGTCAAAATCTGCAAAAGTAGCGATTTGTGTTTATTTGTTTACGTTGTTATGGGTTTACGTTTATGTACGCATGCACAACCGGATGTGGGGTTACAACACCTGTTACAAAGTCATTTGAGTTTTATGATTATATAAATTAGTTTGTTACCGGGGAATGCCGACGAAGCTGCTTAGGATTTTTTTTTTTTTTTTTTCAGGCTAGAGTATTTTTATTGGAGCTTTTCAATCCCACTTTCCCAACCCTTGTGTCACATCTTCCTGCCGTGGGAGGGAGATAAATAACTACCATCCCAGTGAGTTACGTCTTTCTGCACACTCACATCTTTCCTTCTAGATATGCCTTGCGCCCACCCACTGTTGACCATATGTGCGTGTCTGTACAGTGCTAACACTTTCTGTTTAATTGCGGATGACATGGGCGTATTATTGAAGAATATATTAGAATTAGACGAAGAATTACTTTTTTAGCAGTTTGGTGTTTTTATGGGGGTGTCTTTTGTTGTTTAGCTTTTTCTTTTTTTTTCTTCTTTTTTCTTTTTTTTTTTTTATGACAAGTGTGCAGACAGGAATTCGTTGTTGTTCGAACTTGTTCGTTTTCTTCCCTTGAGAATTTTTACCTTTGTCTTCAGTTTGCTTTTGTTGTTATTAGCGTTTGTCCAACATGAACGACTTGAATTGTGAATTCGTTGAAACTAAAACTTTCTCACAGTTAACAATTTGCTTTTGTTTGATTTTTTATGAGTGGTTAGCGGTTGTTTGCTAACGTCTCTTTGTTAAACTAAATTATTTTCTCATTAAAAAAAAAAAAAAATCATTTCTGTTTAAAAAATGTTATCTTATTTTTACTCCTTATTTCATTTTTAACCTATTTTCTTATTTTATTCTATAGTTTTACTTTTTTCATTTATTTTTTGTTTTTCATAATTAAAAGGAAAATTACATCTCATTATTTTTAAGGTTCGTGGTTAAATTTTAAATTCTGAAAAAACAACATATAGAGACATATATTCGATTTAAGAATTTATTGTTTGACAAAAGGAATATATAGAAGGGGTTATTTTAATTTCCTTAATCCATGGATTTTCAACAATAGCTCATATCATCAGAGGCAATGAAATGCAGTTAGCAAAATGTTCAGCTGCAAATCACGAAACTTATATTGAGCTTTTCCTTTTTGGCTAGGATCACCTTGAAAGTATTACTTCAAGTAATATCTATCAGGATTTTTCATCTGAATTCTATCAGTGTCTCATCTCGCTTATCTCATTATTTTTTATATATTTCAAAAAGAATTCTTAAAAATGTAGATTTTACTTTTTCACATTTTTCTTCACCCTTTCACATTTTTCTTCACCCTTTCACATTTTTCTTCACCCTTTCACATTTTTCTTCACCCTTTCACATTTTCTTTACTTTTTCACATTTTCTTTACTTTTTCACATTTTTTTTTACTTTTTCACATTTTCATCACTTTTTCACATTTTCTTCACTTTTTCACATTTTTCTTTACTTTTTCACATTTTTCTTTACTTTTTCACATTTTTTTTTACTTTTTCACATTTTTCTTTACTTTTTCACATTTTTCTTTACTTTTTCACGTTTTCTTCACTTTTTCACGTTTTCTTCACTTTTTCACATTTTTTATTCACGTTTCTCTATCCTTTTTATACTATTTTTGCATTCATAATGCATTTTTTCCATTTATCTATGATGAAAAAAAAAAAAGACAAATATTTGAGTATTTTTCAGTAATTGTTGATCTTGAATGATCTCCCAAGTAAATTAGTCTACGATATAAATGTTTAGTAAAAATGTTTATGAACATATTATGTCAGTAAGTCTCTGAGACAATATCATGTTTATTTAAATATAGTCTCCTCATCAGCACACATGGGGAGGAAGGGTTACGTCTCTAAAACAATCACTATTTTAAGTTGCTATTGTCTCAATTTCTTTTCACACATGTAAATGATCTTGTATTAATTTCAGTTATCTCCCTTTCAATCTATTTTAGATCTACAATATCTAACTCTCTCCCCACCTTTATTGATATGGTGATTATATATCTACAGTATTTCGTGCGATTAGTTGTAATCTCTGTTTAACCCTGTTTTTTTTCTGTGTCCTGACTATAGGCTATTATTTGTGTGTATATATATATATATATATATAAATATATATGGCAATGAAGCTACACGGAATATTCCACGTCTCATCCACGTTAGGGTTCGTCAGGCTTATGCGAAGAGTTGTGGTTGTCTCGCATTTTTATATATGCACATTCTATTGAGTTTTTAGTTAGCCAATCAGATTCCTAGTTTCCACCGCTCCCTTCCTGATCAGCCAAGTGGATGGCACTTACAGGACAAAGGCCCAGTCGACCTTAGGGACAACCCTTCCTTTGTGTGTGCTTTTTTAGTGGGAAGCGTAGATATCTAGTGATCTGACCTATTTTAAACCTAGTGAATATTCTGTGTAACTTAATTGCCATATATATCTTTATAACTTACTACCTAGCTCTACGTATGTATTGAGCACTGTTGAAGTAAATACTTAAAGCTTATACATAGAATTATACTTTCGTATATTAATTTATATGATTTAAATGAAGTAGTAATATATATATATATATATATGTGTGTGCGTGTATATATATATATATAAATAAAATGACAATGTCTGTCTGTATCTAGAACCGTCTCTACCAAACTATTCTGTTAAGTATCATGGTTGAATTGTACTCTAAACAGAAACATTCATGTCAAACATAGCCCCTGTCATATCAAAGAGCCTATCATTAATTTCATAAAATTATTTTTTTTATATATGGCTTGCATTAAAATGTAAACGTCAAGTATCATGCTTCAATTGTGCTCTAAACAGAAACATTAATTTCGAATATGCCCCTGTCATATCAAAGAACCTACTGTTGATTTTATATACCTGGTTTTACTGCTTGTGCGGTGATAATGGCTTGAATTTAAGTTTAAAATGAAGTCGAGTATCATGGTGCAATTGTGCTTTAAACAGAAACATTCATTTTGAACGTGCCCCTATCATATCAAAGAACCTACTGTTGATTTTATATACCTGGCTTTTTGGCTTGTGTAATAAAACTTCTCAAATGCACTTTTGATGTTAGGCTGTGTAAGGTGGTAACTTTGGTCAAAATTGCCTGTTCTTTCTTTCATCAGATTGTTTTGATTATCGATACTTATCGAAGACATTCTGATACAAAACCTATCTAAGAACACTGCCAGATACATAAAATACATTTGGGTAAAATTTCATAAAAATCGGCTCGGTTATTTCGGAGTTCATAGGGAACTCTCACTCTTATACCAACACACATATATACACCCACCCTCAATGCCTCTGTTCAGTCTTGAAAGACAAGGGATACCCCCTGCATGTGTAATTGTGAGGCAAGGGTTGTGCAATCTCCAAACACACCTCTCATGAATTGGCAGTGTTCGAGTCCAGTGGCAAGGGGGGAAGTCCAGGACGACTGGAAACAATGCTGGGATCTGCGGAGAGTACAAGCAGCACTTAGAAGTCCCAAAATGTCACCCATTTAGTACTGACCGGATTCAATGTTACTTAACTTCAGTGATCCAGCAAGAATGGTGTGTCAACATGATTATGCTGTGCCTTCTCACACGCACACACACACACACGCAAAAGGTTACTTTTATGTAATAGTAGGCATTAATATATTATTATATAGTCAAAATTTCCTGTTCCTTCTTTCATTGGATTATTTGGATTATCAATACTTATCGAAGACATTCTGATACAAAACCTTTCTAAGAACACTGCCAAGCACATAAAGTACCTTTGTGTGGAATTTCATAAAAATCGGCCAAGCCGTTTTCGAGTCCATAAGGAACGAACACACATGCGCACAAGGTTTCTTTTATTTAATAATAGAGATAGATATGTTGATTGAAATATAATTTTCCTTGCCTTAGCTTTATCAACTATTGGCTATTTTTCTTTTTCTTTTCAACTTGTTTTGTTTTTGAATGCTTTGCTTCTGAAAAATCTGTGGTAAGTATGGTTTATTTTTTTTTATTCAAAATTGTTGATTATTTAGATTAAGAACGCATGAAATATGGCAGGTAAAAATAAGATATCGGAAAAATTTATTTCTCAATTTTTGAGATGAGAATGGATTATTGGTATTATTTGGACTACTACTAAGAAAAGAATTCAGGTTCTCGACGGTCGTACATCTAAACAATCTGATAGAAATGCGAGAGTACTTCAGGGATCTATCCTTGGACCTTTATTATTCCTAATATTCATAAATGACCTCTCTGATAAAATTGTCTCTGAGATGGGTATATTTGCTGATGACACCACGCTCTATAATAGGCACGAGGGAAAAACAAATGAACACATATCTAAGGAAATAACAGAAACACTAGAGGATGACCTCCAATCTGTAGTGAAATGGGGACATAAATGAATGGTCACATTCAATGCTGCCAAGACTAAGTTTGTTTCCTTCAATAATTACAAGAAACCTTCTCTACCACCAATAGCAGTGACCAAAGATACATTACCTGAAAATACTTCTTTTAAACTCCTCGGCCTAACGTTAGCAGGGAATATGAGTTGTAACAGATATATTGAGAGTGTTGCCAAGAAGGTGGGCTCTCTCTACCGTGCTAGAAAGCTACTTACGCCTGAAAGTATCCTGTATCTCTATAAGGCCACCACTCGCCAATGTATGGAGTATTGTTGTAATATTTGGGTTGGTGCATATGAACAGGGTTCAAAAGAGTCACCAACCTGATAGGTCCTGAACTGTCATCTAAGCTTCAACTTCTGCCCCATCAACGAAATGTCGCATCCCCCTGCCTGTTCTAAAAGCATTTTAATGATGAATACTCTGACGAACTACAAGCACTTGTACCCCCTTGACATAGACTCCCGGCAAACAGCTAAATCCCACCCCTACACAGTAGAGATCCCTAGATGAAAGAAAGCCTTCTACTCCAAAAGTTTCTTCCCCAGAACTGCTAGACTTTGGAACTCCCTTCCGGGATTCTGCTTTCCCAACTGTACTGACATGCAGAAGTTCAAGTGTAATGTGAACAGACATCTTGCTGCTCATCTCCCTTCATAATGTCCCTGCAACTTATGTCCTCGATAGTAATCCTCTACTTCAAAGTGGCACTGTGCCTTGTTTGGGGTGAAAATTAAAAAAAACAAAACAAAACAAAAAAAAACTATTCTTATCCTGAGTGTTATTTTCACAACATTTCAGTCGATATAACTGCAAGAACCCATGGCACCGTGGATAAAGTACTTGGTAAAATTCTGTTTCAATTTACACTTTCCTTGAAGTTAAAGGTTGAATCATAAATACTAATTCTAATAAATATACTAAATCATGAGATTATTTCCCCTTAGTACGAAGAAGCCATGCGATCTTGTCGTTCAGAACAATAAATTAAGGTGCTTGTTAGGAATCCTCAAAGTAAAGATTATTTTTAAGCAAATTTGAGTTTTTCCAATGCCCCCCCCCCAGTCCGTTTAAGAGTGGCTTTCTAAAATCTTGCAAGTTTAAATTCTTTGGAATTCTCTCCCCTGTTTGTTCAGCCTGTTTTCAAGATGGTGTCATGATATTGAGGCTATTTGCTTTTGCTTAGCCACATATCAATGTGTGTGATTTTTGGTGTACGATAATTTCTTTCTGATGTGGGTACGTACATTATACATCTAGAAGTGTAAGCTATGTTTAGTTTCAGAACAGTTTCCGATGGTTCGTTGTTCTACACAAGTCCTGGGAAGTGATTGGTTTGCAGTGGACAGCTCTCGAGTTGGAATCCACAGAGAAAAAGATTCTTCCCGTGTTGACACGAAGAAAACATATGCAAAGTTGCTACAGAAAGGTTTAATATTTATGGATCAATTTTGGTTTCTGATTGGTTGGTAGCAGAACGTGAATTAATTTGATTCGTCAGTTCCTAGCAGCATTGTTTATAAATAGAATCTCCCGACTGCGTGAGATCATACCCCATTATACTTCTTGTCTGATGGGATGTGTCTCCTAGCGGCTTCGGCTGCAGGGAGACAGGGTAGTACATGTCAAGGATTCGTCACTTGACACTCAGCCCAACAGGTGAGGGACCGGGAACCGGCCCAGCACCTGTTGGACTGAGGTACACCGCCTGGGTAATACCTAGGAGGTCCACCCTCCCAGGCCTTGCCACCGGGCTTTCCAGTGGGGCAAGTTTATTGCTTGCTGCCTGAGGCGCCCCGACCGGGGAATGCCGATGGGGTTACTCGGGCAATTTTTAAAATTGCAGGAGTGCCCCTCCTTTAGGGGAGCCTGCGGGTATCCCACTTTCCAGGCCTTGTGCCAAATAATGCTGATGTGGGCAGCATTTAAATAAATACCCCATCATAATAAAAAATATTATAACAATACAGATTTTTTTTTTTTATATATATCTTTTAATATAAAGAGAATTCTGGTAAATGGTTTAAATTTTTTTTTTTTTTTTTCTTAAATTTCTACTCTAGATTTTTCCGTAATATTTGGTGTACACGCATACTTATGATTGATAAGTATATTTCTAAGTTTTTCTGTTATCTAATTTTTAACTGACATATTTGAGCGTGAATCTAAATCGCACCAACTTTTTTTTCTTTTCATTTTATTTTACTTCACCATTTAATTATTTCTTGTATTCTTAACTGCACATGATGCCCAGCGTTGCTCAGGATTTTTTTTGTTCATGTCTGTTTCGCTTTTTATTTTTATTTAAATGCGCCATTTTTTAACAATTTTTTTTTTTTTTTATAAATAGGATTTTGAAAATTAAATTTAATTATTACGGTATATTCATCAGATTATTAAATTGCTTCAAAGTTTGTTTTTCAGTCAATGTTTTTTTAATCTTTAGAAAATTCATTGCATACAAATAAGTTTCCAAATCATAAGACCATAATTGTGAATATTTAATTACACTGAATGCATAAACATGAGACAAAAAATACTTCCACAGAAAATTTTAATTTTATTATCGTCATACATGTTTATTTTTGTTTTGTTTTTTTCTTTTTCTTTTCGTTTTTTTGTTTCGCTTTCTTTTCTATGTCACATTTTGCATTTTTTTGTCTTTTCTTTTTTCGTTTTTTTCTCTTTTCCGTCTTTTTTTTTGTTTTCCGTCTTTTTTTTGTTTTCCGTCTTTTTTTTTGTTTTTCGTCTTTTTTTTGTTTTTTGTCTTTTTTTTGTTTTTTGTCTTTTTTTTGTTTTCCGTCTTTTTTTGTTTTCCGTCTTTTTTGTTTTCCGTCTTTTTTGTTTTCCGTCTTTTTTTTGTTTTCCGTCTTTTTTTTTGTTTTCCGTCTTTTTTTTTTTGTTTTCCGTCTTTTTTTTTGTTTTCCGTCTTTTTTTTTGTTTTCCGTCTTTTTTTTGTTTTCCGTCTTTTTTTTGTTTTTTCATCTTTTCTTTTTTCGTCTTTTTTCTTTTTTCGTCTTTTCTTTTTTCGTCTTTTCTTTTTTCGTCTTTTTTCCTCTTTTCTTTTTTCCTCTTTTCTTTTTTCCTCTTTTTTCTTTTTTCCTCTTTTTTCTTTTTTCGTCTTTTTTTCTTTTTTCGTCTTTTTTTCTTTTTTCGTCTTTTTTTCTTTTTTCGTCTTTTTTTCTTTTTTCGTCTTTTTTTCTTTTTTCGTCTTTTTTTCTTTTTTCGTCTTTTTCATCTTTCTCTTCGTCTTTTTTCTTTTTCGTCTTTCTCTCCGTCTTTTTTCTTTTTCGTCTTTCTCTCCGTCTTTTTTCTTTTCGTCTTTCTCTCCGTCTTTTTTCTTTTCGTCTTTCTCTCCGTCTTTTTTCTTTTCGTCTTTCTCTCCGTCTTTTTTCTTTTCGTCTTTCTCTCCGTCTTTTTTCTTTTCGTCTTTCTCTCCATCTTTTTTCTTTTCGTCTTTCTCTCCATCTTTTTTCTTTTCGTCTTTCTCTCCATCTTTTTTCTTTTCGTCTTTCTCTCCGTCTTTTTTTTTTTCGTCTTTCTCTCCATCTTTTTTCTTTTCGTCTTTCTCTCCGTCTTTTTTCTTTTCGTCTTTCTCTCCGTCTTTTTTCTTTTCGTCTTTCTCTCCGTCTTTTTTTTTTTCGTCTTTCTCTCCGTCTTTTTTCTTTTCGTCTTTCTCTCCGTCTTTTTTCTTTTCGTCTTTCTCTCCGTCTTTTTTCTTTTCGTCTTTCTCTCCGTCTTTTTTCTTTTCGTCTTTCTCTCCGTCTTTTTTCTTTTCGTCTTTCTCTCCATCTTTTTTCTTTTCGTCTTTCTCTCCATCTTATTTCTTTTCGTCTTTCTCTCCATCTTTTTTCTTTTCGTCTTTCTCTCCGTCTTTTTTCTTTTCGTCTTTCTCTCCGTCTTTTTTCTTTTCGTCTTTCTCTCCATCTTTTTTCTTTTCGTCTTTCTCTCCATCTTTTTTCTTTTCGTCTTTCTCTCCGTCTTTTTTCTTTTCGTCTTTCTCTCCGTCTTTTTTCTTTTCGTCTTTCTCTCCGTCTTTTTTCTTTTCGTCTTTCTCTCCGTCTTTTTTCTTTTCGTCTTTCTCTCCGTCTTTTTTCTTTTCGTCTTTCTCTCCATCTTTTTTCTTTTCGTCTTTCTCTCCGTCTTTTTGCTTTTCGTCTTTCTCTCCGTCTTTTTTCTTTTCGTCTTTCTCTCCGTCTTTTTTCTTTTCGTCTTTCTCTCCGTCTTTTTTCTTTTCGTCTTTCTCTCCGTCTTTTTTCTTTTCGTCTTTCTCTCCATCTTTTTTCTTTTCGTCTTTCTCTCCGTCTTTTTTCTTTTCGTCTTTCTCCATCTTTTTTCTTTTCGTCTTTCTCTCCGTCTTTTTTCTTTTCGTCTTTCTCTCCATCTTTTTTCTTTTCGTCTTTCTCTCCGTCTTTTTTCTTTTCGTCTTTCTCTCCGTCTTTTTTCTTTTCGTCTTTCTCTCCATCTTTTTTCGTTTCGTCTTTCTCTCCGTCTTTTTTCTTTTCGTCTTTCTCTCCGTCTTTTTTCTTTTCGTCTTTCTCTCCATCTTTTTTCTTTTCGTCTTTCTCTCCGTCTTTTTTCTTTTCTTCTTTCTCTCCATCTTTTTTCTTTTCGTCTTTCTCTCCGTCTTTTTTCTTTTCGTCTTTCTCTCCGTCTTTTTTCTTTTCGTCTTTCTCTCCATCTTTTTTCTTTTCGTCTTTCTCTCCGTCTTTTTTCTTTTCGTCTTTCTCTCCGTCTTTTTTCTTTTCGTCTTTCTCCATCTTTTTTCTTTTCGTCTTTCTCTCCGTCTTTTTTCTTTTCGTCTTTCTCTCCATCTTTTTTCTTTTCGTCTTTCTCTCCGTCTTTTTTCTTTTCGTCTTTCTCTCCGTCTTTTTTCTTTTCGTCTTTCTCTCCGTCTTTTTTCTTTTCGTCTTTCTCTCCATCTTTTTTCTTTTCGTCTTTCTCTCCGTCTTTTTTCTTTTCGTCTTTCTCTCCATCTTTTTTCTTTTCGTCTTTCTCTCCATCTTTTTTCTTTTCGTCTTTCTCTCCATCTTTTTTCTTTTCGTCTTTCCCTCCGTCTTTTTTCTTTTCGTCTTTCTCTCCATCTTTTTTCTTTTCGTCTTTCTCTCCATCTTTTTTCTTTTCGTCTTTCTCTCCATCTTTTTTCTTTTCGTCTTTCTCTCCGTCTTTTTTCTTTTCGTCTTTCCCTCCGTCTTTTTTCTTTTCGTCTTTCTCTCCGTCTTTTTTCTTTTACGTCTTTCTCCATCTTTTTTCTTTTCCGTCTTTCTCCATCTTTCTTCTTTTCCGTCTTTCTCCATCTTTTTTCTTTTCCGTCTTTCTCCATCTTTTTTCTTTTCCGTCTTTCTCCATCTTTTTTCTTTTCCGTCTTTCTCCATCTTTTTTCTTTTCCGTCTTTCTCCATCTTTTTTCTTTTCCGTCTTTCTCCATCTTTTTTCTTTTCCGTCTTTCTCCATCTTTTTTCTTTTACGTCTTTCTCCATCTTTTTTCTTTTACGTCTTTCTCCATCTTTTTTCTTTTACGTCTTTCTCCATCTTTTTTCTTTTACGTCTTTCTCCATCTTTTTTCTTTTACGTCTTTCTCCATTTTTTTTCTTTTACGTCTTTCTCCATTTTTTTTCTTTTACGTCTTTCTCTATCTTTTTTCTTTTACGTCTTTCTCCATCTTTTTTCTTTTACGTCTTTCTCCATCTTTTTTCTTTTACGTCTTTCTCCATCTTTTTTCTTTTACGTCTTTCTCCATCTTTTTTCTTTTACGTCTTTCTCCATCTTTTTTCTTTTACGTCTTTCTCCATCTTTTTTCTTTTACGTCTTTCTCCATCTTTTTTCTTTTACGTCTTTCTCCATCTTTTTTCTTTTACGTCTTTCTCCATCTTTTTTCTTTTACGTCTTTCTCCATCTTTTTTCTTTTACGTCTTTCTCCATCTTTTTTCTTTTACGTCTTTCTCCATCTTTTTTCTTTTACGTCTTTCTCCATCTTTTTTCTTTTACGTCTTTCTCCATCTTTTTTCTTTTACGTCTTTCTCCATCTTTTTTCTTTTACGTCTTTCTCCATCTTTTTTCTTTTACGTCTTTCTCCATCTTTTTTCTTTTACGTCTTTCTCCATCTTTTTTCTTTTACGTCTTTCTCCATCTTTTTTCTTTTACGTCTTTCTCCATCTTTTTTCTTTTACGTCTTTCTCCATCTTTTTTCTTTTACGTCTTTCTCCATCTTTTTTCTTTTACGTCTTTCTCCATCTTTTTTCTTTTACGTCTTTCTCCATCTTTTTTCTTTTACGTCTTTCTCCATCTTTTTTCTTTTACGTCTTTCTCCATCTTTTTTCTTTTACGTCTTTCTCCTTCTTTTTTCTTTTACGTCTTTCTCCTTTTTTCTTTTACGTCTTTCTCCTTCTTTTTTCTTTTACGTCTTTCTCCTTCTTTTTTCTTTTACGTCTTTCTCCATCTTTTTTCTTTTACGTCTTTCTCCATCTTTTTTCTTTTACGTCTTTCTCCATCTTTTTTCTTTTACGTCTTTCTCCATCTTTTTTCTTTTACGTCTTTCTCCATCTTTTTTCTTTTACGTCTTTCTCCTTCTTTTTTCTTTTACGTCTTTCTCCTTTTTTCTTTTACGTCTTTCTCCTTCTTTTTTCTTTTACGTCTTTCTCCATCTTTTTTCTTTTACGTCTTTCTCCATCTTTTTTCTTTTACGTCTTTCTCCATTTTTTTTCTTTTACGTCTTTCTCCATTTTTTTTCTTTTACGTCTTTCTCTATCTTTTTTCTTTTACGTCTTTCTCTATCTTTTTTCTTTTACGTCTTTCTCCATCTTTTTTCTTTTACGTCTTTCTCCATCTTTTTTCTTTTACGTCTTTCTCCATCTTTTTTCTTTTACGTCTTTCTCCATCTTTTTTCTTTTACGTCTTTCTCCATCTTTTTTCTTTTACGTCTTTCTCCATCTTTTTTCTTTTACGTCTTTCTCCATCTTTTTTCTTTTACGTCTTTCTCCATCTTTTTTCTTTTACGTCTTTCTCCATCTTTTTTCTTTTACGTCTTTCTCCATCTTTTTTCTTTTACGTCTTTCTCCATCTTTTTTCTTTTACGTCTTTCTCCATCTTTTTTCTTTTACGTCTTTCTCCATCTTTTTTCTTTTACGTCTTTCTCCATCTTTTTTCTTTTACGTCTTTCTCCATCTTTTTTCTTTTACGTCTTTCTCCATCTTTTTTCTTTTACGTCTTTCTCCATCTTTTTTCTTTTACGTCTTTCTCCATCTTTTTTCTTTTACGTCTTTCTCCATCTTTTTTCTTTTACGTCTTTCTCCATCTTTTTTCTTTTACGTCTTTCTCCATCTTTTTTCTTTTACGTCTTTCTCCATCTTTTTTCTTTTACGTCTTTCTCCATCTTTTTTCTTTTACGTCTTTCTCCATCTTTTTTCTTTTACGTCTTTCTCCATCTTTTTTCTTTTACGTCTTTCTCCATCTTTTTTCTTTTACGTCTTTCTCCTTTTTTCTTTTACGTCTTTCTCCTTCTTTTTTCTTTTACGTCTTTCTCCTTCTTTTTTCTTTTACGTCTTTCTCTCCGTCTTTTTTCTCTCCGTCTTTTTCCTCTTTCTGTCATTTTTTTCTTGTCTCTTTTCTTTCACATTTTTATTTTGTGCCTTTTATTATTTTTGCATCTTTTTTTCTCGTCTTTTTTTTCTTTTTAGCGTCTTTTTTCTTTTACGTCTTTTTTCTTTTACGTCTTTTTTTTCTTTCACATGTCTTTTTAAGAATACGAACAAAATAAAAACTGTAAAAGTAAATGAAAAGAATAAAGCTTTTTAAATTTCCATTTTTTTAAGATAAATTCAAATTTACCTTTTGAAAAAAAATTGATATTCCTCCACATTTAACCATTTTATATTTCATTTAACCATTTTATATTTCATTTAACCATTTTATATTTCATTTAACCATTTTATATTTCATTTAACCATTTATATTTCATTTAACCATTTATAATTCATTTAACCATTTATATTTCATTTAACCATTTATATTTCATTTAACCATTTATATTTCATTTAACCATTTATATTTCATTTAACCATTTATAATTCATTTAACCATTTATATTTCATTTAACCATTTATAATTCATTTAACCATTTATAATTCATTTAACCATTTATAATTCATTTAACCATTTATAATTCATTTAACCATTTATATTTCATTTAACCATTTATATTTCATTTAACCATTTATAATTCATTTAACCATTTATATTTCATTTAACCATTTATATTTCATTTAACCATTTATAATTCATTTAACCATTTATAATTCATTTAACCATTTATATTTCATTTAACCATTTATATTTCATTTAACCATTTATATTTCATTTAACCATTTATATTTCATTTAACCATTTATAATTCATTTAACCATTTATAATTCATTTAACCATTTATAATTCATTTAACCATTTATAATTCATTTAACCATTTTTTATTTCATGTAATCAAGTTTGCTCAATAGAAAGATTACTAATTTTTAGTATTTAATTGAATGTTTTAATAGAAAATTTGTCTTTTTAATTTTTGTCATATATCAGTCCTTTATTAATAAATCCATTGTAAATTCTATGTATGACTTGGATGCATACTTATATGCATATAAACATATATATTCCAGATGTTTCTTCCTTTACTGATTGCTTTTCTACACTTGATGAAGCTATCACGACTGCTAGTCCTAGCGACTCCAAGGTTGATGACAAATATGGCTTGCAAGACAAAGTGCCAATTGATGATACAAACCCTACTATGGAAGCTGACAAAGAATTATCCGTTTCATCAAGTCCCGATGATGCACCTGGTGGTGACGTTAAAAAGTCGAATGAAGTTGTTCCTCCAGTCAGCAAATCTGCAAAGTAAGTGTTTGTTCATATTTTTTATTGTACGTTTTATAGAAGACTCATCTGTGATAAAATGTTTCCACAACCAGGACTACCAGGAAAGGTTAGCATGAAAATGAATGACAGTAAAAAGACATTAAAAGCCATGGATCCATTGTACTACATAGACACAGTGACGCATTAACAATCAGCAGTTAACAATCTGAGGGTCAAAATGAAGAATTTGTGAAAAAGAAATAAAAAATGATTTCTAGTGAAATGTAGATATATTGAGATGCTGGCTGTTAGATTAACTCCATCGTTAGTGATTGTTCTTTTTCTTAGTAGAGATTTAAAATTTGAGAGATACAAGATTTAGCTAACATGTAAAAACACTAGTGACAAGACCTCAACGACACATGTATGCCAGTCAAATTCAACAAGTCACAATGTATAGAATGCTTGTGTCTATTGTCTCTGTTATGTATGTAAACTGGACTATGGTTCCGTACCTAGTATTTATCTCCCTCTCCAGGGAAGATGTGACACAGGGTCAGAAGGTTGGAATGTAGGTCAGCACACAGAATGTGATGCACGCTGACACTGCAAAAAATACCTGATAAACTCTATCATTCTCCTGTAGTAGCGCCCTGGGCAGCTAGTGATGAACTAGCCCCTTCTCCAAAAGAGAAGATTTGGGAGGATGAACCTCCCAAAACTACCTAGAACCATACTCCAAGAGAAGCAAGGCTATTGCAATTACAATGACCCACTCTCTGTCCGACTGATTGTTGAGAATGTATCTTTGTGTGGTAAGCTTGGTGTCTTAAGAGATGGTATTCTACCTAAGTAGTAATCTTGACACAACCTATAAAAAGATTAAGGAGTTTGGGATGAGGTTGTCAATCAAAGATATTAAAAGAGGCAGATCCATTGTACTAAGTGACACCAATCAGCATTTCACAACATGAGGGTCAAAATAGAGAATTTGAAAAAAAAAAAAAAAAAGATAATGTAGATATATTGAGAAGATGCTTAAAATGTTCTGATTTTTTACTTTGTAACTGGCAAGGACCAATCTTGATACTCCTTATAAGAAGATTAAGGAGCTTAGGATTTTTTTTTTTATATATATAATTATTTTGTAAATTTCTATTTTGTTTGTACAATTCATAAAAAATTGAAATATATGAAGATATAAAAATGAGGTTTATTTTTAAAACTGAACATTTCATTATTATTTGGAGTAATAAAACTACTGTTAACATCCAAGATGAGGACAGTAGTCTGTTGCGATTTGCAATAAGCAATAAAATATGTAAGCCTACCTCACATTTCTATTTGCTGCTCTTATGAAGCGTGTGAGTTTATACGTGTGCATTGCTTGGTGCCAAGCGAAAAAAAGAGGAATACAAGAAAAAGGAAGTCACATGGCTAGGTCACTCTCCGGTCACCAGAGGCAAAGGGCAACAATCGAGTCAGTCTGAGAGTTTCACTCCCACAGGTGGTTAGGAACGAGCATGGTCACACTGTAATTTTATTCAGTTACTAATTCTGCTGGTTAATGAAAACAGTAATTTCATAAAATCACTCTCATCTTGAATTGGGTGTTGTGTTTTTAGAGTTAGAAATCATTCTTAGGGCACCTGAAAAAAATGTAAAAAAAAAAAAAAAAAGTCATCTAATTAGCGATGGGAGTGATTCTATCAAATTACTAAAAAGAAAGAGTCAGGATCCTAAAGGTTGGAATCCATTCTGATTCTGCAACCCTGCTTACCTGCTACAAATCTATGCGATATGTGGCAGTTTATTTTCTCCACTGTTTCGGCATGAAATGAATCCCCCCCCCCTCCGCCAAGGACACTTATGTGCTAGGAGCAAAGTGAAGTATCTATTCTGATACTAAACTTCATTTTTTTTCTGTCCTCAGTCAGTGAAGGAGAAATCCTTCTAGACTGAAGCAATTTATTTTTTTCTCAAGTCCACAGTGCCCCCATTTAGGGAGTGGACTTTTCTTCACATTAAAAACCGAACTTGTGCCTAACTACATCCTCCTGGTGTAATGCTACACGCATTTTAATGTGTAAACACTGTCGCAAGAAAACCAAAGACAAGGAAAGACTTTGACTCATTCTTTTTTTCAGTGAAACAACACATTTATTTACAGGTACTTTCCAGGATCATGCCTTGTCTGTTGTTGAAAAGTCTTCTCGTACTCCAATGTGCTTAACAAGACTCTGCCGTGGCGAACATGTGGTCCTTTTTCTTTGTCCGGCCATGCTTAGAATGCATCTTTTTGTGTCGCTCTTGACCCACATGTTTTTCTTTTTTATATTCTTTTGCTTTCTTTCTTCCTCGCTGTGACGTCACCTTGCACACGGCTAGGTCATTTGCATATGTTAGCTGTTGCTGCAGCTGCCATTGCCATAAACACGTCCATGCTCTGTCACAGTGAGAGGAGGGGGGTACAAGTAGGTTGGAACTCACACGAAAAAATAATAATTAGGTGCTTTTTTTTTTTTTTTTTTTTTTTTTTTTTTTTGAGACCAATGATGTTTGTTTTGCAGATTTCTCTAAAGTTTTTGTACCTATTGACCTCTTCCTACAAAATCTAACCCTAATCCCAGCACAAAATTTCACCCACATTTTGTTTTCTAAATCTTATTTGAATTGCTTTTTCTTGTTGGCTTTTAGCGTTGTTAAAGATAAAACTTACTAATAATGCTTTCCTTTTTAACCATTTTTACTTTCAAATCCTAAGAATATATGTTGCGTGTTATGTGCTGCCAGCGGCAGAACCAGCAGATGACTTCAAAATCATTTAGCGGATACAGTAAAAACGGTTTTCTTTCTTTTGTGTTGTGATATTATGGTGGTTAAGTGCTAAGAAGTAAGAGAAGACAAAAGATGACAAAAGAAAAGGAAGTAGGTTTAGGAAGATAGACAAAAAAAACTTTACTTGAGATTGTCAGTGTGACAAATGACAAGATCAAACACTGAATAGAGATATATTTAGTTTTATGACATTGGGGAGTGGCTATGTATGGAAACTGACGATAAAGTTGGGATTTTATGAAAGTACACTTGATGGAGACAGAGTCCAGGACTGGAGACAGTTGGAGACAAATTGTGGCTTGGGTCAGATCCGGAAAGCTTTAGAAGATCGAGATGAATTAACGGTAACAGACAAACCTAGCCTTGACAGGACGTAGATGTAGGCTATAGCATGTAGACACACACACATATAGTTCAGCCATATATGTGAACCATCAGCATCTGCGTTTTCTTTGTGTTTGTTTAATTTTTACACTTGTGAACTCGTATGCTCTCCATCGATGGTCGCCAGTGTGAAAAAGATAATGACACCGCTAAAACTAGAACAATGAAAGAAAAGCAGAAGGAGAAATCCATAGCACATGGGGGGGGGGGATATTTAGCAGAGACTTCTCATCAACATTTGAATGTAAACATAATGTTCTTTTTTATGACAAACTTAATGTTTTCCCTTTATATATCGTATCCAAGATTTTGATCATCTATATTTCTCACTTGTGCCATTTTTACTTTTATCCTTTTGTGCCATTTTTACTTTTATCCTTTTGTGCCATTTTTACTTTTATCCTTTTGTGCCATTTTTACTTTTATCCTTTTGTGCCATTTTTACTTTTTATCCTTTTGTGCCATTTTTCCCTTTATCCTTTTGTGCCATTTTTCCCTTTTATCCATTTTTCTGGTGCAATTTTTACTTAAATTCATTATTAACTTTGTGGAATCAGAAATGAAGCTAACTTTTTTTGGATTCTGATACCCGCAAAAGTTTCGATTTTTCAGATTCGAATTGATATTACTATTATGTATATATCCCTATTGAGGGAAGGGGCATGTCTGTTAAGTCATGATCAAATAAAATACATAGATAGTTCAGACCAGTTATTTAATGAAAGCCACAGATCACCATAACATAATTAAAAATCCCATCTCATGCCATCCATTCCTCCTGTTATTGAGACATTTCAGCTATGATCATCTCTATGAGGGAGGTTCATTCCCCTTGTAAACCGTTTAAAATCAACGAAAATAAAGAATGTCATTAGAGAGGCTTTCCATGTGGTAGACATCTCCAGAGAAGACTCTAAATTGCCTACATGTGCTTTCGGATTGCACTTGTTCACACCACTGCATTTATATTTGCCCTCTATCGCCCTCCCATAACAGCGGAGTTACTCTCTTTAAGAGCATATGAGAAAATTGACCACATCCTGTCTGTTCATACTTCAGCTAGCATTCATGTATGTGGAGGCTTCAATGTTCACAATGTGGAATGGTTAGCCTACCCAAACAAGACAGATGATGAGGGGAGGTTCCGTTATGATTTCTCCATTGCTTATGACCTAACTCAGATTGTTCACGAACCCACTAATGTGCCCAATACTGATGGTTAGTATACAAATCTCCTAGACCTTTTTCTCATAATTTGCCTTGAGCTATGTTCCTTTTCCCTCCTGTCTCCACCAGGATCTTCTGACTACTCGGTTGTCTCGGGTAAGATAAAACAAAATGTAATAAGTCCTCCGACATACCTCTCCATCATACTATATGTCGATACTCTATGGCTGACTGAGATAGCTTTCGTACATTTATATAAGATCTACCTCTGCATTCCATGTTTACAAAGAATGTGGCCGCCATAGTATCAGACTTCCGTAGTGGAATGGGGACAAAAATGGTTGGTCTCATTCAATGCTGCTAAGACTAAGCTTGTTTCCTTCAATAACTACAAGAAACCTTCTCTACCACCAATAGCAATGGCCAAGAACACATTGCCTGAAAGTACTTCTTTTAAACTCCTCGGCCTAACGTTTACAGGGAATATGAACTGGAATAGATACATTGAGAGCATTGCCAAGGCTGCTGCAAGGAAGGTTGGCTCCCTCTACCGTGCTAGAAAACTACTTACGCCTGCCAGTATCCTATACCTCTATAAGGCAACCATTCGCCCATATATGGAGTACTGTTGTCACATCTGGGCTGGTGCATCTGCTGCTTGTCTCTCGCTCCTGGACAGGGTTCAAAAAAGAGTCGCCAACCTGATAGATCCTGAACTGTCATCTAGGCTTCAACCTCTGTCCCATCGACGAGATGTTGCATCCCTCTGCCTGTTCTACAAATACTTTAATGGTGAATGCTCTGACGAACTGCAAACACTTGTACCTCCCCGACGTAACTACCCCCGACAAACCCGACAAGCTACTAAGTCTCATCCCTTTACAGTGGAGATCCCTAGGTGCAAGAAAGCCTTTTACTCCAATAGTTTCTTCCCTAGAACTGCGGGTCTTTGGAACTCCCTTCCGGGATTCTGCTTTCCCAACTGCAATGATATGCAGAAGTTCAAGTGTAATGTTAACAAACATCTTTCTACTCTTCTCCCTTCATAATGACCCCGCTAATTAATTCCCTAATAGTAGCCCCCTGCTTCAAAGTGGCACTGTGCCTTGTTTGGGGTGAAATTTGAATTAAAAAAAAAAAAAAAAAAAAAAAAAAAGAATGTGCTGCTTCCATTGTGCACAGAAATTACTTTTTCTATTGCTTCCATCATAATAAATGTATTGAGACTAAAGCCACTTTCAGGACCGCCAGCAACTACTGTAAAAGAGTAATGAAGGATGTGAAAGACTTGTATGCTCAGTCTGTCAAGTCTAAAGTAGCTGAGCAGCAGCTTGGTTCTCACCAGTTTTGGTAAATAACAAACAGCACCCTAAATAGAAGTGTATGCTCTATCCCAACCATCAAGAAAAAAAGAGACATTGCGATCCTGTCTCTGCTTTATCGTTATTTTCATGGCTCGTCTGACCTCCATTCTATGGTCCCATGTGGCCTGACTTTCACAAAAAACACTCATCTAGTTAAAACCACTATCAATAATTTCCCCCACTCTTTATCTGTGCCTAAACATAGGTTCCATGACCAAAGCTTTGGTCTTAGAACTGCATGCATGCGGAACTCTGTTCCGTTTTTCTGCTTTCCAACTGACTACAATACAGTCGTCTTCAAATTCAACATAGACAATTTCTTGAGTTCTTTAAGTAATGCAATTTACCAATTTTCCACTACGAATGATTACTACATTTTCCAATTGACTACTGTACACTCATTAACCCTTATCCTCGAGTGGCTTCCGGGCCTTGATAAGTGGTGATTCCTTTGTAAAAAAAAAAAAAAAAAATCTTGAATTTGAAAAAATAATAAAACCCTTTGAGATGCAGACGTTGCCTTTCTCTTCTGCTTGCAGAGGAGGACATTCAAAACTATTTTATTATTGTTTAAAGACATTGGCGATCCAAAAGAATAGGCGACTCAGTTTAGAAATAATTCAGTAGCAAATGTTGAGTCGGATATATTCCCCTAATTAAACTTTTTTAGTAACATCATCTATGTGAAACGTCAATATTATGAATGTGAGAAACTTAAGAAAAAAATTAATATTTTAATATATTTATGAAGGAAAGACTTTTTTATTTTTTTTAAATATTAAATTTATGATTGTGAAATTACTTACTTAAACAAGTATTTCAACTAGAAAGAAACATTTTATTATATATCTACGAATCATAACCTCCTGATAAAATCCAAAACAATTTATATTTACGAGTTTAGTCACGTCTTTGAAAGCATTTTTTCATTTTTTTTTTTTTTTTTTTTTTTACAAGGTGGTCACCACTTATCAAGGCCCGGAAGCCACTCAGGGATAAGGGTTATTGTAAGTACAGTACGTTAGTGTGGAGATTTAATAAAGTGGCAATTTAAGGGGGCGGTTCATCAGGAATTTGTTTATGCTGGATTTGAAGACATCCAGGTTGTAGTCAGGTGGGAAGCAGGCAGACGGAACAGAGTTCCACAGGCGTGCAGTTCTAAGAAAGAAGCTTTGTTCATGAAATTTCCTTTTTGATTTAGGCATAGATATAGAGTGGGGAAAGTTTTTGACAGTGGATTCAGCTAAACGAGTTTTTCGTAAAAGATTTGCGAGGGGGGACCAGAGATTGGAGTTCAGACGAGCACCTACCATGGAAATAAAGATAGGCTTGCAACGTCTCTTCTGTGGGAGAGAGGTTGCAGGGAAGAGAAAAAGGCATCCCCCACTAAGCCATGAAGTCTATACGATGGAGTGGTCGGAGGATCCTAGAGGAGAAAGAACGGAACATGAACATAGCTCAGGGGAAGTTGAGAGAAAAAGGTCTAGGAGGCTTGCATATTGACCTGTAGTATCGGGCACACGGGTGGACTCGCGAACAATCTGAGTGAGGTCATAAGCAATGGCAAAATCATGACAGAACCTCCCCTCATCGTCCGTCTTCTTTGAGTGGGTCAGCCATTCCACGTTATGGACGTTGAAGTCACCACAGATGTGGATGTTAGCCGAGGGATGTGCAGACGGGACAGGTCTATTTTCTCAGATATGCTCTTAAAGATAGTAACTCCACTGTTATGGGGCCGATAGAGGGCAAATATAAATGCAGTAGTGTAAGCAAGTGCAACCCGGAAGCACATATAAGGTAAATTAGGATCTTCTCTAGAGATATCCCTGCCACATGGGAAGCCATCTTTAATGTAGGCACATATTCCATGCCCATGGCGATCTTGGGGGTCAGATTTAATGTTAAGTTAGAGTATCCGTTAATTATGAACTCATCTAGGGAAGTGGTCGGAGAAAAACCAAATGTTATAATTTTTTATATATACAATTATAAAACTCAGTGGACCGTCTGGCCATACTTGCTTGCTTGAATCTTGTCTACAAAAACACGGTTATATATATATATATATATATAGTAGTTGAGTGGGAGAACTGCAGACTGTCAACACGACGGTTCTAGGTTCAATTTTTGGCTTGGGAGAGGTGCTAGTCTAGCGGCATTGATGAGTTGTGATACAACGAAATAGGACTGTTTGTCGATGACTACAAAAATATTTTAAGCGCCCCCCCTCTTTGGGTAGAGCACTGTCATAAATAATCTCACTCGCTACTTAATTGGCTGAAAAATGCGAAGCTCGTTTGTTTGTTTACAAACAGGCGGTTTGAGCACTGTAAAAGTGGTGGACGGACGTTTGTTTAAATAGATATTTGGACAGGTTATTTGCGAGCATCGCTTCCGTAGTCGAGTGGGAGAACTGCCGACTGACAACACGACGGTTCTAGGTTCAATCCTTGGCTTGGGAGAGGTGCTAGTCTAGCGGTACTGATGAGTTGTGATACAACGAAACAGTACTGTATGTCGATGACTACAAATATATATATATATATATATATATATAATGGGATTATTAAATCTGTTAACCGGCCATGGAAGATTTCCTTTTGCTGGTTCGCAGGAAATAGGATCTTTTTACAGACTTGGATGATACATATTTTTTAATTTTTAGTTTGGATCTATTTGTCAACATTATAAATCCAACTTAATTCTTTCATTTCGTCTTGAAAATATTTAACCACTTCTCCTAGACGAGAGCCATCCATTTCAATTGTGCCAGATGGGGATCAGAGCGTTGATGATGTAAAGATAGGAGTTTGATTTTAGATGCATTAAAGATAACCAGCCATGTCTTCCCCCACTGAACCACTCGTTGAAGATCAGAGGAGAGAGAATCAGAGAGAGCTTTGTCATTTACAGTTTTGATGTGTTGCTGTAGATGGTTGTGTCATCAACATAGATGTCAACGAATGATTTAAGTATGTGTTTAGGGAGATCATTGATGTAGATCAGTATTATTTCTGAAAATAAAAACAATCTTGTATATAATAAAGTAGACGCAATTTTTCCCCTCTGGATGAAACTGTCGCAGGTTGACAAGAACAGATGGCACATAGAAAATTATTATATTTACGTTATTAGCCGTTACGTTATATAGCCATAGCGCAATTACATACACATTACTTCATAATATTAAAACATTACATTTAGTCTGAGGAGCACCATGACCATCATCCTAACCCACAAAGGAAGTAGCTAAAATTGCACCCTTTCTATACCGAGTCCTCTTACAATACAAAAAAATATATAAATATTAACAAATTATATAAATATTCATAAGGATTTTTAACCTTTAATTCTTTATTTCTTTTCACTGAAACTTTTTTGGCATTCATCACTAGCTTTCATACAATACGGTTTCAATTTATGCCAATACCAGAAAATTCACAGCTCGCTATTATATTTATGCGATAATATCTTTTCTTTGATGAAAAGAACGCATTTCTTTGAAACTCCGCGGATTAAAGAAGTCTTAATATTTCTTTTTGAGTATCCTGTTGAACAATAAGTTTTTGTAAATTATAATTTAGTCTTAAGTTATGCTCTATTTCCTATGTTGGTTGTATTAAGCCTTTTTATGTAGTTGGAATTATTATATAAATATTTATATTCGCTTTAAATTTGCAGAAGCTTTTGGCTTGTAAATATAATATGAAATGATCAATACAGAATTGATTCTATAATAAGAAATCTGCGTAAATTAAATTATCATATTTAAGCATATTTTACAACCGGGCAACACCGGGCGCCCCTGCTAGTTAAATGATTAATTTCTTTTTTTTTTTTTTAACTTTCGGTGTTAAACACCTTTTCTTTTTTATTTATTTATTTATTTTTTTTATTTATTTATTTTTTTTTTTTCAAAGAAATTTTTTTTCTCTTCATTTTGTTTGGGGTATTAACTTCGAACGGTTAGAAAAATGTCTTGGAAAAAAGTGTCTTACGTCAAAAATTTAAGGGGCAAAATATATATATTAATCATTCAATGAAATATTTTATAACGTTCTTTGATTTTCAAAAATGCTTATATTTGCTTAAAAATATAAATATTTTGTTTACATTTTTCAAAGTGATAGAATTTGTGATGTCATTAATTTCAGCTGTTAACATAATTGAAGGTGTTGAAAATACACTTGATTTTTATCACCTGATATCCAGTTGGATTCTTAATTACATAAAATAGAAAACCTAATTATAATTGTTGAAATTGTTTATTTTGGCATCCGACGTATGAGATACTAATTTCAGAAACCAACAAAAGTCAACTCCGTAAAGAAAATTCTAATTAACTCTCGAGCTTTTCATGAAATGAAAAAAAGCAATAAACACACACACACACACACACACACACACACACACACACACACACACACACACACACACACACACACACACACACACACACACAATATAAAAAAGGACGTTGATTAAAATCCTGAATCAAAGATGATTAATTATATTTGAGATTACAAACGTTTGTCAGATTATTATTTTTTTTTTTTGCTCGATTTAGCATATATTTCTTGAATGTTATTTTGAAATGAATTGAAGTCTTGTTTTCTTTCTAAACAGATGTATATGCAGACGAATATGCAGAAACCAGTTTCCTGTGTTACCTATAAATACACACCCACCTTTGTTCCTTGCTTTGAGACAGACACACACACACGCACGCACACACACTCACACTTCTTTTTGAGCCTCCTCAAGTGTTATTCATATACTGGGGGGTGGGGCTAGATCATAAAACACACTTAAATATATTTTAATTCAGATTTCGTGTTTATTATTATAGAGCCAATTCTCAAATATATATATACTAGCAAAAGTACCCGTCGTTGACTGGGTTCAAAAACAGCCTACAGAAAATGGACTCTGATTTATGAAAGTATGATAGCTTATGAAAATGAAGGGTTGTAAAGAGATAGCTTCGAATTTGTGGGTATCAAAACCAAAGCAAAATATGATGAAAGTAAAAATAAAATAGATAAACCCCATAATTTATTATACCATACCTGTTCACACTGAAACACTTATCACAATATTCTGTGGATCTATATTAAAAAAACCTTGTTAAACTTTGTGGCATATTTCTATTCTATGGAGGTCAGGTGCGAACGAACACTCATAATTTTATTATACCATATTTCTTCAAACTGGAACATAATTATCAAAGTATACTTACGCAGATAGATATGAAAAGTCTTTATTAAAGTTTGTGCCTATTTCCATTCCATGGAGGCCATGCGCGAATGCAGACCCCACAATTTTATTATACCATTCCTATTTAAGTTAAAACATACTTATCAAAGTATTCTTATGTACATCTATATCAAAAACGCTTGTAAACGTTTTTTTTTTTTTTTTAATTTTTAAATTTTTTATTTCCATACTTTGTGGACCAGGCGCATACGCAGACCCCACAATTTTAATGAACCATCGTTCTGCCAGATCAGACATACCCATTCCTGTGTCTCGATACATCTATCATTATATGCAATCAGTTTTTTAAAATAGTCAACCATATAGGAGCCTATTCGTGACCACACACACATTCAGCTTTATATTATAGATATTAGTGATATGACGATTCCAATATTATTACCGATTCCATTCTAAATTTCCGTGTGTGTATATATATTAGTGTTGGGACGATTAATCGAAATCGAAAGTATTTGAGTCTATTTTCCGATGCCAAAACCGATTCCTTAAATTATCTTTTTTTATTTTATTCGATTTTGGTTTAAAAAACATCTTCCACTACTGATAGTAATAGTAAAATAGTAAATGTTTATTGATTTAAATTTCCAGTAAAACTAAAATCTATAGATCACCCCCTCACAAGTGTTTTTACGTTTGAGAAAATATATGCATATTTAAGATGTGTTTTTTACAGTAATCAGGAAAAAATAACACTTTTATAGTTAAATAATTAGAGATTCATAAAGAATCGGAATCGGTAATCCAGTGCGGAATCTGTAATAATATTGGAATCGTCCTATCACTATATATATATATATAAACTCATGCTTCATGGATGAGTTAGTGATTCAATAAAATAATGTGCATTTTATATGAAAGTTACAAAACATTAAGAAAATCATTCATTCATTCGAGTGATGTTCTGTCTGGTACAGGCATTGACGGCTATCACTCTCCATCTCTCTCCCTCGAGACATTCATAAATTCGTTGTTGATCATCATTTTTGATGTTGCCCAAGTGCTCAGACTGTCCATGTTTGTTTCTCGTTGTCGTCCTCTCCTACTTCCATCCTCAATCTTTCCCATCAAACTAATATGTTCTATTCCGCTTTTTCTGTAGACATGACCCAAGAACCTCATCTGTTTTTTTTTTGTCGTTTTTTTTTTCGTACTGTTTTTTTTTTATTAGACACCTTTGTTTGCCATTTCTAGTAGCTCTTGTTTTTTATTCTGTCTGGGATGTCTTCAAAATTCTTCTAAGAAACCAAATTTCAGTTGCCACCAGTCTCTTTCTCGTGCTATGAGTGTCTGACAAACATTCACAGCCGTATGAAAGAACAGACCACGCATACTTTCGTTGCATTCTGAATTTGGCGTCCATTTTAATATTTTTTTTTTTTTTTTTTTTGATCATGATTGACGAGTCGAGTCTCTTGAAGGCGATTTTGGTTGAGACTTTTCTGCATATTTGTATTTCAGTCGTACACCTTCCATTAGATGTCATCCAATAGCCCAGATATTTGAATTTATCAACTAAACTCAAATACGAAAATCATTTAAAGTAAAAAAACAAAGCCCCCCCCCCAAAAAAAACCAATGCTTCCTTGCTGATGACAACATGGTCGTTTCTAAATTCAATGACAAGCAATTTTGGTCATAAACAACCCTATATGTATTCAAACGTAATTCTTATCGTTAAATAGTGTTTGTACGCCCATAGTAGTCCAACAATTATTCCTTCTCATTAACTCTTATCCTCGAGTCGCTTTTGGCCATAAGTGAATATATAAAAACCTATTATAATGTTCCTCATCATTCAACTGATAATCTAATACATCCATCTTAATGACCGTTATCCTCAAGTGCCTTGTGGCCTTGATAAGTGGTCACCAATGGTAGAAAAAATACAAATAAAACAAAAAAGTCACTAAAAAGTCAGCAAAAAAAGGAGAAGTATTTAATTTTTTTTTTTTACACAGACATCACCACATTATCAAGGCCAAGAGGCCATTCAAGGATAAGGATTAAAGAGTGTACAGTAGAAATTGGAAAATCATTAGTAATGAAAATTCGGTAAATTTGTTAACTTATATGGAACGGCTCATCAAGAACTCGTTTACGCTAGACTTGAAGACAACCATATTGTACTCAACTGGAAAGCAGGAAAACGGAAGACAATTCCACAGGCGCGCAGTTCTAAGAAAGAAGCTTTGTTCATGGAATCTACGTTTAGGTTTAGGCACAGATAAAGAGTGGGGGGAATTATTGATAGTGTTTTCAGCTAGACGAGTGTTTCTTGTGAAAGTTTGACGAAGAGGGAACACTTTCCATGAAAATAACGATACATCAGAAACAAGCTCGCAACATCTCTTCTGTAAGATAGAGGTTGCAGGGAAGAGAAAAGGACATCCCCTACGAGGCTACGAAGTCTGTTTTGAACTCTTTCAAGGCAGGACAAGTTCTTTAAACTAGCTGAATTTTTTTTTAAAGCCAACATAAATAAATGTCAAAATAAATTCTGTGCACGATTTTTAAGTGATTTATCTCACGTTTTCTTTGGCTGTTTCTTTTTAGTTTCCCATCTCTCTACTACTCCCTCTTCATCTCTTTCTCTCCATCGAGAGAGAGAGAGAGAGAGAGAGAGAGAGAGAGAGAGAGAGAGAGAGAGAGAGAGAAATTTTTTGCAGCTATTTGAACGTGTCTGTAATTTGAACTCCAAATTTATTAATCTAATCAAAACCAATTTTCCCTAAACGAAAAATGAACTTGTCTAAGATAAATACCAGACAATTGTTGAGATCGTTCATTCGTTTTGCACCGACTAAAATGGATTCCTGCTACCCGTTTCGCTGGTAAGCGCTTTTATTATTATTATTTATTTATTTTTGTATTATTTTTTTGTATTAAAAATTTTTTTTTTTAATATTCAATTTCGAAAAGAGACGATTAAGCATATTTCATGCTTGGGGAATCAAATCGATTAAGAGCATCTTTGCAATTGAAGAAGAATTTGAGAAAAAAATATTTCCATTTTCTATAGAAATTGTTTCCCAATTATTTTAAATGATAATCCTCGTTTTCTCTCTCCCATTTTGCACCATTTCCAACTCTTACGCGCCCTGACAATCTCTCACTTCACTCTCACTCTCTCATCTCTCCTCGCTCTCTCATCTCTCCTCGCTCTCTCATCTCTTCTCGCTCTCTCATCTCTCCTCGCTCTCTCATCTCTCCTCGCTCTCTCTCTCTCCTCCCTCTCTCTCTCTCTCTCCTCCCTCTCTCTCTCTCTCCTCCCTCTCTCTCTCTCTCCTCCCTCTCTCTCTCTCTCCTCCCTCTCTCTCTCTCCTCCCTCTCTCTCTCTCCTCCCTCTCTCTCTCTCCTCCCTCTCTCTCTCTCCTCCCTCTCTCTCTCCTCGCTCTCTCTCTCTCTCCTCGCTCTCTCTCCTCGCTCTCTCTCTCTCTCTCTCCTCGCTCTCTCTCTCTCTCCTCGCTCTCTCTCTCTCTCCTCGTTCTATCTCTCTCTCCTCGTTCTATCTCTCTCTCTCCTCGTTCTATCTCTCTCTCCTCGTTCTATCTCTCTCTCTCCTCGTTCTATCTCTCTCTCTCCTCGTTCTATCTCTCTCTCTCCTCGTTCTATCTCTCTCTCTCCTCGTTCTATCTCTCTCTCCTCGTTCTATCTCTCTCTCCTCGTTCTATCTCTCTCTCCTCGTTCTATCTCTCTCTCTCCTCGTTCTATCTCTCTCTCTCTCCTCGTTCTATCTCTCTCTCTCCTCGTTCTATCTCTCTCTCTCCTCGTTCTATCTCTCTCTCTCCTCGTTCTATCTCTCTCTCTCTCCTCGTTCTATCTATCTCTCTCTCTCCTCGTTCTATCTCTCTCTCTCGTCGCTCTATCTCTCTCTCTCTTCGCTCTATCTCTCTATCTCTTCGCTCTATCTCTCTCTCTCTTCGCTCTATCTCTCTCTCTCTTCGCTCTATCTCTCTCTCTCTTCGCTCTATCTCTCTCTCTCTTCGCTCTATCTCTCTCTCTCTTCGCTCTATCTCTCTCTCTCTTCGCTCTATCTCTCTCTCTCTTTTCGCTCTATCTCTCTCTCTCTTCGCTCTATCTCTCTCTCTCTCTCTCTCTTCGCTCTATCTCTCTCTCTCTCTCTTCGCTCTATCTCTCTCTCTCTCTCTTTGCTCTATCTCTCTCTCTCTCTCTCTCTCTTCGCTCTATCTCTCTCTCTCTCTCTCTTCGCTCTATCTCTCTCTCTCTCTCTTCGCTCTATCTCTCTCTCTCTCTCTTCGCTCTATCTCTCTCTCTCTCTCTTCGCTCTATCTCTCTCTCTCTCTCTTCGCTCTATCTCTCTCTCTCTCTCTTCGCTCTATCTCTCTCTCTCTCTCTTCGCTCTATCTCTCTCTCTCTCTCTTCGCTCTATCTCTCTCTCTCTCTCTTCGCTCTATCTCTCTCTCTCTCTCTTCGCTCTATCTCTCTCTCTCTCTTCGCTCTATCTCTCTCTCTCTTCGCTCTATCTCTCTCTCTCTCTTCGCTCTATCTCTCTCTCTCTCTTCGCTCTATCTCTCTCTCTCTCTTCGCTCTATCTCTCTCTCTCTCTCTTCGCTCTATCTCTCTCTCTCTCTCTCTTCGCTCTATCTCTCTCTCTATCTCTTCGCTCTATCTCTCTCTCTATCTCTTCGCTCTATCTCTCTCTCTATCTCTTCGCTCTATCTCTCTCTCTATCTCTTCGCTCTATCTCTCTCTCTATCTCTTCGCTCTATCTCTCTCTCTATCTCTTCGCTCTATCTCTCTCTCTATCTCTTCGCTCTATCTCTCTCTCTATCTCTTCGCTCTATCTCTCTCTCTATCTCTTCGCTCTATCTCTCTCTCTATCTCTTCGCTCTATCTCTCTCTCTATCTCTTCCCTCTATCTCTCTCTCTATCTCTTCGCTCTATCTCTCTCTCTCTATCTCTTCGCTCTATCTCTCTCTCTCTCTCTCTTCGCTCTATCTCTCTCTCTCTCTCTCTTCGCTCTCTCTCTCTCTCTCTTCGCTCTATCTCTCTCTCTCTCTCTTCGCTCTATCTCTCTCTCTCTCTCTTCGCTCTATCTCTCTCTCTCTCTCTTCGCTCTATCTCTCTCTCTCTCTCTTCGCTCTATCTCTCTCTCTCTCTCTTCGCTCTATCTCTCTCTCTCTCTCTCTTCGCTCTATCTCTCTCTCTCTCTTCGCTCTATCTCTCTCTCTCTCTTTCGCTCTATCTCTCTCTCTCTCTCTTCGCTCTATCTCTCTCTCTCTCTCTTCGCTCTATCTCTCTCTCTCTTCGCTCTATCTCTCTCTCTCTTCGCTCTATCTCTCTCTCTCTTCGCTCTATCTCTCTCTCTCTTCGCTCTATCTCTCTCTCTCTCTTCGCTCTATCTCTCTCTCTCTCTTCGCTCTATCTCTCTCTCTCTCTCTTCGCTCTATCTCTCTCTCTCTCTCTTCGCTCTATCTCTCTCTCTCTCTCTTCGCTCTATCTCTCTCTCTCTCTCTTCGCTCTATCTCTCTCTCTCTCTCTTCGCTCTATCTCTCTCTCTTCGCTCTATCTCTCTCTCTCTCTCTTCGCTCTATCTCTCTCTCTCTCTCTCTTTGCTCTATCTCTCTCTCTCTCTCTCTTCGCTCTATCTCTCTCTCTCTCTCTCTCTCTTCGCTCTATCTCTCTCTCTCTCTCTCTCTTCGCTCTATCTCTCTCTCTCTCTCTCTCTTCGCTCTATCTCTCTCTCTCTCTCTCTCTTCGCTCTATCTCTCTCTCTCTCTCTCTCTTCGCTCTATCTCTCTCTCTCTCTCTCTCTTCGCTCTATCTCTCTCTCTCTCTCTCTCTTCGCTCTATCTCTCTCTCTCTCTCTTCGCTCTATCTCTCTCTCTCTCTCTCTCTTCGCTCTATCTCTCTCTCTCTCTCTCTTCGCTCTATCTCTCTCTCTCTCTCTCTCTTCGCTCTATCTCTCTCTCTCTCTCTCTCTTCGCTCTATCTCTCTCTCTCTCTCTCTCTTCGCTCTATCTCTCTCTCTCTCTCTCTTTCTTCGCTCTATCTCTCTCTCTCTCTCTCTTCGCTCTATCTCTCTCTCTCTCTCTCTTCGCTCTATCTCTCTCTCTCTCTCTCTTTCGCTCCCTATCTCTTTCTCTCTCTCTCTCTTCGCTCTATCTCTTTCTCTCTCTCCTCTCTTCGCTCTATCTCTTTCTCTCTCTCTCTCTTCGCTCTATCTCTTTCTCTCTCTCTCTCTTCGCTCTATCTCTCTCTCTCTCTCTTCGCTCTATCTCTCTCTCTCTCTCTTCGCTCTATCTCTCTCTCTCTCTCTCTTCGCTCTATCTCTCTCTCTCTCTCTCTCGCTCTATCTCTCTCTCTCTTCGCTCTATCTCTCTCTCTCTCTCTTCGCTCTATCTCTCTCTCTCTCTCTCTTCGCTCTATTTCTCTCTCTCTCTTCGCTCTATTTCTCTCTCTCTCTTCGCTCTATCTCTCTCTCTCTCTCTTTGCTCTCTCTCTCTCTCTCTCTCGTTCTATCTCTCTCTCTCTCTCCTCGTTCTATCTCTCTCTCTCTCTCCTCGTTCTATCTCTCTCTCTCCTCGTTCTATCTCTCTCTCTCCTCGTTCTATCTCTCTCTCTCCTCGTTCTATCTCTCTCTCCTCGTTCTATCTCTCTCTCCTCGTTCTATCTCTCTCTCCTCGTTCTATCTCTCTCTCTCCTCGTTCTATCTCTCTCTCTCTCTCCTCGTTCTATCTCTCTCTCTCCTCGTTCTATCTCTCTCTCTCCTCGTTCTATCTCTCTCTCTCCTCGTTCTATCTCTCTCTCTCCTCGTTCTATCTCTCTCTCTCTCCTCGTTCTATCTATCTCTCTCTCTCCTCGTTCTATCTCTCTCTCTCGTCGCTCTATCTCTCTCTCTCTTCGCTCTATCTCTCTATCTCTTCGCTCTATCTCTCTATCTCTTCGCTCTATCTCTCTATCTCTTCGCTCTATCTCTCTCTCTCTTCGCTCTATCTCTCTCTCTCTTCGCTCTATCTCTCTCTCTCTTCGCTCTATCTCTCTCTCTCTTCGCTCTATCTCTCTCTCTCTTCGCTCTATCTCTCTCTCTCTTTGCTCTATCGCTCTCTCTCTTTGCTCTATCTCTCTCTCTCTCTTTGCTCTATCTCTCTCTCTCTCTCTCTTTGCTCTATCTCTCTCTTTGCTCTATCTCTCTCTTTGCTCTATCTCTCTCTTTGCTCTATCTCTCTCTTTGCTCTCTCTCTCTCTTTGCTCTCTCTCTCTCTTTGCTCTCTCTCTCTCTTTGCTCTCTCTCTCTCTTTGCTCTCTCTCTCTCTTTGCTCTCTCTCTCTCTTTGCTCTCTTCTCTCTCTTTGCTCTCTCTCTCTCTTTGCTCTCTCTCTCTCTTTGCTCTCTCTCTCTCTTTGCTCTCTCTCTCTCCTCGCTCGCTTCCCCCTCTCTCTCCCCCCTCGCTTCACATGGCGCCATTCTTTTTCTCTAACTATTATATATATATATATATATATATATTATATATATATATATATATATATATACCCTTTCCCTCTCCTCTTCATCCCACGTTTTCTGTCACTCTCTCGTTTTCTATCCTTCCCACTTAAGAATATTCAATCAGTAATGCACGTAATTAAACGAAATAATTATATTTCATAAAAAAAAAAAAAAAATGTTCATGTCATTGTAAATTATTTGCACACATCTCATTTCAACAATCATTATTGACTGGAACATTGCATGTAAAAATGATTAACATTTCTCCAAACATTCGTAATCTGGAATTTCATGATATCTGCTAATAATTGGTAACTCGTTCCTTGCAACTAATAGATTGACTCTTTGATAAACTGTGACACTAACCTATAATTATAAACCTGTGACTTAGAATGTTTAGAATTATGAGAGAGTGTGTATGGCTACAGGCAACACATTCTATAAATTATGGAATTGCAGGTTTGAAATCTTAAGTAGGTGCTGTCACGCTAAAAGTACTTACTTTGTCGTTCTTAATTATATACATCTTTTCCTAGGCAATTTGATTTTCGGTTTTCCCAGTACAATGTTTGGCATTGATTGGGGAGGAACGAGATTTGCTGTTTCTTCACCATCAATCACTTTGACAACCATGTGCAGAAGCACTCAAGAATTGTGTACCAATGTCTATTGGGCCTACCTGCAGCGAAAATGAGTTCGTCCAATGGCTATTTAAAAAAAGCCGAAATAGCTTGTTGCTTCACGAGGGAAGAGAGAACAAAAAAAAAAGTTAAAAATTATCGCATCTGGCAGCACAATCCGGAACAATTTCATCCACCTACTCATTTGCGCTGTAGGTAGGTCCGACTTAGATATTGTCAAACAATTGTTGAATGCTTCCGCACATTTGCATCCATGTTTCAACCATTGATGTTGAAGTAAGCTGACCAGGTTTTTTATGTCAACTCTTCTGTGATGCTGACAGCTGAAATAATCCTTTATCTCCATCTACTAATTTCTGTATAAAAATGATAGAATTTGTATAATTAAAACAAAGATGCTTACTTAGATCTGATTCATCAACATCATCATTATCTTTGATTAATTATCTGGTTTACATGCTGTCATGCATTGGACAGCTTTAAAAATTGACTTCCAGCCAGGTTTTTATTCAGCCATCTTTCTCTTAAGTTCATTTTTATCATTTTCTCCAATGTTTTTTTTTTTTTTTTTTGGTGGGGGGGGGGGCTTCTACTGTGAACTGAACCTGCTATCTCAACTGTTCTATATTTACTAACCCAAGAATTCTCATCCATTCTTTTCAATGTGGTCATCATTTCTGCACTCATCTCTTTATACTGTCCAAATTTAATCCTCCCCCGTGGTCAGTAGAATTAAGCCTTTCATTAAGACTCGCATTACACATACATTGCAAAATTCTCATATTATTTCTCTTCATGCAATGCATATCCTCAACATATATATATATATATATATATATATATATATATATATATATATATATATATATATATATATATGAATAACAGTATAGCTACATTCAAGTTCCAAATATTCATTTTTCTTACCAAAATCTTTCACCATTTAAAAATTTCGACACTTTTTTTCTTTTACAGATCTGTTTCATTACACAGAAACAATCAAATTATGTTGATACTGAATCTTATGTGCGTGCGCGCGGGCACACACACACACACACATATATATTCAAATTTGTTTTGCTGTTATCACAGCTCTTTTGAATGGCTAGTAAGACGGGTACTTGCTTCAATTAAATTTTTGATATTTATTCTATGGCTTTTAGCATAACCATACTATCCAAGCAATTTGCTCCATGCAACGCATGTCCTCAATCCTCACTGACCAGGTTTCACATCGATACGTCATCACACTGCATACACATGCCTGATAAACTCTTCCCTTCCCTTCCTTAAGCCCAAAGTAAATTTTCTGAATTATTTTAATTAATGTATATCTTGGTTCGTTTCCCAAATAATTTTCACAGTTCAGGAATGTTGATTAGAATTCTTAATTGTATTCGCTCTTAAGATTGGAACTTATTAATTAATCAAATTCCACATTCATGTCTAACTACTTGCCACCCCTGTGTTGGCGAGAAAATAATGCAGACCTGTGTTTGTCTCGTCCCAGCCCGTGTTACCATTTTTATTATTTTTTAATTTTAAAATTTAATAAAATAAAAACGTTTCTTTTTATGGATGTCTGGTGTGAACGCAAACCCCAAAATATTGTAAAAATACTCAAATATTAATGCCGTCATAGGATTAAGAGTTCGCTGGTAAAAAGTGCATTAGGAATGATGGTGACTAAATTCTGGAATACAAAGTCGTTTTAATGGTACCATTCCTGTTTTCATAGCTCTTCAACTTCTTTTTTTACAAAAAAATAAAATAGGATGCATTAAAAAAAAAATTTTTTTTTTACTGACGTTTCACACCAAACAAGGCACAGGACCACTTATTCGTGAGGGGCTACTGTTTGGGACCAGATTTGCAGGGATACTATTTATGGAGTTTGGCAGCGAGATGTCTGTTTATATTACACTTGAACTTCTGCATGTCAGTGCAGTCAGAGAAGCAGGGGCCTGGGAGGGAGTTCCAAATTCTAGCAGTCCAAGGGGAGAAAGCTATTAGAGTAGATGGCTTTTCGACATCTAGGGATTTCTACAGTATAGAGGTGAGATTTTGCTACTTGTCGGAATGACCCTTGTATAATCATTTTTACTGTACACCTGTTATTTTAATGTAAAATAAAAACAAAACAATATTTTTTGTAGACGTCTAAATGTAAAGAAATCTTCAGTTATATGTAAGTAAGTAATAATATATACATAAGTAAATACTATATATATATATATATATATATATGTATATATATATATATATATATATATATATACGTAAGTAATAATATATATATATACGTAAGTAATAATATATATATATATATACGTAAGTAATAATATATATATATATATACGTAAGTAATAATAATATATATATATATATATATATATATATATATATATATACGTAAGTAATAATATATATATATATATACGTAAGTAATAATATATATATATATATACGTAAGTAATAATATATATATATATATACGTAAGTAATAATATATATATATATATATATATATATATATATACGTAAGTAATAATATATATATATATATATACGTAAGTAATAATATATATATATAATATATACGTAAGTAATAATATATATATATATATATACGTAAGTAATAATTATATATATATATATATATATATACGTAAGTAATAATATATATATATATATATATACGTAAGTAATAATATATATATATATATATATATATATATATATATATATATACGTAAGTAATAATATATATATATATATATATATATATATATACGTAAGTAATAATATATATATATATATACGTAAGTAATAATATATATATATATATACGTAAGTAATAATATATATATATATATATATACGTACGTAATAGTATATATATATATATATATATATATACACGTAAGTAATATATATATATATATATATATACGTAAGTAATATATATATATATATATATATACGTAAGTAATATATATATATATATATATATACGTAAGTAATATATATATATATATATATATACGTAAGTAATATATATATATATATATATACGTAAGTAATATATATATATATATATATACGTAAGTAATATATATATATATATATATACGTAAGTAATATATATATATATATATATACGTAAGTAATATATATATATATATATATACGTAAGTAATATATATATATATATATATATATACGTAAGTAATATATATATATATATATATATATATATATATATACGTAAGTAATATATATATATATATATACGTAAGTAATATATATATATATATATACGTAAGTAATATATATATATATATATACGTAAGTAATATATATATATACGTAAGTAATATATATATATAATATAACGTAAGTAATATATATATATATATACGTAAGTAATATATATATATATACGTAAGTAAGTAATATATATATATATATATACGTAAGTAATATATATATATATATATATATACGTAAGTATATATATATATATATATAATACGTAAGTAATATATATATATATATATATACGTAAGTAATATATATATATATATATATACGTAAGTAATATATATATATATATATATACGTAAGTAATATATATATATATATATATACGTAAGTAATATATATATATATATATACGTAAGTAATATATATATATATATATATACGTAAGTAATATATATACTCGAGTATATATATACGTAAGTAATATATATATACGTAAGTAATATATATATATACGTAAGTAATATATATATATATATATATATACGTAAGTAATATATATATATATATATATATATATACGTAAGTAATATATATATATATATATATATATATACGTAAGTAATATATATATATATATATATATATATATATACGTAAGTAATATATATATATATATATACGTAAGTAATATATATATATATATATATATATATATATACGTAAGTAATATATATATATATATATACGTAAGTAATATATATATATATATATACGTAAGTAATATATATATATATATATACGTAAGTAATATATATATATATATATACGTAAGTAATATATATATATATATATACGTAAGTAATATATATATATATATATATACGTAAGTAATATATATATATATATATATATATATACGTAAGTAATATATATATATATATATATATATATACGTAAGTAATATATATATATATATATATATATATACGTAAGTAATATATATATATATATATTACGTAAGTAATATATATATATATATATATACGTAAGTAATATATATATATATATATACGTAAGTAATATATATATATATATATATACGTAAGTAATATATATATATATATATATATACGTAAGTATATATATATATATATATATACGTAAGTAATATATATATATATATATATATATACGTAAGTAATATATATATATATATATATATATATATATATACGTAAGTAATATATATATATATATATATATATACGTAAGTAATATATATATATATATATATATATACGTAAGTAATATATATATATATATATATACGTAAGTAATATATATATATATATATATACGTAAGTAATATATATATATATATATATACGTAAGTAATATATATATATATATATATATATATATATATATATATACGTAAGTAATATATATATATATATATATACGTAAGTAATATATATATATATATATATACGTAAGTAATATATATATATATATATATATATATATATATATATATATATATATACGTAAGTAATATATATATATATATATATACGTAAGTAATATATATATATATATATATACGTAAGTAATATATATATATATATATATATATATATATATATATATATATACGTAAGTAATATATATATATATATATATACGTAAGTAATATATATATATATATATATACGTAAGTAATATATATATATATATATACGTAAGTAATATATATATATATATATATACGTAAGTAATATATATATATATATATATATCGTAAGTAATATATATATATATATATATATATACGTAAGTAATATATATATATATATATATATACGTAAGTAATATATATATATATATATATAATACGTAAGTAATATATATATATATATATATATACGTAAGTAATATATATATATATATATATACATACGTAAGTAATATATATATATATATATATATATATACGTAAGTAATATATATATATATATATATACGTAAGTAATATATATATATATATATATATACGTAAGTATATATATATATATATATATATATACGTAAGTAATATATATATATATATATATATATACGTAAGTAATATATATATATATATATATATATACGTAAGTAATATATATATATATATATACTAAGTAATATATATATATATATATACGTAAGTAATAATATATATATATATATATACGTAAGTAATATATATATATATATATATACGTAAGTAATAATATATATATATATATATATATACGTAAGTAATAATATATATATATATATAAGTAATAATATATATATATATATATATATATAAGTAATAATATATATATATATATATATAGTAATAATATATATATATATATATATATAAGTAATAATATATATATATATATATATATATAAGTAATAATATATATATATATATATAAGTAATAATATATATATATATATAAGTAATAATATATATATATATATATATATATATAAGTAATAATATATATATATATATATATATAAGTAATAATATATATATATATATATATAAGTAATAATATATATATATATATATAAGTAATAATATATATATATATATATATATATAAGTAATAATATATATATATATATATATATAAGTAATAATATATATATATATATATATAAGTAATAATATATATATATATATATATAAGTAATAATATATATATATATATATATATAAGTAATAATATATATATATATATATATAAGTAATAATATATATATATATATATATATATAAGTAATAATATATATATATATATATATATAAGTAATAATATATATATATATATATATAAGTAATAATATATATATATATATATATATATAAGTAATAATATATATATATATATATATATAAGTAATAATATATATATATATATATATAAGTAATAATATATATATATATATATATATAAGTAATAATATATATATATATATATATATAAGTAATAATATATATATATATATATAAGTAATAATATATATATATATATATATATAAGTAATAATATATATATATATATATATAAGTAATAATATATATATATATATATATAAGTAATAATATATATATATATATATATATAAGTAATAATATATATATATATATAAGTAATAATATATATATATATATATATATAAGTAATAATATATATATATATATATAAGTAATAATATATATATATATATATATATATAAGTAATAATATATATATATATATATATATAAGTAATAATATATATATATATATATATATAAGTAATAATATATATATATATATATATATATATAAGTAATAATATATATATATATATATATATATAAGTAATAATATATATATATATATATATATATAAGTAATAATATATATATATATATATATATATAAGTAATAATATATATATATATATATATATATAAGTAATATATATATATATATATATATATATAAGTAATAATATATATATATATATATATATAAGTAATAATATATATATATATATATATATAAGTAATAATATATATATATATATATATATATAAGTAATAATATATATATATATATATATATATAAGTAATAATATATATATATATATATATATATAAGTAATAATATATATATATATATATATATATAAGTAATAATATATATATATATATATATATAAGTAATAATATATATATATATATATATATAAGTAATAATATATATATATATATATATATAAGTAATAATATATATATATATATATATATAAGTAATAATATATATATATATATATATATAAGTAATAATATATATATATATATATATGAGTAATAATATATATATATATATATAAGTAATAATATATATATATATATATATGAGTAATAATATATATATATATATATAAGTAATAATATATATATATATATATATATATAAGTAATAATATATATATATATATATATAAGTAATAATATATATAAATATATATATATAAGTAATAATATATATATATATATATAAGTAATAATATATATATATATATATAAGTAATAATATATATATATATATATATAAGTAATAATATATATATATATATATATAAGTAATAATATATATATATATATATATATATAAGTAATAATATATATATATATATATATATAAGTAATAATATATATATATATATATATATAAGTAATAATATATATATATATATATATATAAGTAATAATATATATATAAGTAATAATATATATATATATATATATATATAAGTAATAATATATATATATATATATATATATAAGTAATAATATATATATATATATATATATAGTAATAATATATATATAAGTAATAATATATATATATATATATATATATAAGTAATAATATATATATATATATATATATAAGTAATAATATATATATATATATATAAGTAATAATATATATATATATATATAAGTAATAATATATATATATATATATAAGTAATAATATATATATATATATATAAGTAATAATATATATATATATATAAGTAATAATATATATATATATATATAAGTAATAATATATATATATATATATAAGTAATAATATATATATATATATATAAGTAATAATATATATATATATATATATATAAGTAATAATATATATATATATATATATATATATATATATATAAGTAATAATATATATATATATATATATATCTATAAGTAATAATATATATATATATATATATAAGTAATAATATATATATATATATATATATATATAAGTAATAATATATATATATATATATATATAAGTAATAATATATATATATATATATATATATAAGTAATAATATATATATATATATATATATAAGTAATAATATATATATATATATATATATATAAGTAATAATATATATATATATATATATATAAGTAATAATATATATATATATATATATATATAAGTAATAATATATATATATATATATATATAAGTAATAATATATATATATATATATATATAAGTAATATATATATATATATATATATATAAGTAATAATATATATATATATATATATATATAAGTAATAATATATATATATATATATATATAAGTAATAATATATATATATATATATATATATAAGTAATAATATATATATATATATATATATAAGTAATAATATATATATATATATATAAGTAATAATATATATATATATAAGTAATAATATATATATATATAAGTAATAATATATATATATATATATATATAAGTAATAATATATATATATATATATATAAGTAATAATATATATATATATATAAGTAATAATATATATATATATATATATATAATAATATATATATATATATAAGTAATAATATATATATATATAAGTAATAATATATATATATATATATAAGTAATAATATATATATATATAAGTAATAATATATATATATATAAGTAATAATATATATATATATAAGTAAAATATATATATATATAAGTAAAATATATATATATATAAGTAAAATATATATATATATATATGTAAGTAATAATATATATATATATATATAAGTAATAATATATATATATATATATAAGTAATAATATATATATATATATATAAGTAATAATATATATATATATATATAAGTAATAATATATATATATATACGTATGTAAGTAATAATATATGCGTATGTAATAATATATGCGTATACAAGTAATAATAACATTAAATTTCTTGATTTCAATTTCCATATTATTTAGATTCTTCGGACTACTCTTCTCATCTTGAGTGTCATTTTTCACAACGTTTTGGTCGATGTAACCTCCAACCTTCTTCAGCTCCTGGATATGACTTTAAACTATATCCGATGGTGAGGCCCCAGCTTGCTGGCTTTGGGGAGTGTGGAGCCACCCTTAAATTGCCATTGCTCCCAGGTCCACCCACTCTGACACTGTCGTAGTACCTGTTAGGGTCCCAACTATGGGTTGAATAGAAACTGACTTGAAATAAAAACAAAACAAATAGATTCTATTAAAAAAAATTTTCTTCAAAATCACTGTATTTGGAATTAAAAAAAAAAAAAAAAGGTTGATATGCCGAAAAACAACCAACCAACCTTCTTCAGGTGTATCTTGTCAAACTCTGGAATGTTTCTTTTTTGCCTGTCAAACTTGAAATTTTGGAAGAAATTTTGAATGGAACCCTTTATTTACTTTACGGGGGGTAACATGCTCATGTTCCGTCAGCCATGATTGGATAAAAGTCCTAAGTAATTTACGATTGTATTTTTCAGTCATCCGCACTGAGAATTGAACCTTCAACGTTCAGGAGAATATCACTTTTTCAATTAATTTTTCCAAGTATTCTAACCACTGCGCCAAGGGTCCTTGCGGAAGTACTTTTTAACCTTGGTTTGTCCAGCTTGCTATATTGAGCCATTATTATTTTCATGGCAAGTGTCTGTCTGAGCTTCGATCTATAGTCTCCCCACCACCACCAAACTTTTACAAAAAGCACTTGTCTTGCTACAACCACACGACTACAACAATTTCCCCACATTCTCTATTGTGCCTAAAATGCAAATTCTGTGAAGAAAGCATTTTTTCTAGAACTGCTTGCTTGTGGAATACTGTTCTGCTGGCCTGCTTTTCAGATAACTACAACATGGTTGTTTTCAAGTCCAATGTAAACAAATTCTTGTCCACTTAAATGATCAAATTCTACCCAATTTTCACCACTAACGATTACTACATTGTTGTTTTAGTGACTATCGTACACAGATAAACTCTTATCCTCGAATGGCCTTAAAGACTTTGTGGAAAAAAATCTGCTTCCATGATAAATTTTCAGCATTTGTGTTTAAAGGGAGATGACGCCATTTCTTTTGTTTAACAAATGTTTTATTGCACTTGAAGCTGAAATAGTCTGACCTATATTGTTTAAATGTAGGTCATAAGTATATAATCAATAATGTTGCATCGGATTCGCATGAGATTAAATGCAAATAATATGCTATCTTACTTGACAATCTGCTTCTGTTTCAGTTCTCTCTTTTTAATAAAAGAAAGAACTAAGTGAATACCTGTCCTAGGACGAGTATAAGCAATAAATATAGCATTTTAATGTTTATTTTTCTATCTTGGGAAAAATGGTAGTTTCGAAAGTACCGTCATAAATGGCAAAGTTAAACAAACAAACAAAAAAAAATTTAAATAATAATGTCCCTATTACATACACGGTTGCCTAGATTACATATTCCATAATTTATAACTGGTGTACCAAATCAGGTTGTCTGAAGATACTGGTTTCTTGACTGATCTAAAATGCGCCAAACATCGATGTTATTGGTTTTTATTTTTTCATCTCTCAATCATGTTCTGGAAAACCCAAAACAAAAATAATTTTCCTCTACAAATCAACCAAACCAAACCCCATGAATAAATATTTGAAGATATAAAGAACTTTGAAGCATAAAGTTTTTGTTTTTTTTTAATTATTGGATTCAGCATTAAATAACCTGAAATGTATTGGTATGCTGTAAAAAAACAAAAAACAAAAAAAAAAAACAACCAAGCCATAAATTATTACTTAACTACCTATTTAGGTTTTCATAAAGTGCATGAATATTGACGCTCACATGTCTACACCAATCCTTTTTAAAATGTATTAATACTTGTGGGACCTGTGGAAATTCCACAGCAGACTCTTTCATATGTAATATATTGATGTTGGTATTCCGTGGATGTTCAGTATAAATGGAAATGTGCTGATATTATTGTAGCTCTTTTGTTAAAACTACAAAAGTATTTATCTAAGCTAGCAGGGACACTTGGCATAGCTCGGTCATAAAATATGCTTAAATACGATATTTTAATTCATGCAGATTTTGTATATATTATTATAGTCAATTTTCTATCGATTCTTATAGATTATAAAGTTGTGACTTCAAAAAAAAAAAATAAATAAAATATCAATATCACTCGACTACAGTGTGTGGAGTTGGAAGTTTTGATAGCAGTATGTAGAATTTACCCGAGAAATTGGTAGTTTAACCATGTGTGTTTAACTGTATGCTTTTGTTTTGTTTGTTTTAATTTCATCTTCTATAATATAAATCTCACCTGTCTGTTTAAATGTATCTTATTGCTACACATCTTATGAGATTACTAACCAATTTCTATGATTTCACGTTCAAATGTTAAAATTTACAAGAAAAAAAAAAATGTGGTTCACATTGTTGCCTAAAATATATATTTTAAAATTCACAATAATCTGTTCATGAATTTAGGAGATTATCCTGTACATAAACATTATATATATATATATATATATATATATATATATGAAACCTAACCACTGAGCAGGGGGAGGGGGTTGAGAATGAATGTGCATGTAGTGAGAGTCTTAAAGACAGGCTTATTTTTGATGAGCTCAGAGGATGATTGAATCTCGACAGTATAGGGAGATGTATGCAGAACAGGAGACTTTGATGATATAGTCACATTAAAAAAAAATGGATGTGAATTCTTGAGTTAGTAGACATAGAACAGTTGAAGTGGCAAGGTCAGTTCATGGGAGAAGGCCAAGGAAAATCTGAAAGGCAATGATAAAAATGTATTTGCAAGAAAGAGGGATAAATAAAAACCTGGGTAGAGATAGGTTGGTTTGGAAGTCAATTTCTAAAAGCTATCTAATGTGTGCCATCTTTTTTTTTTCTATTATTTTTTACTTATTACTAGGGCTGTGACAACAGCATATTCTTTTCATTATTTTGATTCTTGAGTATATATCCGTTAATATCTTATGTGTTTTTATATAGACGGATGTGGTTCTCGGTTGATTAACTGTGTCTAACAGTGTCGGATAAATACTTGAGTCAAAAGAATATTTTGTTGTTATAGCCCTACTTATTACTTAATGTTTTTGCTTGCATGGACATAGCATAAAAAAAATGATTTACTCAGGAGTCCTCACTTGTCAAGGCTTAAAGCCACTCGAGTAATGGTTAAGCAGATGAATGGACAGTCAATTGCACGATGAGGAATATTGAGATGATTGAAAGCAATGATAGGAAATTAACAAAATTTGATTCCTTGTGGGGACGGTTTATGACAAGTATTTGTTAGCATTAGATTTGAAGATGACCATGTTGGGAAACAATCCCATAGTAACTTGTTCTAAAGAGGATACATTTAGAATTAACTTTTTTTACTGCAGAGTTAATATTTTATGCCACAACAACAACAAAAAAAGTTTTAAAAACAAACAAATATGAATTCCCTTGAATGCTAGATTTAAAAGTAAAGGTTAAAATAACAAAATTCAATGACATCAAATTAAATTTTCTTAATAAGGAGTAATCTAATATATAAAAGGCACTGTTTGTCTGTCTGTTTGTCTCCATATTTTCAAGCTCTATCGCTCCCGACACTAAAAGTCGCAGAATGGTGCTATGAGGCTCAAATGATTGAATTTTTTATGGACCGTTCTTTTAGGGGTCTTTAGCCAATTAAAATAGTTTTTAAGGGACCAAAAGGGGTCAAAATTGAAAAAAAAAAAAAAAAATCGTTATACATTTTGTACATTTATCTTTATTTTTAATCAGTTCATATGTGTATCATGTTGGTACAGTGGTAACGTCACCAGCTTTGAATGCTACGGTTTTGTTTTTGGTTTCAATTCTAGCTGATGGCACCCAAATACTTTTTTACTTCAAAACATGGACAAATTAAAATATCATTTTTAAGCGTATTTTACCACAGGGCAAGCACCCCCCATCTCCCGCTGGTAAAGGATAACAGTAGAGTAAGAGCAGGCCTATTATGATATCTGGATGGGCTGAAGTTATAATTCTAAGGACTTAGATTTTTAAATATGAAAAATAAAAAAAAAAAACGTTTGTAAAATATTGAATCTGTTCTGTCTTTGGTCGATAAAGAATATGCTTTGTAAGGGGTGAACATAAGTAAAAAAAAAAAAAAAAAAAAAATCTTTTCGACTGGGAAAATTTTATCTCCTTCAGTGTACTCCTTTTTTTTTTTGCGAATGTCTACTTTTCCCTCATGGGGAGACAAATAAATAGCGCCGCCAGTCCATATGGAAACCAACTACAATAGAAATGATGCAAGGGACATAACTCTGTATTTGATTTTTTTTTTTTTGTTTTTGTATAATTTTTTTTCCTTTACAGCCCATTTCTTTCTGCTTTATTTTCTTTTCTTTGTATTTTATCCTTTTCTTTCCTATTATTTCTATTTCAGTTTTTTCTGTTTACTATCGTCTGTTTTAATCCTTCAATAGATGAAGTAAATGACCTGACTTGTTTAAATGTATATTTGAATTAACAATATTGTGCTTCCAAAATTCCTCCTCCTCTTTTTGCTCTCTCTCTCCCCCTTCTCTTTCCTCTCTCTCTCTTTTCCCCTTCTCTTTCGCGCGCGCTCTCTCTCCCCCCCTTCTCTTGCGCGCGCGCGCGCTCTCTCTCCCCCTTCTCTTGCGCGCGCGCGCTCTCTCTCCCCCCTTCTCTTTGCGCGCGCGCGCTCTCTCTCCCCCCTTCTCTTTGCGCGCGCGCGCTCTCTCTCCCCCCTTCTCTTTGCGCGCCCCCCCCTTCTCTTTGCGCGCGCGCTCTCTCTCCCCCCTTCTCTTTGCGCGCGCGCGCTCTCTCTCCCCCCTTCTCTTTGCGCGCGCGCGCTCTCTCTCCCCCCCTTCTCTTTGCGCGCGCGCGCTCTCTCTCCCCCCCTTCTCTTTGCGCGCGCGCACGCTCCCCCTTCTCTTTGCGCGCACGCTCTCCCTTCTCTTTGCGCGCGCGCTCCCCCGTTCTCTTTGCGCGCGCGCGCTCCCCTTCTCTTTCCGCGCGCGCGCGCTCCCCTTCTCTTTCCGCGCGCGCGCGCTCCCTTCTCTTTCCGCGCGCGCGCTCCCCTTCTCTTTCCGCGCGCGCGCGCTCCCCTTCTCTTTCCGCGCGCGCGCGCTCCCCTTCTCTTTCCGCGCGCGCGCGCTCCCCTTCTCTTTCCGCGCGCGCGCGCTCCCCTTCTCTTTCCGCGCGCGCGCGCTCTATCTCCCCCTTCTCTTTCCGCGCGCGCGCGCGCTCTCTATCTCTCTCTATCTCCCCCCTTCTCTTTCCGCGCGCTCTCTCCTCCTTCTTTTTCTTCCCCCCTTTTAATTATAATATCCCTCTTCTCTCATTAGTTATCTTATCATTAATCCTTTTTCTCATCATTTAAAACATTCATTTACATGTGTACATTGTCACAAGCAATCAAAACATATGCACATATTTTTGTATACATGAATTTTCTTTCAGATTTTTTGGTAATAAATTTGACCGAGAATTACAGAACACTTTTCCTTTTTTTTTTTTTTTTTTTTTTTTTAACCCTATGAATGTCAATTATCTCTCTTGGATTTTAAAACATTTTCTACGATTGATTGTTAAAATCTTTTTTTTTTTTGTATCTTTTTTGGAATTCGGTCATGGAATCTTTCCAAACATTCTATCTTTGCTTGTGGCTTCTCTGACGCAACAATAGTGTGTGTGTGTGTGTGTGTGCTGAAACTCAGTTGCAGAGTACAATCGAACCATAATACTTTGGTTTTTTAACTTTAATTCAAGCCAGAAACTACATTCCTATTGACAATTAAAGGCTTCAAAATCACTCTTGAATTTGCCAAAGAGCTGATTTTGACCATTTTTGTGTCAATTTTCTAATCTATGGTCGTTCATTATTCATAGTGGCATAGATTTTGCCATTTTATACCAACTTTTTTATTTTTCAAGAAAAATATTGCTTATATCTCAGCTTAATTTCTCTTCAAAAGTGCTTGACTTGGAGAGCGTAATTATTTCAATAAATATTTTTTAATATCTATAGGTATACATATAAATGATATCGTCAGGATGGACAATTCAAATCCCAAATTTGAATATTTCCAACCAGCTTCTTACCACTAGCCTGTTATGATATCACACACACACACATGCACAAACACATACACATATATATATACATACACACACACACACACACACACACAAACATGCATATGATTTTGTTTATTGTCCTCAGCTAGAATGTGTATATCATCATATCTTGCATAAATGAGGGGGTGGATGCTAGTGTGGTTAAATATTCTATTTTAGTGAAAGAGAACCCCAGTAGAGTGCTTGATTACTAAGAAAATGCAAAAATGAGATCACAATTTTTCTTTTTTTTTTATATTCGTGTTACAGAAGACGTAAACATCTGCTGAAACGTAAGAATAACATCCAAGCTGAGGAGACTCGTCCGAATTAAATATAAACAGAAATTTTGTTTGTCATTTTTTTAGATTTTCTTATAAAATTCTAAACCACACACACACACACACAATAATTATAGCTTTAATATTTTCTAGATTTATGATTTTACATTGTTTCAGAACATAAATTCAAATATAAGTAATAATAAAAAAAAATAAATGATCAGCATTATCAGTAGCGTCAGAAATTATTTTAGTAGTCGAAAACAAATTATTTTGTTTTAATTGCATACATAGACATTCTAAGATCATTCATAGACATTTATGCTGATGATACTATCATCAATGGCAACACTTCAAAGGCCGTAAACGACCAAGTTCCTTTTGATTCTCTCTCCTCTGATCTTGATCACATGGTGCAATGAGGAAAGAGGTGGCTGATTAATTTTAATGCATTTAAAACCAAGCTTCTATCTTTACATCATCAACACTCTGATTCCCATCTGGCATCAATTGAAATGAATGGCTCTTGTCTTAAGGTGGTTCCATGTTTTGACAAGTTTCTGGGTCTGATCTTTACTCCTGATCTGAGATGGAACACGTACATCAAATATGTGGCCAAGAATGCTGGAAAAATGGTGGCATCGTTCTACCGCTCCAGTAGATATTTCACTGCCGATGCAATTCTCTACCTGTATAAGAGCCAAGTACGTCCAAGGATGAAGTACTGTTGCCACACCTGAGTAGGAGCTTCTAAAAACAATTTATCCTGCCTTGACAGAGTTCAAAATAGACTTCGTAGTCTAGTGGGGGGAATATCCTTTTCTCTTCCTTGCAACCTCTTTCCCACAGAAGAGACATTGCGAGACTCTCTGCTTTATTTTCATGGTGAGTGCTCGTCTGAGCTCCAATCTATGGTCACCCCTCATGGCTTAATTTCATAAAAAAACACTTGTCTAGCGGAAACCACTATCAATAGTTTCCCCCGTCTTTATCTGTGCCTAAACCTAAATGTAGATTCCATGAACAAAGCTTCTTACTTAGAACAGCACACCTGTGAAACTCTGTTCTGTCTTTCTGCTTTCCAACTGACTATAACATGGTTGTCTTCAAGTTCAATGTGAACAAGTTTCTTAAGTAATCCAATTTACCAAATTTCCGCTACTAACAATTGCTACGGTGTTTTCTCATTGACTACTGTACATTCATTAACCTTTATCCTCGAGTGGCTTCTGAGCCTTGATAAGTGGTGATTCCTTTGTAAAAAAAAAGAAAAGGGGGGGGGCATTAAAAACAATGTTTTAATATTTGTAACGATACCGTTTGTCAATCAAATCATAAAACTTCAAATTTAAGGCATTCAAATTAAAAAAAAAAAAAAAAAAAGCATTCAAATTAAAAGGTGTAGGTGTAGAAAAACTATAGGAAATCATGGTTAAAGATAATTTACAAATGCACATATCTTTTGCGTGAATACAACAGAGAATAAAATGAACCAAATCACAATTATAGTGGTTGTCTGCCCTTTGCTTGCACTTGATAGCAGACCTCTTTGCAGGAGGTGAGGTAGAATTTAGGCCAGTAAGGTCCATTAACACTATGGTACACATTTGTAAGTAATGGCAGAAATCATGATTTTTAAGTAAAAAGTATGTTTTTTCGTTTAAACACTACCAAAATGCATTTTCTTGTGAATAAGCGACTATACATTAGGAAATGATGTTATTTATTTACTAGCCTGGGTGCCCGGCATTGCCCGGGTGTTTGGAGGTGAGTATTGAGCAAAAAAAAGAAAAAAAAAGCTGTAGTAGGCAAGCAGGCTCAAATCTGTGACACGAAGGTGGAAACGAAATTTGGAGGTGTAAGGGTGTTGGTTGAAAAAAACAAAAAAAAACAAGGAAAATTGCAAGCGCAAAAAAAAAAAAAAAAAGTGGTAGTAGGCAGGCAGGCTCGAACCTGTACCGCGAAGGATAAAAAGAAAGTGAAAAAAAAAACCCAAAAAACGTGATGCGTTAGTTGCTGCGCCCATCACCAAACCGGAAGTGACACAAGTTTAAATTAAGGCTAGACAATTGGAAAGAGGTGATCACTTCTGAAATTATTGTCGAAAAAAGCGACCCCTCTCTATAGAAAAGTGCCCAGTTGAGGGTGGAGGAATTAATGTTTTTAGCCAATTTTTCTATATTTGTCGTCCAAAGGGTTGAGCTTCAAAATGATACCTATCTTGTGAAAATCTGTCGCCTCTGTCAAAAGTTACAAACATAGATACATTTAAACAAGTGAGATTTATATTATAGATGGAATGGAATTGTGGATTGTATATGTATCATTAGAAAGCTATTTTGAAGCGTTAAGTGAATAGATATTTTTTGCTTCGGATTAAAGATGAAAGTAAAATATGATTGTATAAACAAAACATGAATTTCCTCATCTTTTATTAAAGAATGCGCTGGTATGTGTTTGGGTTTTTTTTTTTTTTTTGCATGTGTGTATCCGTTGTGCTAAATTTTGATTTTTTAAGTTTTTATATAAAGCCTGCAGTCTTATAACGGCATGTTTTCTTTTCAATTTACAAAAAAAAAAAAAAAAAAAACATTTCGTGTGTAGACATTTTTTTTTTCTGTTTTCATAGTAAATTATTCTTTTTAATAGTTTTGGAAGGAAGAAATTTTTATTACAGCAAAAAAAAAAAGGAAAAAAAAGTTTAGTCATAAATTAATATTATGTTTAAGTTTCTCCCTAAATTATTTAACCATATTGAGTTTAGCTTCTCTTAATTATTTAACCAGATATTTTCATGGCAGGTGCTCGTCTGAACTCCAATCCCTGGTCCTCCCTCGCCAAACTTTCACGAAAAACACCCGTCTAGCTGAATCCACTGTGAAAAATTTCCCCCACTCTATATCTGTGCCTAAATCAAAACGCGGATTTCATGAGCAAAGCTTCTTTCTTAGAACTGCACGCCTGTGGAACTCTGTTCCGTCTGCCTGCTTCCCTCCCGACTACAACTTGGATGTCTTCAAGTCTAATGTTAACAAATTCCTAATGAACCGCCCCCCTAATTAAACACTTCATAAAATCTCCTCACTAACGTGATGTACTTGCAATAACCCTTATCCCTGAGTGGCTTCCGGGCCTTGATAAGTGGTGATCATTGTGTAAAAAAAAAAAAAAAAGTTGAACTAACATTTTCACAAAGATTCTTTAGTCATCTTTACTGTCAGGTACCTTTTCTTTTTTCTTTTTTTTCATTACATTTTCACCCCATACAAGGCACATTGCCACTTTAGTGTAGGGGGCTACTAACAGGGGCAACAACTACTGGGGTACTATGTAGGGATTTGGGCAGCAAGATGTTGGTTCACGTTACACTTGAACTTCTGCACGTCAGTACAGTTGGGAAAGAAGGGACCTGGAATGGAATTCCAAAGTCTAGCAGTTCTGGGGAAGAAACTACTGGAGTAGAAAGATCTTTTACATCTAGGGATCTCTACAGTGTGGGGGTGGGATTTTGCAGCCTGTCGGGTCTGTCGAGGGTGTTTACGTCGTGGGGGCACAAGTGCTTGCAGTTCGTCAGAGCATTCACCATTATAATACTTGTAGAAAAGGCAGAGGGATGCAACGTTTCGTCGATGGGACAGAGGCTGAAGCTTAGATGCCAGTTCAGGGCCTATCAGATTTGCGACTCTCTTTTGAACCTTGTCAAGGAGCGAGAGACTAGTAGCCGATGCACCAGCCCAAATATGACAGCAATACTCCATACATGGGCGAATGGTTGCCTTATAGAGGTACAGGATACTTTCAGGTGTTAGTATTTTTCTAGCACGATAGAGCCACCTTCCTTGCAGCGGCCCTGGCAATGCCCTCGATGTAATTGTTCCAACTCATGTTTCCTGTGAATGTTAGGCCAAGGAGCTTGAAAGACGTATTCTCAGATAAAGAGTCGTTGGCCATTGCTATAGGTGGTAGAGAAGGTTTCTTGTAATTATTGAATGAAACTAGTTTAGTCTTGGCGGCATTGAACGTGACCATCCATTTTTGTCCCCATTCCACTACAGATTGGAGGTCATCTTCTAGTGTTTCTGTCATTTCTTTAGATATGTGTTCATTTGTTTTCCTGTCGTGTCTGTTATAGAGTGTGGTGTCATCAGCATATATACCCATCTCAGAGGAAATTTTGTCGGGGAGGTCATTTATGAATATCAGGAACAGTAAAGGTCCAAGGATAGACCCCTGGGGCACTCCCGCATTTATATCATATTGTTTAGATGTACGACCGTCGAGGACAACCTGGATTTTTCTCTTATTTAAGAAGGATTTAATTATGTTAAGCATTCTACCAGTGATACCGTATGATCTAATCTTCCTGAGGAGACCCTCATGCCATACCCTGTCAAAAGCCTTAGATATATCTAGAGCTACCGCTCTGCCCTCTCCCGCTTTGTCCAGTGAATGGTATATACATTCAGAGATTACAGTTAGGATGTCTGCTGTGGAACGGGCTTGTCTAAATCCATATTGTTTGTCAGTCAGAAGCTTAGCATCTGTAAGGTGATGGACTAGAGCATGGTTAATTAAGGTCTCAAATATTTTGGCAAATGTGGGAGGAAGCTAATGGGGCGATAATTTAATGGGTCAGTTCTTTCACCAGAATTCTTGAATACTGGTACCACAGAAGCAGTTTTCCAAAAGCCCAGAAAGCAAGATTCATTAAGGCATTTGTTGTAGAGTTTGGAGAGAACTGGAGCTACTTCAGCCGAGCACTTTTTTAATAGCACTTTTTTGTAATATATATATATATATATATATATATACACTAGCAGGGAAACTCGACGCTGCCCAGGATTGAATGAAAATGAGTGTTCCACACTTCCAAACTTTTGTCATCGAAATCGGTGAAATTGCCCATTTTTCAATCAAATCAATTGATTGTCTGATTTAGTTAGGGACCCACCACAATTCATCGGGAGGAAGCTTCAGATGTCTCCTCATAGTGACTTGGTCCACAATACATTGGTTTACATTGCACTGTAGAGAACCTATTGTTGATTTTATAAAATTATTTTTATATAATGGCTGAAATTAAAGTTTAAAATACAAAAGTCAAGTATCATGGTTCAATTGTACACTAACCAGAAACATTAATTTCAAATGTGCTCCTGTCTTATCAAAGAGCATACTGTTGATTTTATATGCTGGGCCTTTCTGCTTGCAGCGTGATAAAACTTCTCAAATACACTTGTGATGTTAGGCTGTATAAAGGTGTTAACTTTGGTCAAAATCTGACTGTTCTTTCTTTAATCAGATTTTTTTTGATTATCGATTTTTGATACTTATTGGAGGCATTCAGATACACTTCCAAACACATAAATTACATTTGTGTGAATTAAAAAAAAAAAAAATGTGCCCAGCCATTATAGAGTCCATAGGGAACGAACTCTTATACACAGTGTTTTATATAAGTATGAAGAAATGTGTACATATTGTGAAGCATCATGTTTGCATAAATATTTACAGTAGAAATTGAAAGCAAACAATGATAAAATTTTAAAATAAATAAAATAAATAAAGGTCCACCAACTTAATCAGATTTGGATGTTAGAATTCACCCTTGTTTTAATTTAATTTTTTTAATTACCTTACTACAATCGGCCCGAAAATCAAGAAACGCCCTTAAACACAAAAAAAGTCTAAAGAATGTTTAAAGATTGGAATGATGAAAAGAAAGAAAAAGGGAATATAGAACTACTTTTGAAATACGAGAAATATTTACATAATTCAAACAATTCTCAACTCCATCCACAGAGTTCATTATAATTGATTCACTTAAATTATAACTAGACCGATACTGCACCAACCACATCGGGTATCCTTACCTCGTCGGATTCCACCCGATATGACAGGTGTTCTTTCGATCGTACATTGTCCCGTCACAAGTTGGCCTGTTGATCATCTTCACCCACTGTGCTTTCATGATGGGGCGCTTTACCTCTCGATCGAATCGTCTCCTACCCTGTGTAGGTAGTCTCCGGGTACATCAGTCACTCCGCTGGTCCTTGCGGCTTGCTGCAAAATGAAGAGTCCTCACCACAAACAAACAGAACTCCGGTTTATGACAATAACAAACTATTAATTTCATTACTTCATAACAGCTACTGTCTAAATTGAGGTGACTGACTATAGCAGTGAAACGATGTAAGACCAGACCAGTAAAGTCACAGATTTCTCATTAACACAGGCTAGTTAACATAACATCAGGCCCTGAGGGCTCCCAAATCGGGAGCGCTTGACCAGCCCAGCCATTCAGTTTGCTGGCTAAGAGTCTACTCTTTTTAGAATTCTTTTTTCTAAATCCAACCCCTTTTCCCCACCTCTCTTATTATTGAACTGCAGAGTTGACTAAGGATTTTTAAATTGTAATTTCACCAATTATAATTCTTGGTTATAGTCAAGATTATTTGCTCTTTTTTTTACTTCTGGTTTCTGCTCCACATACAGGACAGTAACACGCAATTGTTAATCAAAAGGGACCATATCTTATCTTCCTCTCAGGTCACGTAAAATTCTCCCCTCCCCCTTTTCCAATGTTAAGAATGGCCTTCTTGTCCAGTTGAAAAGCTTCCACCCCTGTCCCATCATTGCAATGTTTCATCTTTCTGCTTGTTTTACAAATACTTAAATGGAATGTGTTTCAACAAACGTGCTACATTGGTCCTCCCTCGACGTAAATGTCTCGCGGCTAACTTGAAATAAAAATATCGATTCTAATAATTTCTTTCCTCGAACTGCTAGCCTTTGGAATTCCTTCCCTCTTTCCTCGACTATACAAATATGCAGAAATTTAAATGTAATGTGAACAAATGTCTTGCTGCTAACTCTCCATTTCAGGCCAAGATCAAAGTGTAGTATTTGTTCTTAAGATGTTGCACTCCAATTCCTTGTTCTCTGTCAGTGGAGGAGAAATCCTTCACAACTGAGATAATTTTTAATTTTTGTTCCATGTTAAAAAACGACCCTGGTGTCTAACTCTGTGCCGTGGGGAGGCGTTGTAAGTAGGAACTCTCCAATTTGGATGTTTCTTAATTCACAGTATCCCCTTTCACGCCTCTCTGGTAATATGCTTTGTTTAAAACGAACAAAATATCCCACCCCAATCGAATTCGCATAATTATATAATAGCACAAGTAAGCTAGTTGTGTGAAACGCAACGAATTTACTTGGTCAACACATGGACGCACTTAGTCGGAACAGGCTCGATCCATAAACTTTGCTTCATTCAGTGAACAACGAACAAAAATAGGAAAAACTGTTTGTCATTCTCTGACCTCAAGAGAGCTTTGTGTTTTCTTAAGATTTGGGAACTTAACGCTTTCAAGAGATAGCTTTAAAGGGAGGTAACTCTGTCGTCCCTATTTACTGGGATTGTTGTTAAACATTTCGAACTTTTGTAGTCGACGCTCTTCTAGAGAAAGGCGCTGGTGCAAGGGAAATAACTCTTATTGACTAAATCATTTAATTTTTAGAAAAGAATTTAGGATGCTAAAACCAACGCAACTTAGAGGAATTATAACTTTTTATTATAATTTTGAAAATGTAGAAGAATTGAAAATTTTAAAAAAGAAACTGCGATGACATTTTTTTTTGTTTTTTTTTACATTATATAAAATAAGTTGTCACAGTCCTTTTTTTTTTCTGTCTTTTTTTTTTGTAATATTAAAAACCTCAATTAAATGTTATAATGTTATAAACTTTGTTCGGTGTTTGCTAAGATCGATCTTTTAAAATATGTCGTTTTATCAAAAACAACTTACGTATTTACTGTCATGCCGAAAGTAGTAATATATCCAAAAACTACAAAAAAAAATCTTTGTTTTACAATTTGTCATTGTTCAGAGGCAGACAACTCTCCTTTTCTAAGATATTTATTTATTTTTTTTTTTTACATAGGCATCACCACTTATCAAGGCCAAGAGGCCACTCGATGATAAGAGTTAAAGAGTGTACAGTAGAAATTGGACAATATAGTAATCGTTAGTAATGGAAATTCAGTAAATTTGTTAACAAGTGGAAGGGCTCATCAAGAACTTGTTTACGTTAGACTTGAAGACAACCATATTGTAGTCAGCTGGAAAGCAGGAAAACGGAAGACAGCGTACAGTTCTAAGAAAGAAGCTTTGTTCATGGAATCTACGTTTAGGTTTAGGCACAGATAACAAGTGGGGGGAATTATTGATAGTGTTTTCAGCTAGACGAGTGTTTCTTGTGAAAGTTTGGCGAAGGGGGACCATAGACTGAAGCTCAGTCGAACACTTTCCATGAAAATAACGATACATCAGAGACAAGCTCGCAACATCTCTTCTGTGAGATAGAGGTTGCAGGGAAGAGAAAAGGATATCTTCTATGAGGCTACGAAGTCTATTTTGAACTCTATCAAGGCAGAACAAGTCCTTTCTAGCGGCTCCTGCCCAGATGCGGCAACAGTATTCCATCCTTGGACGTACCTGGCTCTTATATAGATAGAGAATTGCATCAGCAGTGAGATATCTACTGGATCGATAAAAGGATCCCACCATTTTTCCAGCGGCCTTGGCAACAGATATTCGTTCATTTTTTTCATCTCATAATTTAGGACGCTAGTAAGTATTAAGTTTTCACGAGTGGTTTACGAAAACATATTTTTGGTTTTTTTTTTTTTTTTTTTTTGTTTTTTTTTTAGAGGGGGTATTCAATTATAGAACTTGTATAGTTTTTAACAGGTGCTTCTGCAGTTTAATTAATCGTCTTTTCTGTAAGTAATGCACCGACATTTCACAAAAATTCTGTTTACATTCGGAGTGGGCGGTGGGGTGTTGTGGCAGTTAAACGGTTCTTCTGCTCAGTTAATGTCAGCGCGTTACTTTTGGAAAAACGATTAATTAAACTGCAGAAGCACCTGTTAAAAGCTATACGTTTTATAATTGAGTACCTTCCTTAAAAACAAAAAAGTATGTTTTAGTAAACTGCTCATGAAAACTTACATTATTAGTTGTCATAAATTAAAAAACTAAAAGGGATGGAGAAAAAAATGAATGAATCTCTTAGTAAAAGAGTTGTCTCCCTCAGAACAATGACAAACTGTAAAACAGCGTCCAAAAATCATTGAGTACAAAGTTCTCAAGTTAAAAGTAATTTTTATGGAAAATTGGGTAAAATCGCATTTTTCTTAGACGTTATAAAGTAGGTAGTAGGAGTCTACATGCAGGGGACATAACTCTGAAACAAATATTTTGGATTATTTGTTCATGGCTGCAATGTTTGTTGTCTATAGCGATACTTTTTTTTTTTTTTTTTTTACAAAAAACACAAAAGTTGTTTTCGATGAATTTTCGTAATATTTGGATATATTACTATTTTCGATATGGCGATTAAGTACGTAATATTTGCTTAAAACGGTATACTTTTTTAAAAAAAATCGACTCGTCGATTAATATCTTAATGAGCACCATATTTTCTTTAATAAAAAATTCCAATTCCTCTTCAACTTTCGTCACATTTTTAACATTTTAATAAGAAATACAATTCCTCTGGGTTGTTGGTTCTCTTCTGGGGAGGAATGAATCTCTTAGCCAAAAAGAGTTATTTCCCTTGCATCAATGCACTTCTATACAAGCGCGCCATTTGGTCGTTTGTCGTAGTCTAGAACGTTGTTAATTTTTAATTGAATTCTTTATGCAGAACGAGAGCAATCTATCCCAAAGTATATAAATAAAGATCAGTTCAAAATTTATTAAATGTTTCTTATTCTATTCATTTAACGCCATTTTTCTCCCTATAGACCTATTATATTATGCAAACTCCTCTTCCAGTTCTCATGACTTAGCGAATCAACCAACTGTTTCTGCTGATTGATTTTTTGTTTTTTTTTTGTTTCTTAAATAATACCCTCCCTTTATTTAAAAAAATAAAGGGAGGGTATTATTTAAGAAGGCTGGAGAGTACAACGGTAGAAATATGAGCAAACTAATCAAGATGAACAAAACTTTCAAAACCTTAATTCCAAAGACTAGCAGTTCATGGGAAGAAACTATTAAAACAAAAAGGCTTTTTGGCATCTAGGGACATCAACAGTGGAGGGGTGGGATTTTGCTGCTTGTCGAGTTTGGAGTTGTACTGTGGGGAATGGTATGAACCTACACCCCCTTCTAGCTGGGGTAATATTACCTTATGTTCAATTAATTGTATACAATTTGTATTGTTTAGACATGAATAATCTAAAAGGAGATGTGCCATCACACACACACACACACTGTGGCTCTTCTTAGTCTTTTCAGTGAGAAACAAAGTGTAGTATCTGTTATCTTGCAATTCATCTTTTCTCTTAAAGGTCAGAAGAAATTCACCTAGACAAGGGTAACTTTTTTTTTTTTTTTTTCAATGCAGAATGTCGCTTTTTGGGTAGCTGGCGTTTCTAAAGAATTAAAACCGACTTTGTGTCTAACACTGCCCTCGTGTGGAGGCAGGATTTTAATGTAAATAACAGCAAACCCTTAAAAAATCTGAGTATAAAAACCCTGGGCCAGATTTTTTTTTTTTTTTTTTTTTTTCAGTTTTTTATTCTAGAAAATGGTTCAAAAAAATAAAAAAAAATTAAAAAAATGTAAACAAATTCGGTACTTGTGCAGTTTATGGGTCTTGCTAAAATAAGGTTATTATTTAGAAAGCAATTCTTAACATGGAGAAGGGAGAATTTGCTAACCGTAAAAATTGAACTTAACTTAAAAATCCTATCTTAAAAAAATAGCACAGTCCATAAACTGCAGAAACACCACAAATTCTTTCCATTATTTTTAATACCAAGAAGAAACAAAATGATCCATCTTAAGAAAACATTGTTTGTTAATGAATATTTGAAATGTGTGTGTGTTTAGGCAGTGTGTTTTCAATAAGGTAAATGTTGTTAAATAAGTTTTTTTTGTTGTTTGTTTATTATTATACTTTGTAGTAAATTTTGTGAATAATCACTTTATTATTCGGATCAAATTGGTATACATGAGTTCCAACAGTAAACCAATTATTCAAAAAACGAAAATACTGTGTTATTTAGAAACTTTTATATATATATATATATATATATATATATATATATATATATATATAGTAAGTTATAATATATATATATATATATATATATATATATAGTAAGTTATAATATATATATATATATATATATATATATATAGTAAGTTATAATATATATATATATATATATATATATATAGTAAGTTATAATATATATATATATATATATATATATATAGTAAGTTATAATATATATATATATATATATATATATATAGTAAGTTATAATATATATATATATATATATATAGTAAGTTATAATATATATATATATATATATATATATATATATAGTAAGTTATAATATATATATATATATATATATAGTAAGTTATAATATATATATATATATATAGTAAGTTATAATATATATATATATATATATATAGTAAGTTATAATATATATATATATATATATATAGTAAGTTATAATATATATATATATATATATATAGTAAGTTATAATATATATATATATATATATATATAGTAAGTTATAATATATATATATATATATATATATAGTAAGTTATAATATATATATATATATATATATAGTAAGTTATAATATATATATATATATATATATAGTAAGTTATAATATATATATATATATATATATAGTAAGTTATAATATATATATATATATATATATATAGTAAGTTATAATATATATATATATATATAGTAAGTTATAATATATATATATATATATATAGTAAGTTATAATATATATATATAGTAAGTTATAATATATATATATATATATATAGTAAGTTATAATATACATATATATATATAGTAAGTTATAATATATATATATATATATATAGTAAGTTATAATATACATATATATATATATAGTAAGTTATAATATATATATATATATAGTAAGTTATAATATATATATATATATATATATAGTAAGTTATAATATATATATATATATATATATAGTAAGTTATAATATATATATATATATATATATAGTAAGTTATAATATATATATATATAGTAAGTTATAATATATATATATATATATAGTAAGTTATAATATATATATATATATATATAGTAAGTTATAATATATATATATATATATATAGTAAGTTATAATATATATATATATAGTAAGTTATAATATATATATATATATAGTAAGTTATAATATATATATATATAGTAAGTTATAATATATATATATATATATATAGTAAGTTATAATATACATATATATATATATAGTAAGTTATAATATATATATATATATAGTAAGTTATAATATATATATATATATATATAGTAAGTTATAATATATATATATATATATAGTAAGTTATAATATATATATATAGTAAGTTATAATATATATATATATATATATATAGTAAGTTATAATATATATATATATATATATATATATAGTAAGTTATAATATATATATATATAGTAAGTTATAATATATATATATATATATATATAGTAAGTTATAATATACATATATATATATATAGTAAGTTATAATATACATATATATATATATAGTAAGTTATAATATACATATATATATATATAGTAAGTTATAATATATATATATATATATAGTAAGTTATAATATATATATATATATATAGTAAGTTATAATATATATATATATATAGTAAGTTATAATATATATATATATATATAGTAAGTTATAATATATATATATATATATATAGTAAGTTATATATATATATATATAGTAAGTTATAATATATATATATATATATATATATAGTAAGTTATAATATATATATATATATATATATATATAGTAAGTTATAATATATATATATATATATATATAGTAAGTTATAATATATATATATATATATAGTAAGTTATAATATATATATATATATATAGTAAGTTATAATATATATATATATATATACATAGTAAGTTATAATATATATATATATATATATATATATAGTAAGTTATAATATATATATATAGTAAGTTATAATATATATATATATATATATATATATAGTAAGTTATAATATATATATATAGTAAGTTATAATATATATATATATATATATATATATAGTAAGTTATAATATATATATATAGTAAGTTATAATATATATATATATATATATATATAGTAAGTTATAATATATATATATATATATAGTAAGTTATAATATATATATATATAGTAAGTTATAATATATATATAGTAAGTTATAATATATATATATATAGTAAGTTATAATATATATATATATAGTAAGTTATAATATATATATATATATATATAGTAAGTTATAATATATATATATATATAGTAAGTTATAATATATATATATATATAGTAAGTTATAATATATATATATATAGTAAGTTATAATATATATATATATATATATAGTAAGTTATAATATATATATATATATAGTAAGTTATAATATATATATAGTAAGTTATAATATATATATATATATAGTAAGTTATAATATATATATATATATATAGTAAGTTATAATATATATATAGTAAGTTATAATATATATATAGTAAGTTATAATATATATATATATATAGTAAGTTATAATATATATATATATATAGTAAGTTATAATATATATATATATATATAGTAAGTTATAATATATATATATATATATAGTAAGTTATAATATATATATATATATATAAATATATATAGTAAGTTATATATATAGTAAGTTATAATATATATATATATATATATAAATATATATAGTAAGTTATAATATATATATATATATATATATAGTAAGTTATAATATATATATATATATATATATAGTAAGTTATAATATATATATATATATATAAATATATATAGTAAGTTATAATATATATATATATATATATAAATATATATAGTAAGTTATAATATATATATATATATATAAATATATATAGTAAGTTATAATATATATATATATATATAAATATATATAGTAAGTTATAATATATATATATATATATATATATATATATAGTAAGTTATAATATATATATATATATATATATATAGTAAGTTATAATATATATATATATATATATATATATATAGTAAGTTATAATATATATATATATAGTAAGTTATAATATATATATATAAATATATATAGTAAGTTATAATATATATATATATATATATAAATATATATAGTAAGTTATAATATATATATATATAAATATATATAGTAAGTTTTATATATATATATATATATATATATATATTATAACTTACTAACTAGCACACCTATGTATTGAGCACTTTTGAAGTAAATACTTTAGTATTTAAATAGTAAATTTATGCTTTTGTATATTAATTTTATGTGAGTCAATTAAGTAGTTATATATATATATAGGTGAGATAAATAAAATTGCCAATAAAATTAGTTATATCAGTTCTAAGAATTTAAACAACAAATATTTGGTGTACGATCATTTCGAAAATAATTTAGAATGTTTCTATTTCTCTATTATACTTTAACTGATTCCAAAAAGTTTCTTCTTTGATGTCACTCATATCATAAAGTCAATTAGAAAAACATCAAATCCTTATATGTGTGTGTGTGTGAGGAGGTATATTTGCTAAAAAAAACGGAAAATTTTATCGCTTGTTTTTTTATGCTCATTTGTAATTTTTAAACAATCTTTTATTTTGATTTAAATTATCCGATGCGATCCACAGAACAATATAGTCGATTGAAACAACCTGTAATGAGTTAAGCAAAAAAAAACCTTGAGATTTAAATAATAAAGGCACATCACTGAAACAGCTACATGGTAGGAAGCTGATCTCCGTTTTCTATTGAACAATTTTAGTTAAGGTTTTTTTTTTCATACTTAAATTGAATTCTCTTTTATAATTGTAGACTTTTGAGAAGTCGGCTTATGCAAGTGCTAAGTTTATTTCTATTTAGTAATTTTAGTTAAATTTTTTTTTCTTTATCCGTATATAGTTGAATTTTCTTTTGTAATTGTAGGCATTTTAGAATCGGATTATTCAAGTGCTAAGTCTGCGATACGTTACATTTTTCCGGGAATTTATATTGCATTCTTTAGTTTTACATTTTTTTTTTTTTTTTACTCAAAGCTTCTTTAGACTGTCTGTCTGTCTCTCTCCCTCTCCCTCTCCCTCTCCCTCTCTCCCTCTCCCTCTCCCTCTCCCTCTCTCCCTCTCCCTCTCCCTCTCCCTCTCCCTCTCTCTCTCCCTCTCCCTCTCTCTCTCTCTCTCTCTCTCTCTCTCTCTCTATATATATATATATATATATATATATATATATATATATATACACACACACACCGTATATTTTGGCATATAAGACGACCCTTAAAATTAAAAAAATCATCTTTAAAAAACCATATTTCATAAGATACCGGGTGTTGCAATATATATATATATATATATATATATATATATATATTAGTGGTCTTGCAAAGCCACGGAGGAGACAACCAAGCAAAAAAAAAAAAAACATAAAATTCATCCCAAAGCAGCAAAACTGAAGCTAGCCTGCCAGGATACTATATATCCAAATGTAGGTAAATTTGGGCATATTTTATTGATTTATCTCTAGCCTAGGCTAAACAAACATGGTTTTGTGATTTAGCAGTCGTCTTATACAACCGATATATGATAAATTTATTAAAATGTGCTTCAATTTTGTACCTCGTCTTATCTGACAGTCGTCTGATGGTGTGTGTGTGTGTATATATATATATATATATATATATATATATATATATATATATAATCTTTGTTTATTAGAAGGTACATAACGTTTTATATAATTATATACCCCTCTATAACATCTATAATGATATTAAACATTAATATATAATTTAAATATAAAATAAATAAAGTAGAGTAAAAAAATATAATAAAAATACAAATAAAATGCTGGTTTAAATAAGGAAATATTAAAATAATTTGAAGATAAACAAAATCCATAAAAATGTAATAGATTTTAGTATAACTTGGATTAAGTTTAAAGCCTACAAAGGCGGGAGTCGTACCATTTAAAACGAGCGACCTTTTGTGTTTCAGAATTTATTTTCCTACATTGTCACCACCATTCTCAATGCACTTTTCGCCAGGAATTCAATGACGCGTTTCTGCTTCTGATACACGTCAATGACAGGATTTGCTTTCTTAGACTCTCAAACCGTCAATGTCTGCAACAGACATGGAACTTTCAGGGTCATGAATGCATAAGTTCAATCATCATAACAATACAATTTGCAATCCCCTTTGATCAAATCAGGTGGGGGGGGGTGGGGGGAAAAGGAGTCATTACTTTTGGAACGACTCTAATATAAAAATAAATAGAAAAGGGACTTGGGAAGGATATGTGGAAAATAGAATTAAAAAAATCAAAATTATAAGCACCATTTAGATTTAATATTAAATTTATAAATTAAAAAAAAAAAAGTACTTTAGTCTTCTCTTATGTAACATCTCAATTATATTATGAATTATATGACTCGTAACAATTTCCATTCATTTTCACCAGATTTCATCCTATTTATTGTGAGAACAAAACAAAAAAACTTTGGAACTGTTTGTTTGTTTTTTCCCCCAAGGAAAATATTAAGTCTTTGGTGAGCTGTTTGGTGTTCGTATGCCATTCAATGGAACATGTGTAAGACAAAATAAAAAAAATATTATGAAAGAAAAAATATAAACATTTTTTTGGCTTTGGAATGTAAACTACTGACATATATATATATATGTTAAATTCAAGACTCCGGAAACAGCTTTTTGAACTAGCCAAAGGCAAAATAACCATAGGACAGCAGAAACAGTTAGATAAGTTTAAAGACGTCTCTCAAACAGTTCGGTTTGTATTCTGACTCATGGGAAACCTAGCTCAAAACAGATGTTCCTAGCATATTGCAAGCCACAAAGAGGCCACGATAAAAAATGTGCTATTTGAAAATACAAAGCAGTCAACACCTCTGCTGCAGAATCGTCTCACAGTTACCCTATAAATGCGGGAAATACTTCAGAGCTTAGATCAGCCTGAGGAGTCATGTTTGGACCCACTAAACAACTACATGATCAGTAGGGCTATGACAACAGCATATTCTTTTCATTGTTTTGACCCTCGAGTATATATCCAACACACATTAGACACAATTAATCAACCGAGAACCACATCACTCTACATGAAAACATAAGATATCAGTGGATATATACCTGAGAATGAAAACAAGAAAAAGAATATGCTGTTGTCATAGCTCTAGTGATCAGTTATTTTTGCAAGCGATGGACGGACACACACACATAAATTCTAATATTTTATTCAAGGAAACATTTTTAAAGTTAATGCATTTTATTTAATGAGAAGATCAGTTTGTTAACTTTTTGACTTGGGGCAAAGTGTAGTATCTGTTCTGATACAACACATCTTTGTTCGATTAGTGAGAGAGACAATCCAGAGTGCCTTTTTTCCTTTTTCTTTCTTTTTTTTCTTTTTTCTTTCTTTTTTTTTCTTTTTTTTTAAGGAGTTAGTTTCTCCACATTAAAAAGCGATCTTGTGTCTAACTCTATCTGTTGGTCCTGGATATGACCTTAAACTATATCCGGTGGTAAGGCCCCAGTTTGCAGGCTTTGGGGAGTGTGGAGCCACCCCTTAATTGCCATTGCTCCCAGGTCCACTCTGACCCGGAGTGGTAGTACCTGTTAGGGCCCCAACTATGGGTTGAATAGAAACTGACTTGAAAAAAATAAACATATATTCTATTAAAAACTTTTTCTTCAAAATCACTGGATTCGGCATTAAATAACTTAAAAAGGGTTGATATGCCGTAAAACAAAAACAACCAACCAACTCTATCTGCCCTCATGGAGAGACGAGCAAATAGGAACTCTATGTAAATAAACTGTAATATGAGTTTAGCATTGGGTCGAACTCTATTGGGTTTGCATTTTTCTATGATCATCTCTCGAGCCTCTTAGGTCAAAGGGTGTTTTCATGCTTGTATGCTTTTTATTTATTTATTTATTTTACTTCAGATAGGTTTAAGAAATCAAGGGAGCTAACTCCTTCAGCTAACATTTGATTTTATTACAATTTGAATTCATATCTGAAGACTTTTAAGGATAGACGTTTCTTTTATAGTTACTATCTGTATTTCGCTACAGGTTGCTCTCCTATGGATTGTCTAAATATTTAAGATTTTTTTTTTTCATTAGGTCAGTTGTTCCTACAACTAAATAATGCTTATTTCTTTCAGAAACCATGTTGTTTTTAAATCATTTTAAAGATTGTTATTTTGTCATCTGCTCCCCTTTTGGCTCATTGAAAGTCATAAAAATTTGGAACGATAACATCAATAATGAGCAGTTTTTTTTTTTTAGGTTTCGTCTGGATCGTTTTGTATCTGTTCGCCTGTATGTCTTTGTAATAGAACGCTCACTTTTCCGTTTGATGTTATCAGTGTTGGGACATCTTTCCAAATGTTCGATCTGTCAAGCTACATTTCTCTGCAAATCTTCCAATGGGGGTATTTATATATTTTTTTTGTGGTGGACAATGTAAAGGTCATATGCCAATAGGATTTGGCATCCAGAGATTCGGTGGCTTGGGCTCTTATTCACAGAGTGTCGAAACCTGCATTGGCCATTTCTTTGTAGGACAGACATTTTCTTTTTTTTTTTTTTCTTTTTTTTTTTATCCATTTGTGAATAAACCTTGTATGGGTATGTTTGTGCATGTGTCTAAACAAATTTTTTAATAGATACCTAACTGATCTTCCTGTTAAATACGATCAAATATATGAAATTTAAGAACAAATTTTTCAATAGATGCATAACTGATCTTCCTGTTAAATACGATCAGATATATGAAATTTAAGAACAAATTTTTCACGAGATACATAACTGATCTTCCTGTTAAATACGATCAGATATATGAAATTTAAGAACAAATTTTTCACGAGATACATAACTGATCTTCCTGTTAAATACGATCAGATATATGAAATTTAAGAACAAATTTTTCAAGAGATACATAACTGATCTTCCTGTTAAATACGATCAGATATATGAAATTTAAGAACAAATTTTTCAAGAGATACATAACTGATCTTCCTGTTAAATACGATCAGATATATGAAATTTAAGAACAAATTTTTCAAGAGATACATAACTGATCTTCCTGTTAAATACGATCAGATATATGAAATTTAAGAACATTCCATGAAATATGATTTATAACAATAATAAATTTGGCTTTCTAATGTCTACAAATAAATTAAAACTCATTCGAGAAATGACAGCTGCAATAAAGTGTACTCAGTTAAGTCAAATTCGTAAAATAGAAAATATCCACTTCATCATGGCCACCGGATCTGAACTGGTGTCAAGCAAAAAAAAAAAAAAATATTTCAAATTATATTTTAGGCTGGATATTTTTATTTATTTAATTTTTTTTCTAAGCATTAAAGACATTTTGTACAGATTTTAAAATTATTTTATTTTGTATTTGTTAAATATTATTGAATGAAGAATTATTTCAAGTTAAAATCCATTTAGTATTACACATGTGGATACGTTTCAAGCAGGATTCTTGTTCAAGTTTACATGTGTAATACTAAATGGATTTTAATTCGAAATAATTCTTCATTTAAATCAACAAAATCAAAACCAAGATGGCGACCGAATTTGACCTGATGTTGTGTGATTTCACTTATTAACACAATGTTGACTCATATCAAGTCTGATTTCCTCAAGTTTAAATGTGTAATATTAAATGGTTTTAAATTGAAATCATTCTGTATTTAATAATATAAGAAAATTAGCATAAAACAATTTTAATGCCTCCACAGATTTTTTTTAATGCAATTTGCTGTGGCTGTAATCTTTAATGCTTAACTTTTTAAATCTATTTTGCGAAATTTTCACTAATTTATAAACAAATAATCAAACTATTTTTATGATTTGGACTTATGATTTAAATTTTGAAAATATTTTTTTTTTTAAGTAGTTTATTAATTATTAACCAAATATATTTTTTATAAAGTAAGAAACAATTATTAACAAATAATAAAATCAAACTTTTTATTTATATATAAATTATAAAAGCAAACATTCTGGCAAAAAATATGCAGTCTAAAATAATTTGAGATTTTGAAAGGACTAATACCAGTTCACAATCTCCGATTTCAGATATGGAAGCCATGATAAAGTGGATACTTTCTATTTTACTGTCAAATTTGTTATTGTTATAAAGTTCTGTCTGAAAAATATAATAAGTTGTTTATATGAATAAAGTTTGCTATCTTGATTTGGTTTGATGTTCGGATTCAAATCTGAAAGACCATTTTTCTTTTTTATAGAAGTTGACATGTTTAAGCATCCATTAAAGGTGCTCAGATTTCATCCACATGCTCAGCCATAATTTTATAAACACTCCAGTTTAAAATAATTTTCTTTTAAAAAACTGGCATCGACAAGGGGCTGATGAGCTCCATATGGTAATTTTAAATCTGAGTTTTTTTTTTTTTTTTAATTTTATTTTATTAAAATCCGATTGACTCTATGAATGAAACTTGAGCACTTTTCATGGACGCCGAACTGGAAGAGAAAAGAAAAGCAATTTAACACAGAAACAAATGACAAACAACTTCCTTTCTGTTGTTTTTTTTTTTATTTATTTCTACCTGTGTTTAATTGTTTTCCCTTCCTGCCTTTCATGCATTATCTTGCCACAACTTTTCATTTTATGATATATAAGAATAAAATGTATAATATATATATATATTATGCATAATATATAATATATATATATATATATATATATATATATATTATGCATTTTATTATATTAATAATTAGGTACTTTTCCAGTTTACCACCCAGTCTTTGGCAATTTTATGTCAGTAGCTTCCAGCAGCCAGGAGATGCTGAAGTAACTATCCAATCAGTTGTCTGAAGACTAGTTTCAATGGAAGCGTGAAATTCGTTAAATAAAAAAAAAAAACATTTTTCAACCAAAAATGTCTTCCAACACAATGTCAATGTGAATCCCTCCCCCCCCTTTTTTCTTGTGTTAAGAATAGTTTTTTAAATAGAAAGACATTCTCCTAAACATTAAGAAGGGAAACACTGCGTTTTTAATTATCTGGCAGTCTTTGTCTCATCATCTTTAGGTTGCTTAAGCAACTTACTGGTGTGGTTGCCGATATGAAGTTGCCGGAGATTGGGTTATAAACTGAATAAGTACCTAATAATTGAATTTTTTTTTTTTTTTTTTGCTTTTGACTAAAGTTGTATTTTTTTTTTCATTCTGAAATAGCCAAGAGCCGTATTTAAACAGACCAACAAACCAGGCTACCAAAAGTGGCCATTTAAATGTAGGCATCGGCAACTGGAATTCACCTTTGCTTGAAAGGTAATGTCTAAACAAAAAAAAATATATATTTTTAAGACGCAAACGAGAGTGCACTGCGCAAGCGTTTTTTATTTAAGGTGAATCTAAGATGCATACTAGATAAACATTGGTCAAATTTGTATGTCCAGCTAAAACTCTATAAACATAGTATTTACAAATCTCATCCACACAACTGATTTGAAGATGTTTGGTTAAAAGACTAAAGGTCTGAAGTGTGAAAAACTCAATGGTTTGTAGATAATTATAAATTCACATTCCATGAGCGATGTTTGTGACAAAGATGGAAGAATTGCTGGTTTCTGCGTCGGAATCTATTCTATCTAACACTTATCGTTTTGACCTTTTTTTTCTTCGCTCCTTACATCAAGTGGCTTCATGCCTTGTCTGGAGCGATTTCCATACAAAACAAACTGCATTGATGGACCTTCGAAAAGCGAAACAAGCTTGTTTATGTACATGAATAATATTTAGTTATTAAAAAAAATTATATCGTTAGATAATTTTATTATTTAACTATTTTTTTTTTTTAACCCAGTTCCTTTTGAAGATATCGTGCCCCATACCATTATACTGCCCCCTCCAAATTTTACTGTACTTTTAACGCACTTAGGGGACAGTCTTTCTCCATTTTTTTTTTCTTCTGACATGTGGTCTTTTGTCTGATCCGAAAAGATTGAATTTAGATTCATCACTAAAATGAACCTTTTCCCATTCTTTTTTTTAATTTCCAAAACAAATGTTTTTCAGCTATTAACAATCTGGCCTTTTTTTTTATTATTTTTAATAGAAATTAAAGGCTTTGAGTATGGACTTCTTGAAAATAATCCAACTTCGTTTAATCTTCGTGAGATCGTTTGTCGGGAAATTTTTGTCCAATTTCGGATGTAAAACCCGGGATATCAAAACCGCAGTTTTAAAGCGATCAGAACGAGATGAGCGAGTGATTTTTCTATTCTCCCTCTTAGTTGCTGTTCGGTGTCTGCCCGATTTTTTTTTCTTTTCAATCAATGGTAAATCTTTTTTTTCTATTTTCAATAATCTGAAAAACAACGCTTTTAGACCATTGCAATATTTTTAGCAATCTCTCCTATGAACTTTTCTCATCATAATGGTCACAAATAAGCTGTTTTTCTTGTATTGATAGCTTTTTTCTGATATTCAGAATCAACATTTTGTTAAGTTGTTATTAAAATTGCTAAAGTTTGTATTAATTTTCCGCGTTCCTTAACTTTTGGATACCTGTAATTTAATTAAATTTATTTATATGTAAAAAAATTAATATGTATTCAAAATCAAAAATAAAAAAATTATTTAACTACTATTATTAAACATTGGAAAATTCACCAAAATTTTTTTTATCCTTTTTCATAGATAAAGTTAGAAGCCCCCCCCCACCCCACCAAAAAAAAACGATCGACCGCTCCTTAATTTTGGGACACTACTGTACGTTTCTGTATTTTCTAATGTATATTTCATTTCACCGTTTCCAAGCCTTCAAGTTCTTTGAACATTTAAAACACATTTTCATTGTAGAGATCACTGGGTGCTAGAAAACTTGCTACTCTAATATTTTTTCCCCATAAACTGCTTTATTTAGAACTATTTCCTTGTTCTGCTTGACTATGTTAACGTGCAGAAATTGAAATGTTATACAAACCGATATTTCGTTGCTCAACTCCTTACATTGTGCCACTGTACGCATGGCTCCACGTAGAAGCAACTTACACCCAAGTAGCAATATGCCTTATTTGGAGTGATTGTTATAAAAAGTCAAAGGATTTCACAGAATACATTGTGCTGTCATAATAGATTCTCTTTCTACTTTCCTCTCTCTCTCTCTCTCTCTCTTTTCAATTATTTGCATCTTTCTATTACAAAATTGATGGATTTCAAAAAGGCAGAATAGATTGTGATGTCATAATTAAACTCTTTTTACCCTCTGGAAACCGAAATTGAAACCTTGAGATAATCAGTCTGAGGTTTTACCAACTGACCTATTTGAATCTTCAATAAGATGCACCTGAAAAAAAGGTTGGAGGTTACATCGGCTGAAACGTTGTGAGAATAACATCCAAGATTAGAACAGTATTCTGAATAAGCCAAATAATACAGATAATTAGAGCATTTAATTTCTTCAGTCATGGTTCTAGAGGTTGATGCGTTAGTGGTATAAAGCCACACTGATGAATTTCCAAAAAATGAAACACGTGTCTATAAATAGTATTAATTGTGTGTGTCCATAAACACTCATGTGCAAAAGTAAACGGTCGCATAACTTTTTCCGGGTTGTGGGGACAAGGTGCACGAGAGATATCCACTATGCCACCTGTGTGTGTTATGTGCTCATGAAACCGAGGGCGCCCATCCCTTGCCAGGCCACACGAACTTTATGATTTTGAAAGAGAGAAAGAAATGACTCACTGAATGGATGAGTTTCTTCCTGTTTTCTGTTAGTATTTTGTAACGAAAACCTTTTTTTTCTTTTTTTTTTTATACTTATTCTGTTCTTGCAACAGAACCAGAAAGAACAAAACGAAACCAAGAGAAACGAATGTCTGCACTTTTTACTCCCTTTTGTTTCTCTGAAATGATGTTAATTCGCCCTTCATCTCAAGCACTTTTTCATTCTTTGCTTTTCATTATTTTACTGCCACTCCTTCTTTTGGGGTGCCCCCTCCTCTCTCTCTCTTTCTCTCTCTCTCTTTCTCTCTCTCTCTCTCTCTCTCTCTCTCTGTGGCTTGTCCTCTCTTTCCCTCTCTCTCTGACTAGTCCTCCCTCTTTCTCTCTCTCTACTTGTCCTCTCACTCTCTAGTCCTCTCACTCTTTAGTCCTCTCACTCTTTACTTGTCATCTCTCTCTGCTTGTCCTCTCTCTCTCTCTGCTTGTCCTCTCTCTCTCTCTGCTTGTCCTCTCTCTCTCTGCTTGTCCTCTCTCTCACTCTCTGCTTGTCCTCTCTCTCTCTCTGCTTGTCCTCTCTCTCTCTCTCTTTCTGCTTGTCCTCTCTCTCTCTCTCTTTCTGCTTGTCCTCTCTCTCTCTCTCTTTCTGCTTGTCCTCTCTCTCTCTCTTTCTGCTTGTCCTCTCTCTCTCTCTCTGCTTGTCCTCTCTCTCTCTCTCTCTCTCTCTGCTTGTCCTCTCTCTCTCTCTCTGCTTGTCCTCTCTCTCTCTCTGCTTGTCCTCTCTCTCTCTCTGCTTGTCCTCTCTCTCTCTCTGCTTGTCCTCTCTCTCTCTCTGCTTGTCCTCTCTCTCTCTACTTGTCCTCTCTCTCTCTCTCTCTCTGCTTGTCCTCTCTCTCTCTCTGCTTGTCCTCTCTCTCTCTCTGCTTGTCCTCTCTCTCTCTCTGCTTGTCCTCTCTCTCTCTCTCTCTGCTTGTCCTCTCTCTCTGCTTGTCCTCTCTCCTTCTCCTTGTCCTCTCTCTCTCTCTCTGCGCTTCTCCTCTCTCTCTCTCTCTCTCTCTGCTTCTCCTGTCTCTCTCTTCTTCTCCTGTCTCTCTCTCTGCTTGTCCTGTCTCTCTCTCTGCTTGTCCTCTCTCTCTGTTTTTCCTCTCTCTCTCTCTGTTTGTCCTCTCTCTCTCTCTGTTTGTCCTCTCTCTCTCTCTGTTTGTCCTCTCTCTCTGTTTGTCCTCTCTCTCTGCTTGTCCTCTCTCTCTGCTTGTCATCTCTCTCTCTCTGCTTGTCCTCTCTCTCTCTCTCTCTGCTTGTCCTCTTTCTCTCTCTCTGCTTGTCCTCTTTCTCTCTCTCTGCTTGTCCTCTCTCTCTCTCTCTTTGCTTGTCCTCTCTCTCTCTCTCTCTTTGCTTGTCCTCTCTCTCTCTCTGCTTGTCCTCTCTCTCTCTCTCTGCTTGTCCTCTTTCTCTCTCTCTGCTTGTCCTCTCTCTCTCTCTCTGCTTGTCCTCTCTCTCACTCTCTGCTTGTCCTCTCTCTCTCTCTCTGCTTGTCCTCTCTCTCTCTCTCTCTGCTTGTCCTCTCTCTCTCTCTCTCTCTGCTTGTCCTCTCTCTCTCTCTCTCTCTGCTTGTCCTCTCTCTCTCTCTGCTTGTCCTCTCTCTCTCTCTGCTTGTCCTCTCTCTCTCTGCTTGTCCTCTCTCTCTCTGCTTGTCCTCTCTCTCTCTGCTTGTCCTCTCTCTCTCTCTGCTTGTCCTCTCTCTCTCTCTCTCTCTCTCTGCTTGTCCTCTCTCTCTCTCTCTCTCTCTGCTTGTCCTCTCTCTCTCTCTCTCTCTCTCTGCTTGTCCTCTCTCTCTCTCTCTGCTTGTCCTCTCTCTCTCTCTCTGCTTGTCCTCTCTCTCTCTCTGCTTGTCCTCTCTCTCTCTCTCTCTCTGCTTGTCCTCTCTCTCTCTCTCTCTCTCTGCTTGTCCTCTCTCTCTCTCTCTGCTTGTCCTCTCTCTCTCTCTCTGCTTGTCCTCTCTCTCTCTCTCTCTGCTTGTCCTCTCTCTCTCTCTCTCTGCTTGTCCTCTCTCTCTCTGCTTGTCCTCTCTCTCTCTCTCTCTCTCTCTCTGCTTGTCCTCTCTCTCTCTCTCTCTCTCTCTCTGCTTGTCCTCTCTCTCTCTCTCTGCTTGTCCTCTCTCTCTCTCTCTGCTTGTCCTCTCTCTCTCTCTCTGCTTGTCCTCTCTCTCTCTCTCTCTCTGCTTGTCCTCTCTCTCTCTCTCTCTGCTTGTCCTCTCTCTCTCTCTCTCTCTGCTTGTCCTCTCTCTCTCTCTCTCTGCTTGTCCTCTCTCTCTCTCTGCTTGTCCTCTCTCTCTCTCTCTCTGCTTGTCCTCTCTCTCTCTCTCTCTGCTTGTCCTCTCTCTCTCTCTCTGCTTGTCCTCTCTCTCTCTCTCTGCTTGTCCTCTCTCTCTCTCTGCTTGTCCTCTCTCTCTCTCTGCTTGTCCTCTCTCTCTCTCTCTCTGCTTGTCCTCTCTCTCTCTCTCTCTGCTTGTCCTCTCTCTCTCTCTCTCTGCTTGTCCTCTCTCTCTCTCTCTGCTTGTCCTCTCTCTCTCTCTCTCTGCTTGTCCTCTCTCTCTCTCTCTGCTTGTCCTCTCTCTCTCTCTCTGCTTGTCCTCTCTCTCTCTCTCTGCTTGTCCTCTCTCTCTCTCTCTGCTTGTCCTCTCTCTCTCTCTCTGCTTGTCCTCTCTCTCTCTCTCTGCTTGTCCTCTCTCTCTCTCTCTCTGCTTGTCCTCTCTCTCTCTCTCTCTGCTTGTCCTCTCTCTCTCTCTCTCTGCTTGTCCTCTCTTTCTCTCTCTGCTTGTCCTCTCTTTCTCTCTCTGCTTGTCCTCTGCCTTTCTCTCTCTGCTTGTCCTCTGCCTTTCTCTCTCTGCTTGTCCTCTGCCTTTCTCTCTGGCTTATCCTCTCTTACTCTAGCTTGTCCTCTTCCTCTCCCTTTCTTTCTGATTTACCCTATATCCCTATCTTTTGTTTGCCCCTCCCTCTCTCTTTCTCGCCGATTTGCTTCATCTTTTATACGCTCCCTACTCTCTCTGGTTTTACTCACCACCTTTCTAGTGTTTGCCATTTCTCTTTTCTTTTGTCAACTCTTTCTCTTTCATTTTTTCTCTCTCGTTTTCGAAAAACCTTCTCTCTTTTGCCACACTTCTTCTCCTCTTTCTGTCCGTCCTTTATATTTTTTTCTGTTTCTTATATCCTTTCAGCATCTTTCTCATATCGCTATATGCCACCTCTCTCTTACTCCTTCCTCCCGTCTCTCTTACTCTCCGATTTCTTACCCTCTCTCTCTCTCTCTCTCTCTCTTAACCCCCTCTCTTTCTCTCTTAATCTCTCTTTCTCTCTTAATCTCTCTTTCTCTCTTAATCTCTCTCTCTCTCTTTCTCTCTTAATCTCTCTCTCTCTCTCTTTCTCTCTCTCTCTTTCTCTCTCTCAACCCCCTTTCTCTTAATCCCCCGTCTACCTCTCTCCTTTAATCCTCCTCTCTCTCCCTTAACCCCCTCTCTTTCTTAACCCTCTCTCTCTCTCACCTCTCTCTCTCTCTCTCTCACCTCTCTCTCTCTCTCACCTCTCTCTCTCTCTCACCTCTCTCTCTCTCTTACCTCTCTCTCTCTTTACCTGTCTCTCCAACTTTCTCTTCCACACTTTTACCTTCTCTTTCTCTCCTCTGCCTCTTACGTCTCTCTTTTTCTTTACACACAATCTTCGTCTCTCATGCCTTCAATCGTGTCAGAACTTTCTATTCCAAATCTCATATTCCTCCTTAAAACTCTGAATGTTAGTTCTGCAGCCGTTCCTACTCACATGAACACTATCTATATATAGATTACGTGCGTGTGCGCGTCTATATAAATATACCTGTAATATATATATATATATATATATATATATATATATATATATATATATATATATATATATATATATATATATATCAAATATGTGCGTATTTACCTATTAATTATTTGGCTACCTAAATGTTGCTTTCGAAGCAAGTTGTATCTCCCAAGAATAGTTGTTGAAGTTAACGAGGACTTTTGCGTTTCATTTCTTTTTCTTTCCTTTTTTTCCTTTTTCTTTTTTTTTCTTTTTTTTCCTTTTTCTTTTCTCTTTCCTTTTTCTTTTATGTTGTTTTAATTGAAGAATCCATTCCTACGAATGAATGACTCAGACCAATTTATATATATTTTTTTTATGAAACGCTGGATTAAGGAAATACTTTTACCATTAATTTATTATTATTATTTATTAACACCGGGGGGAGGGGGTGCAAGAATAATGAAACTGAGGGGAAAAAAAAGAAAATAGCGGGAAAAAAAGTTTCCGTTTTTTGCTAGGAGCAAAGTGTAGTATCTGATGTCGGACATCAGATACATCAGTGATGTCCTGATATCACATTTAATTTTTTTTTTTTTTTTTTCTGTTGTCGGACAGTGAAAAAGAAGTCCTCCTCCTAGACTGAGTCAATAAATAAAAACTCTGCCCTCGTGGGAAGGCAAGCGAATAGGGACCAACGAAAGAGAAAGACGAGAGTAAAAAAAAAAAAAAAACAACGAAGGTGAGGGAGAGGGGGCGAGATAGAAAGGATATGAAAGGGTGAGACAATGAGGGGTGGAGAGTGAAAGAAGAAGGTGGGGGATAGTCAGAGTTCTTCTTACCTGGTAAATCTTAATAACAATCAGGATATACGGCCGTTTTGTTCTGCAGCTTTTACGACTTCAACAAAAAAAATGCATGAAAAGAAAAAAAAAATACATGAAAAGAAAAAAAGACTAAAGAAATGGACATAGGGCATTCATATCCCCTATTAATACAAAACCAAACGTACCCCCCCCCCCCATATTTTTTTTTCTTGCTATTCCTTCCGTTGGTGCATGAAGTTTTTTTTAGACTTGCCGAACAACAGCAACAACAACAGCAGCAACAGTGGGTTCAATAGTGGGTTGCAAAGAAAAAAGTAAAAACATTTCTTCTCAGGAATACAATCCAAACTTCGAAGATTAAAAACAAACCAAAATGAAAGCACCATCAATTGAAGGTTTTTAAAAAATATACTAACATGGAAGGACGCCGGGTGGTTGATGTATTTCGGAGCTTTCAGCTGTAAGTAAAACTATTTAATAAATCTACAAAAACCAAAAGAAAAAAAAAAAAAAGTTCTTTTCTAATCTAAAATAGTAATGCGCGCGCGCACACACACACACACACACACACACACACAAAGTTTTATATTTAAATTTCATTCAGAAAAAATACAAGGTATATTTTTTTTTTCGGCCTGCCCACCCCATGTTAAGAACGGCTTTCGGAATAACCCCCTCCCCATGTTAAGAATGACTTTCGAGGTTGGAGAGGGGGGGCTTTTTATTCCGAAAGCCGTTCTTATAACATGGAGAGGTTGAAGTGTTTATAATACGCTGGGCTGGGGCACATCGTAAAAATTTACCAAATATAATTTTCAAAACAAAAAATATATTGTTTGGACAAAGAATACAATATTTATATTAATTTCCTTAATCCATGGATTTTCGATGTGGGCTCATCTCCTCAGAAAGTCATTAACACAATAATTTTGGTTTGATATAATTTTGCTATTTAGCACATAGATAGAAAGATTAAATCTCTTTAAAATATTTTCTATGCATGTACTAAATCGAAAAATTATATCAAACCAGAATTCATTATTTTGCTAATTACTTTGAGGAGATGAGCCTGCATCGAAAATCCATGGATTAAGGAAATTAATAAAAATATTTCTTTGTTTAAACAATAATTTTTTTGTTTGGAAAATTATATTTTTTTTCTGAATGAAATTTAAATATAAAAACTGTAAATTTTAATTTGCTCTATCTAGTATATTGAGCACTTTTATTTGACTCGGATTGTTTTATATAAAAATACTACCCCCTCCCCCCAAAAAAATATTTATCGAGACACAGGAATGGGTACGTTTGATCTGGCATAATGATGATTCATTAAAATTGTGGGGTCTGCGTACGCGCCTGGTCCACAAAGTATGGAAATAAAAAAATTTAAAAATTAAAAAAAAACGTTTACAAGTGTTTTTTATATAGATGTGCATAAGAATACTTTGATAAGTATGTTTTAACTTAAATAGGGATGGTATAATAAAATTGTGGGGTCTGCGTTCGCGCCTGGCCTCCATAAAATGGAAATAGGCACAAACTTTAATAAAGACTTTTCATATATATCTGCGTAAATATACTTTGATAATTATGTTTCAGCTTGAAGAAATATGGTATAATAAAATTATGGGGTGTTCGTTCGCGCCTGACCTCCATAGAATAGAAATATGTCACAAAGTTTAACAAGGTTTTTAATATAGATCCACAGAATATTGTGATAAGTGTTTCAGTGTGAACAGGTATGGTATAATAAATTATGGGGTTTATCTATTTTATTTTTACTTTCATCATATTTTGCTTTGGTTTTGATACCCCCAAATTCGAAGCTATCTCTTTACAACCCTTCATTTTCATAAGCTATCATACTTTCATAAATCAGAGTCCATTTTATGTAGGCTGTTTTTGAACCCAGTCAACGACAGGTACTTTTGCTAATATATATATATATATATACTTTCACGAAATCACGTTAATAAGGATAGATACTCATCATCTTATTAGCATGTTATTTTGAAAGAAAAAATATTTATTGCTCTACTATTGCACTATTGAGCTATCTAAATGAGAACGTGGTTATTTATTCATACGTAATCACTGCCTCAAGTAGTTAAATTACATATAAACTAGTGATGGGACGATTCCGATACAATTCCCGATTCCGATTCTCTATAAATCTCTAAATATTTAACTATGTAGTTGTATTTTACTCTGATTACCATGAAAGCACACATGTTAAATGTGCAGATATTTTCTGTAAACGTAAAAATATACTTGTGAGGGAAGATTTATCGATTTTAGCTTCACTAAATATTATTTTATCATTATTACCAGCAATGGAAGATTTAGTTTTAAACGAAATAAAAAAAAATAATTAAAAAAAAAAAAAAAAAAAAATTGAAAGAAACGCTTTGGCATCGGAAAATCGGTATAAATTTTTCCGATTCCAATACCGATTCTGATACCCTCAAATATTCTGATTTTTCCGATTCCAATTAATCGTCCCAACACTAATATAAACATATATTAGTTATATATATATATATATATATTATATATATATATATATTGTGTGTGTGTTACATAAGTTCAGAAAAACATTGGTATCGTCGGTTTCAAATCCGCAAGCATGTTATTTTTACTTTTTTAACAATGTAATATTAATATTTTATGTATCGATTTTTAGTATTTACTTCAACAGTGTTCAATATGTGAGTAGAGCTACAAAGTAAGTTATGAACATATATTTATGGCAAGTAAGCTGCACGAAGGATCTGCATTTCATTTCTGTAGAGAATTGTAAGGTAAAAATTTTAGGCTGACGATTCTCTAAAAATGAAACTTCTGTAACTTAATTGCTATAAATATATTTTCGTAAATTTATATATAATATAATTTTTTAATAATCTATGGATACGTGTTTTGTTATAGTTAAGGTTCGCACAACTGTTTAAGCTCAATGTTATATAACTAGAATTCTTAATTCAACACCGTATAATCCTAGTTCATTCAAAAAAGGTGGGTTCTTCGTTATTGTAGCAAAATTCGAAAAATTGAAATTTTGAATTTCAAGTGAAGCCAATGATCTCTACTGAATGGTTTTGTCATAGTAATTTAAATATCTAAAAATTACGAAAAACGATAAGATAGAAATGTAATTTTTAATTAAAATAGTTTTTGAAGACAATTAGCGAAAATTGAGTTTTAATCTTCGGCCAATTTAGCAAAACTCAATTTTCGCTAATTGTCTTCAAAAACTGTTTTCATTTATAATTAATTTTTTACCTCATCGTTTTTGGTAATTTTTGGATATTTTCATTACTGCGACATATCATTAGATACTATTTGTTTCACTTGAAATTCAATATTTCAATTTTTGAATTTCACTACAATAACGAAAAAGAACTGTTTTTTTTACAGATAATTGTTTCTGCCCATTTTGTGTGTGTATGTATATATATGTCCATTACAAGAGTTACCATCTTATAATCTCACACCGTCAATATCTGCAACAAAGACGTGAAACTTTCAGGTCATGAATGCATAAGTTCAGTCACCGTAATAATGCAATTTGCAAATTTGCGATCCTCTCTGATCCATTGGAGCAGAATTAAAAAAAAATAGGAGGTATTGCTTTTGAAACTAACCTCGCGCACGCGCGTGTGTATATATATATATATATATATATATATATATATATATATATATTTATAATGGAAAAATCTTTTTGAAAATTAATGCTAATTTTCAAAAAAAAAAAAAAAAAAAAAATCAAAACCTTGTAAAAAAAGGTGTACAGAATTTTTAATTATCCAACAAAGAGTATAGATGAACTGGAAAGACTTTATTTCTCAGAGTTTCGAAAAATGCAATTCTTCTCGTCAGAAGAAAGAGGTTTGCAAAATATACAATAAATTTTGCAGGTTAGTGCATTAAAAGAAACTATAAATATGAATTGAAACATATTTGCATGGAAAAGTTTTTAACAGTGAAAGTTTATAAAGTTTCATAATGCTTATGAAAGCAGAAACTAGGAAGAAAAGTTTAAGCAGAAAAGGATATGGTTGTACTTCTGAAAAATAGGAATAGATCTAGAATTGTCCGCTAAGACCCGTGGCGTAACGGATAAAGTACAAGTTAAATTCCCGTGTGACATACTTCTCAGTGCGAGCAATACAAAGCATACAATTGCGAATTATTTAGGATTTCTACCCCCCCCCTGTGAATTAAATAAAGAGTTCTGTTTAATGATTACTATATTGACCAATTTCTACTGTACACTCTTTAACCCTTATCCTTGAGTGGCCTCTGGGCCTTGATAATATGCCTTTGTAAAAAAAAAAAAAAAAAAGAGAATAGCACTCAAGATGAAAACAGTAGTCTGAATAAATCAAATAATCGTATCTAAAAAAAAAAAATTCAGAAACATAATAAATACTGTTTTCGACGTAAAATGACCCAAAAAGTGTTGACATGCCGTAAAACCCAACCGCCTACCAAAATCATTTCTCGCAATCTTCTTAGCTAACAACCAACCAACCAAACAAATGACGTAATGGAAACGCCCCCCCCCCCTCCCCGTTTCACCTCTTCTGAATGAAGAGAGCATCTCCTGTTTTCTTCCTTTTCTCAACTCGAGAAAAATCAGCTGCTTTTGAATTGAAGTTAGAGTGTGGGGATTTGTATTCAGCAACGCAAAAAAAAAAAAAAAAAAGAAAAGAAAAAAAAGACATTTTCGGCAAGACAAATCTTACTTTTTATAAAACTTACTTTATAAAACTATTCAAATGTGTATCTGATCAAAAGAATTGAGATTAGATTGAATGAAACATTTTTTAAGTTTATAAATACATATTATTAAAAATAAATAATCACAATTGTTAGAACTTCTGGCAAAAGTTCATGATTGTTAACAACGAAAAAAAAAAGTGGAAAAAAATGTCATACTATTAACTTTTAGCAAAAGCAATGAAAGTTACTTTTCTTGCGCGTTCTAAAACATTTTAAAGCGTTTTTATTTCAGTATAAGATTTTATTCAAATTGTCTATCGTTAGAGTAATAATCCAAAATGGTGGCCACCACTTGCGTTTAGAACAGTCGTTTGTTGCATATATATATATATATATATATATATATATATATATATATATATATATATATATATATATATATATATATTAGCAGGGAGATCCGACGTTGTCCGGGATTGAATGACGATCAACAGTTGTTTCGCACTTCCATAATTTTATTGTCCTCGAAATCTGTGAAAGCGCATATTTTTATATATATATATATATATATATTTTTTTTTTTTGTTTAATCAAATCGATTGATTGCCTGCTTTAGTTGGGGACTCACCATGGTATAGTGGGAGAAAGATTCACATGCCTCCCCGCAGTGACTTGGTCCACAATACATTATAATCTACCTTGTACTGTAGAAAATGTACTATTGATTTTATAAAATCATCTGTAAATAATGGATTGCATTAAAGTTAAAAATACAAAAGTCAAGTATGATGGTTCAATTGCGTTCAAAACAGAGACGTACTTCGGACACGCCCCTGTCTTATCAAAGAACCAACTGTTGATTTTATTAAATTTGTTTTACATAATCACTTGAATTTAAGTTAAACGTACAAAATTCAAGTATCATGTTTCAATTATGTTCTAAAAATAAGAAAAACAATCGTTACGAATGTGACCGTCTTATACAAGAATCTACAATTGATTTTTTTTAGCTGAGCCTTTCTGCTTGTGCAGTGATAAAACTTTTCAAATGCATTTGTGATGTTTGTATAAAAGTGTTAACTTCGGTCAAAATCTGACTTGCTTCCTTAGATTTTTTCGATTATCGATTTTTATCGGACACATCCTCATACAAAACACATGCAACAACACTCCCAGACACATCAAGTATGTACGTGTGAAAATTTAAAAAATCAACCCAGCGATTTCCAAGTCCATTGGGAACGAATTTACAAACAGTTTTTTTTTTTTTAAATATAATTGTAGATAGATATATACTAGACTTTTTAGTCTATTGACTTAGAGTGGGTGCTTTATGCCAAATTGATGGTTGATTATGGTTACATCTGTTCTCTTTTTTGCATTAAATATTAATCACTTGTGCATCGAACGGATGCTATAATTCTTAGTTTGCTGCATTTTCTTATAACAAAAGTTTGTACAAAATTTCAGACAGATTGGCTCAGTAGTTTCTGAGCAAAACTAGTAACGAACAAAAGGACTAAATGAAATGTATATAACTAAAAAGACGAAAACCAATCAAACTTTGATGAATTCTGCCAAAGCAGGTCTCACCATGATGAAATGTAATTTTAATGATACCCGATTTGGACGAAATATTATATTGAAATAAATCTTAAAACACTTTTAGAAGACAATGAAATTATGTACTAAGGTGGAAAAGTAAATTTTATTGCGTTTGGTAACAGTTATTTTGTTTGCTTTTTTTTTTTTTTTTTTTTTTTTTTCACTTTTTGTTCATTTTTTTTTGTTTTTTTGTTAACTATGAATGCACTTTTGTCCAACCTTCATTATTGGTTCATTTATATAAGTAATATTATAAAGATAAATGAACATCAAAATTGTTAAAACTTCTGACAAAAGTTCATTGTAAATAACAAAAAAAAAAATGGGGTAAAAAAAAGCAACAAGTAAATGTTAACAAAAGCAATATAGTTTTTTTTTTTTTTTTTTTTTTTTTTTTTACGTACCTGAGTATTTTTTTCGTTTTTCTAAAATATTCACTAGATTTCAATCAAATCGTCTATCGTTAGAGTAATAATTCAAAATGGTTGTCCTCACTTTCCATAAATCACCAAAGTCTGATGACTAGTTTTTTTGTTTTTTTTTAAATTTTTTTTTTTATTTATTACATTTTCACCCCAAACAAGGCAAATTGCCACTTTGGTGTAAGGGGCTACTATTAGGGGCAACAACTACTGGGGTACTATGTAGGGATTTGGGCAGCAAGATGTCGGTTCACGTTACACTTGAACTTCTGCACGTCAGTACTGTTGGGGAAGCAGGGACCTGGAATGGAATTCCAGAGTCTAGCGGTTCTGGGGAAGAAACTATTGGAGTAAAAAGATCTTTTACATCTAGGGATCTGTACAGTGTGGGGGGGGATTTAGCAGCCTGTCGGGTTTGTCGAGGGTGCTCACGTCGTGGGGGCACAAGTGATTGCAATTCGTCAGAGCATTCACCACTAAAATACTTGTAGAAAAGGCAGAGGGATGCAACATTTCGTCGATGGGACAGAGGCTGAAGCTTAGATGCCAGTTCAGTGTTTTTGTTGTTTTCTCCTTTCAATTAGGTAGAAGAGTAAATTTTTAAATTTTTGTGTTTGGAATAATTTGTTGCCTTTTTTTACTGATAAAGACGAAAACTCCATCAAGTGAACTTTAGTGATTTCTGCCAAAGTTGATCCGATCCGAGCAAAATATTATATTAAAATAAATATAAAAAAAAAAAAGAAAAAAATCTTAAAATTCTTTCAGACGAAAAAATATGTACATATGTAGAAAAGTAAATTTTTTTCTTTGCATTTGCTAAGTTTTTTGTTTTTTTGTTTTTTTTGTTTTTTTTTGTTTTTTGTTTGCATTTGCGAAGTTATTTGTTGCATATTTTTTTTTTTTTTTTTTTTTTTTTTTTTGTTGCATATTTGTTTTTCTTTTGTTTTTTTTTATTTGTTGCATATTTGTTTTTTTTTTTTTGTTTGTTTTTTCACTTTTTGTTACAGTGTCACCTATAATGCATTTTTGCTAAATTTCTTCATTAGTTCATGTAGAACAAACGATTTGACTAATGCCACTTTGCTTGTAATATGTAATACAAATTTAGTAATATATAAAAAAATATTAATTTCGATTATTTTTTATTTATTTAAAGCTTATAATTTTTGATATTGCTTAGGTTTTTTTAAGCATATCTCCTACAGAAAGTTGTCGAGATGCTTGAAAAAATGGTAGTCAGTAGGTGAGAAGTCTAAAGAGTATGGCGGATGAGGCAGTTTTGTAGCCAATTCGTTGAACTTCTGCAGGGTCGATTCAGCAACGTGTGGGCAGGCATCTTTATGAAGGAGAATCGTGTCTTTTCTGTTGACTAATGCTAAGTGCAGTCGTCAAAGTTTCTGATGCATTTCATCCATTTGTTGACAGTACTCCTCCGCCATAATGGTTTTGCCTGCATTCAAAAAAAACTAATGGATGACACCAGCTGCAGACGACCACCAAACGGTCAGCATTACCCTTTTTTTTTTCTTTTTTTTTTTTTTTTAGTGCAATTCTGGCTTCGGAAGTGTCATGGAACTTTGTCGGCATCTAACCATTGAGCTGAGCACTGCCGGTTATCATAAAGAACCCACTTTTCATCACAAGTCATGACCCGGTTGAGAAATAGGTCGTTCTTGTTGCATAAAAGAAGGGAAAATGACACTTTATAACAGCGTTTCTTTTGTTGTTCAATTCGGTAGAGACCTATTTATCACATTTTTTTTTTTTTCCAATATCTCAAGTAATTGTAAAGCGTTGTATATGTTATATCTAATTCAAAAGCAAGTTCTTGAACAGTTGTGCGTGGATTGGTTTAAACTAATGCTCTTAATTGATCGTTGGGCCAAATGCTTCGTTGATATCACAAGCTATTTCAGTAGCTTTTCGGCCTAGCTTGAATTGAAATAAGAAAATTGTGTGAATTTGCTTTTTTCCAACTTGTGTTCAACATTCTGAAAAGGACATGCTTGTTTTAAAACGACTGTAATTTAAACGATTAGATTGAAAAAACGGTCTTTTATGATGTTATATAAAGTGAAGGTATTTTAACGAAAACTTATTTGAAAAGACATTAGAAATCAAAATTAAAAATTTTGCAAGAACTTTCGCATCAACCTAAAACAAACAAACAAACAAACAAACACAGGAATAAATTATTCACAATGAGAGGTTTATCGGTTCTGTTTGAATTAACAATTTTTTTTTTTTTTGAAGACATTTATTGATCCATATGAAACCGGTAAAATTCTTGCTTTTTGATTTATTACTGTGTTTAATTTGTTTTTCCTTCTGTTTTTTTTTTTTTCACACATCCTGTTTCCGTAGCATTTCATTTTATGATATATGGTGTATTTTATTCTCGTGTATAATATATATATATATATATATATATATATATATATATATATATATATTAGCAAGCATAATCACAGTGGTCCGGGTATTAATGTGGAACTTATATTATTCATTTTTTTTTTATTTTTTATGATATTCAATTTTGAAGATGGGCCTGGTGTGTCAGGCATTGTTTGCATTGTAGAGAGTGTAAGGACTCAACTTTTAAACCTAGTAACCTGACATTTGGCATGCATAAAATGCTATCTATATGTTAAGGAGGTTCATGATTTTAGGGGCTGCCCTCTTAGGGGTTATTACTGTGGCCACTTTACCACTATAGCAGTGGAATATAAATATCGACATAAATGGTCCCTACTTAAGAGGAATGTACCCATTCGAAACTTTAAAATTGCAAAGTTTCTAGGAGCATAACATTACTTTAGAAAAATCAGAAAGTTAAAAAAAAAAATATATCTTAAAATTTTTTTTTTTAAATCTTTTTTATCAATATCATCAGAGAAAATGTAAAAAAAAAAAAATGCCTTTGCAAGCACCGTTTAAGATGCAAATATTGGTAATTCTGCAGTTTAAATCCCATTTTTCCATGAGTCTTGCTCAGCAACGAGCGGTGGACAACAAAAACCGTCAGATTATACTGAGCGAACAAAAGTCTGAAAATAAACAACCTACCGTAATAAATTCATGAAATATACTGTTTTATTTTTTTTTATTGTCAACTGTTCTTTTTCTTTCTTTTTTTTTTTTTTTTTTTTTTTGTAACAAAAGTTTTGTTTCTTTGAATTAGTGAACAAATATTTATTTTCTTGTAATTAATGAAAAAATATTTTTGATTTAAGGAACCAAGAACAATTATTTTATTTTGGGGACATGTACATTTTTCATAAAAACTTTTGTTTTTAAAGAAAAGGTGTTTCTTTTTTTTTTTTAATTTTTGTATTTAACAATTTTTTTGTATTTAACAATTTTTTTGTTTTTTTCCAAACAAAAGTTTATATATATATATATATATATATATATATATTTTTTTTTTTTTTTTTTTTTTTTTTTTTTTTGTAAGCAATTGACGACAGCATTAAAAAAAAAAAATTTTTTATGCATTTTCTGCAAAAATTTCTTTTTGAAAATACGTTTTATACACGTTACATACATTACATTTATTGTGGGGGAATAAGGGTTATACTTTTTGGTGGAGGGGGCAACTTGTGGTTTTCTGAGGATAGGTTATTTCCTTAGGGGTAGTGCTTTCTGCCGGTTGAAGGAAAGCACTTAATTTTCCTTCCTTGTCACAAGAATAAAGACTTCTTTAAAGTGTAATGAACATTTTCCCTTTCCTTTTTATTTATTTATTTATTTATTTATTTATTTATTTTTTGTTTCTTCCAATTTAGTGTCGTCTGCTCGGTCGCATCTCTTTTTGTCTCTTGGTTTCTCAGTGAATAAGCTCACTTGGCATTTTCGGGCCTGTTTTCTTTTGTCCACCAGATGTTGCCGAGTGAGACGCATGGAAAAACTGGATTTAAACTGCAGAAGTATCCAAATATTTTTGTTAAAGATGTCATAGAATTTTTTTTTTTTTTTTTAATAATTTTACATTTTTCTTAATTTTGAATCGTAAAATACCTATCATCAATGAAATTAAAAAAAAAAAACATTAAGATTCACCTTTATTTTTTTAATCATAATTAGAAATGCCCTTTGTGTTGTTTAAGCAGCGTCAGACGTTATGAAACAATGTAGATGAAGAATAACTCTTTTTCAAATTTTTAAAAAATGCTTCCAAGAACTTTTACCAGTTCTGTCACACTATAGCACCAAAGCGCTTAAAAATGTGAATCTCGAGAGATTTTCTCCATCTTACGTAATTTAATAACATCTGACAGCCGCTTCAACAACAACACAAAGCAAGAACGTTTCTGATTATACAAAAAACGGTAAAAAGATACAAGATTTTTTGTTTTTATTAACATTTTCTCTATGTATTTTATCCGAAATTATTTTTTAAAAATTAAAAAAAAATAATACTGGCTTCCTAACCTAAAATACACCATTGGTGCTGTTTTTGTTTTTTTTCTTTTTTCAGAACTCAATCATGTTCTGCAAAACCTATAACAAAAACAATTCCACCCTCACCCCTCAGTTTTTCTTTCTCTCACTCCCTTCTTTTACTCTTCCCAATGGAGTTAAGTTTGTTTGCAATTTACATCATCAACATTCTGATCCACATCTGGCATCAATTGAAATGAATGGCTCTCGTCTTCAGGAGGCCTCAAGTTTTGACAAGCTTCTGGGCTTGACCTTTACTCCTGATCTTAAATGGAACACGTACATCAAATCTGTTGCCAAGGCCGCTGGAAAAATGGTGGGATCTTTCTATCGATCCGGTAAATATCTCACTGCTGATGCTATTCTCTATCTATATAAGAGCCAGGTACGTCCAAGGATGGAATATTGTTGCCACATCTGGGCAGGAGCTGCTAGAAAGGACTTGTCCTGCCTTGACAAAATGCCTTGAGTTCAAAATAGACTTCGTAGCCTCGTAGGAGATGTCCTTTTCTCTTCCTTGCAACCTCTATCTCACAGAAGAGATGTTGCGAGTTTGTCTCTGATGTATCATTATTTTCATGGAAAGTGTTCGACAGAGCTTCAGTCTATAGTCCCCCCTCACCAAACTTTCACAAGAAACACTCGTCTAGCTGTACACACTATCAATAATTCCCCCCACTCGTTATCTGTGCCTAAACCTAAACGTAGATTCCATGAACAAAGCTTCTTTCTTAGAACTGCACGCCTGTGGAATTGTCTTCTGTTTTCCTGCTTTCCGGCTGACTACAATATGGTTGTGTTCAAGTCTAACGTAAATAAGTTCTTGATGAGCCGTACTATATAAGTTATCAAATTTACCAAATTTTCATTATTAATGATTACTATATTGTCCAATGTCTACTATACACTCTTTAACCCTTGAGTGGCCTCTTGGCCTTGATAAGTGGTGATGCCTATGTAAAAAAAAAAAAAAAAAAAAAAAAAAAACTTGTGATGCTTAAAGATGGGGATCTGGTGACTAAGCAGGTAATAATCTGCAAAAGTGGATAAGCATGCTGCAGCAGACAACTTTGATTCTTACTTGAGCTAAATGGATGGTCAAAAATGCCCGGTTCAATCAATCGGCTGGTCATGTCAAGCCTCACCCGTACCAACTCACAATTATTATTCTTATTCCAATCCACACTAATAACTAATAATAATTAGCCCTATCCCCACCAAAAAATATGGTGGAAAGCAGTGGCTGAAGGTCAATAAATTATTTGGAAATATAAAGAACTTGAAGTATAAAAACTTATCAAAATGGTCAGATTCAGCATTAAATAAGATGAATAGTGTTGATATGCTATAAATAACCAAACTAAAATTTATTTCATTTAACAAACTAAATTCGCTGTATTCTTACATGTAGAAACTTCCCTTTAATGTTCAAAACTATAACTTTTTTTTTCTTAGATATTTATTTTTGCAGAAGTCAAGGGAAATAACTCCTCACATGATTACTTCCTTTTACTGATTAAGAGTAATGAAAAATAGCTCTACTCTAAAACTTTTAACAAGGAAGGAAAGGGGAAAATATACACAGTTGAAGTAAACAATGTACAAATGAGACGACTCCAGACCATTATCATGGGCTGAGGAGTGTAACTTTGTATCTCTGTATTGTGGGGATGTTTCTGGAAAAGCTGTTACATCCTTGCATTGCACGACCAGCTCCCCGATTGTAAACAATATGTGCATCCCTTCAAATTAAGGTGTTGATTCCGTCTGTAGACTTAACAGGTGTAAACTGGATTTTAGACATTAATTCTCTGGAGAGAATTAATTATGTGAACTGGGACTATCAACCGAAATTGAACACTTAACTAAAAGGAGCAAACAAATTATGTTTTGATATAAAAAAAAATATATAGAATTTATTTTTACGTTTTAGTTTCTGAAGTAACATAGTTAATAATTTGAGAGTTGGCTGAACTGAGCCTCCATACAATTAACTCAAACAAAATCAAAATTGCTACTGCTTAATCTTCACTCTCGTAATGACAAGAACGAGAGTGGGAGAAGGAACATAAAGATATGTAAAAAAAAAAAAAAAAAAAAAAAAAGAAAGAATAGAGAAAAACTTAATTCACAAGTCTCAGGCAACAAGGTTGTTGGGTTCAACCTTCCTAACATTTCTGCAATAACTTTGAGTGCTCGGCTATAAACATCCTTCAAACTTGGTCAGGACAAATCCGATTGACGCCACACTTTTTGGCATCAAGCTGTCTCCACCGTGTTTTTTAATCCCACCTTTTCGATTCTATGTCTCTCCCCACGAGAACCATAAGTCAGGTACAAGGCCCCCAAATTGGGGAGAACTTCAACTGCAACACAGGTGTTTATCATTGTACCAGCAAATGTATTTCTAAATTTCATTTGGTCGGAGTGTAAAATAATAGGGTGCTTAAAAGAAGGCCATAGAATATAACTGCTGAAATTTTGTAGTCTCTCTCCTAAAAAAGCCATTGCAATCACCACAATACCACATTTACTTTTGGCAGCCACGTAACTCACTTCTCTTATTTTGTCCTTTAGTCCTCGCATTCCGTGAGTAGTGTTTCTGACAAAAAGGGAAGAATTGCTATTTTCTGAGTCTGAATCTAATCTAACACTTTAGTCCTTTTTTTATCGTTATTTCCATGGCAGGTGCTCGTCTGAACTCCAATCTCTGGTCCCCCCTCGCCAATCTTTCACGAAAAACACCCGTCTAGCTGAATCCACTGTGAAAAATTTCCCCCACTCTATATCTGTGCCTAAATCAAAACGCGGATTCCATGAACAAAGCTTCTTTCTTAGAACTGCACGCCTGTGGAACTCCGTTTCGTCTGCCTGCTTCCCACCGGACTACAACTTGGATGTGTTCAAGTCCAACCTTAACAAATTCCTAATGAACCGCCCCCTTAAGTAAACACTTCATCAAATCTCCACACTAACGTAATGTACTTGCAATAACCTTTATTCCTGAGTGGCTTCCGGGCCTTGATAAGTGGTGACCACTGTGTAAAAAAAAAAAAACACTTATCGTTGGCAAATTTTTTGAGCTTGAAGTACTATTTTGATTAGCTTTTTACATTAAGTGGCTTCATGCCTTATCTAGAGCGATTTCCATTTAAAAAAAAGAAATTACTGTATAGTTCATCTTAGTTAATTTTTTTTTTTTTTTTTAATTTTTAAAAATGTTTATTCACCCCCCCCCCAGCTAGGCACGGTGCCACTAATGCATAAGGGGCTACTTTTTGGAACCAGATTTGCAGGGATATTATGTGGGGAGTTGGGCAGCAAGATGTCTGTTCACATTACATTTGAACTTCTTTATGTCAAGAAGCAGGGGCCTGGGAGGGAATTCCGAAGTCTAGCACCTCAAGGGACAAAGCTGTTTGAGTAGAAGTCTTTACAGCATGTAGGGATCTCTACAGTGTAGGGGTGGGATTTTGCTGTTTGTCTAGTTTGTCTGGTTACATCCAGGGGGATACTAGCGCTTTGAGTTCGTCCGAGCACTTAACATTAAAGTACTTGTAAAACAGGTGTAGGAATGCCACACTTCGGCGATGGGACAGAGGTTGGAGTTTAGCTGACAGTGTGGGACCTGAAAGTGTTGAAAAATAAAAATTTTATTCTGGCATGAAAACCAAGTAAGTGTAATTTCGTTTGATTTTCATGTTCAACATGAACAACGTCATCGGATGAACTGGCTAGTCCGTCTAGCTGAATCCACTGTGAAAAATTTCCCCCACTCTTTATCTGTGCCTAGATCAAAACGTGGATTCCATGAACAAAGCTTCTTTCTTAGAACTGCACGCCTGTGGAACTCTGTTCCGTCTGCCTGCTTCCCACCGGACTACAACTTGGATGTGTTCAAGTCCAATGTTAACAAATTCCTAATGAACCGCACCCCTTAAGTAAACACTTCATCAAATCTCCACACTAACGTAATGTACTTGCAATAACCCTTATCCCTGAGTGGCTTCCGGGCCTTGATAAGTGGTGATCACTGTGTAAAAAAAAAAAAAAATGGCTAATCAATTTTTTTCATGAGAATATAATCGTCTGCGTCGCTTATGTCCCTGGTTATAACTTGTAAGGTTTCTCTTTAGTCGCCCGAGCAAAAACGATCCGCTCTAAAGAAATCCTCAGTTCTTTAGATTCCTACTTTTTCTCCTCGTTTAACTTTTTTGTCTTTTGGAGTAATGAGGAAAACTTTCTGCTTTGAAGGATCTCTTGCAGATCCGCTCACACCCCATCATCACCACTAAAATATACGCTTCTTTGCCTCTTTAACCATGTTCACCAGATTCCAGACTTCTTATACTTACCTCCTCCCATGCTGTTTCCAACATTGTCAGAATCTTTTGTCATATTGCTTTTCATCTAAAAAGCATCTGTTTGTGTGTGTGTGTGTGCGTGTGTGTGTGTGTGTGTGTAAATAAAAAGGAACAAACCGCGCTATGTATTCATCAATGTTTCGTCTTTATTTCGAGACTTTCTCTAGATGAAATAAAGACGAAAAATTGAACACATAACACGGTTTGTTTCTTTTTATTTCTTTTATTTCTCTATTTTGTCGGAATACTATTTCCATTATTCTCATCATATATATATATATATATATATATATATATTCTTATAATATATACCAATCTTAAGAAGCTTAATGTAATTACAGAGCAATATAGTGAATAAATGACAACTATATTCCCAAAATTCATGATGTTGACCATCTTATAATTTATTCCTTTAATTCAGTTGACATTTAAATTGAATTAAAGGAATAAATTATTAAATGGTCAACATCATGAATTTTGGAATATAGTTTTTGTCATTTATTCCCTCTCCCTCCCTCCCTCCCTGTCTGTCTCTCTCTCTTTATATATATATATATATATATATATATATATATATATATATATATATAATGTGTGTGTGTATATACATATATCATTATAGATATACAAATATAAAGGTTTTTATCGAGGTAATTTTTAAATCTTATAGTTTTGTTATTTTTCTAGTATTTTAGTATTATATATTTTGTATTTTCCTTTTTCTTTCTTTTTCTTATTTCTTTCTCTTCCCATGTTTTCCTCTTCTTTTTTTCCTCTATTTCTTTTCTCTATTTCGATAGACACTCTACTCTTGCCCGTCTTCTTCAAATATATATTAAAGCCGTTATGTTTTTTTATTCTGAATGACACGTAATGTGGACCTCCTGATAAATATTTTGTACTTGTAAACTGCAGTCAAATTTTCATTAGACTAAACTTTTGCGTAAGCAATATCACCTGAAGAGGTCTCTAGTTACTTGTAACTAGCTGACTGGAACATGCTCATGATTGTGTAGCAACATATTATTGCTTATGTAAAACAACTGAAAGTGTACATGTATTGTACATACAAAGGGCGTTTTAAAAGTAATTCCTCCTGTCTTTTATTCTACCCAAATGGATCAGAGGAATTGTAAATTGCATTGTTATGATGACTGAACTTATGCATTCATGACCTGAAAGTTTCATCTCTGTTGCAGATATTGGTGGTGTGAGACTCTAACAAAGCAAACTTTATCATGGACGTGTGTCATTGAATTCCTGACAAAAGTGCATTGAGAATGATGGTGACTATGTAGAAAAATAATTTGGGCGCACAAAAGGTTGTTCACTTTAATGGTAGCACTCTCGTTTTTGTAGCTGTTCAAGTTTGCGTTAGAAAACAAATAGAAGGCTTTACTATTGGAATGGCCCTCGTGTGTGTGTATTTCTCTTAGTCTCTGTTCCATTTTTTTCTCGGAAACTACTGGGCCAATCTAGCTAAAATTTCGTATGGACTTCTGTTATATGGTGTAGCAAACTAAATATTATGGTATCTGTTTGATGCACTCTTAGAGATTAATAGGGATTAGTATTTAATGAAAAATGAGCACAAATTTAACTATGTTCAACCATCAATTTGGCATAAAGCACTCATTCGTAATCAACAGGATATAACTTTTGCCTGTTTTTAATGACTAAAAAGTCTAGTGCTTCATTACTTACTAAATTTTATAATTTTATGTAAACTTTCCTCAGCTTTTGTTTCGTGTGAGTTTAAAACTAAATATTCAATGTTTTATTAAAATAGTTAAGGAATAATATTTTTAAAAATGATTCTAGGAGTAATAATATCTATAATTTAATTAAGGGTTAATCTTTTAATTAATTATTTGATTAATTAATTAACTATTAGTTCTCATTTTTAATACCTCTCCAGAAACAAATCGGTAATTGTTAAAATATTGTATTTAATGTTTTTGTCAATTCCATACGTTGATGACGAGACCTGATATTAATTTTAAAAAAAAATCATATCCTCTCTGAAATAATCGTACACAATATTATTTTATGTTGAATTCTTAACTCCTACATAAATGATTATTTCTTCATTGTTTACCCCCATATATATATATATATATATATATATTTATTCATGGTTCTAGTTAGTGTAAGAAGCATAAAAAATATTGTTTTTAAATTTTTTTATTTTAATATGAGCGCTCCTCCGTTCTTGATAACAAAATGTAGGAAAACGAATCAAAATGGAAAACTTTGAGAATACTGGGAATTTGGGCAGCGTTCATTCCTTGCCAAAACGTTCACATGAAGTCTTGTAACCGTTAGACAAAGAATAATGTAGGGGTTTTTTGTTAATCACATTGATAAACCGGTTCTCATCAGATCACCGAAGTTAAGCAACGTTGAACCTGGATAGTACCAGATGGGTGACCATTTGAAAATTCTTGCCACTATATGTGCTCTCTGCTTATCCCGGCATTGTTTCCAGTCGTCCTAAACCTCCACTTGCCACTTGGTCCTGGATATGACCTTAAACTATATCCGATGGTCAGGCCCCAGCTTGCGGGCTCTGGGGAGTGTGGAGCCACCCTTTAATTGCCATTGCTCCCCGGTCCACTCTGATCCGGAGTGGTAGTACCTGTTAGGGTCCCAACTATCGGTTAAATAGAAACTGACTTGCAAAAAACAAATATATTCTATTAAAAACATTTTCTTCAAAATCACTGGATTCGGCATTAAATAACCTGAAAAAGGTTGATATGCCGTAAAACAAAAACAACCAACCAACCAACCACTTGCCACTGGTATTTAATAACGCTGACTCAGGAGAGGTGTTGTTGGAGATCACACAACTCTTGCCACGAAAACTCAATGCGCAGGCACCCTTACAGTGGGTCTCCATAGTCTGTCAAGACTGAAGGAAGCTACTATATATATATATATATATATATATATATATATATATATATATATATATATATATATATATATACATATATATTGGTGTTGGGACGATTGATCTGGAATCGGAACATTTGTGGATGTACGGATCAGAAAAACTTGTGCATATTTTTCAATGCCAAAACGATTCTTTTAATTATCTGTTTTTATTTAAATAGATTTAAAAGCAAATTCTTCATTTGCTGGTAATAATTATGAAATAATATTTATTAATTTTTAATTACTAGTAAAACTAAAATCGATAGATGATCCCCCACAAGTGTATTCATTTATTTATTTTTTTTTTTTTTTCGTTTAAGAAAATATCTCCACGTTTAGCATGCGTAACTACCATTTTATTTTATAAATTCGGTAATCGTGGAAAAATATCTTTAGTAAAATATTCAGAGATTTATAAAAAAAAAATCGGAATCTGTAATTATATCGGAATCAGGAATTTAATATGGAATCGGTAATTGTATCAGAATCGGAAAAATATTAGAATCGTTCCATCACTAATATATACATACACACACGTGTGTGCATATAGTCATCCACAGACAAGCTGTTTCGGTGGATCATAGTTATTCAGTGTGGTTAGACAAGCCACGAATTGAATTTACGATTCAGTCAAGAGTCGGCACTTCTACTAACTGAGCCATGGGATCGGTGCTTGTAAAAGATATTTATATGGATACTTTTTAATGTAAACATTTTTTTATCGTTATTTCCATGGGAAGTGCTCGTCTGAGCTCCAATCTCTGGTCCCCCCTCCTCGCCAATCTTTCACAAAAAGCACCTGTCTAGCTGAAACCACTGTCAATAATTTTCCACCACTCTTTATCTGTGCCTAAATCAAAATGTAAATTCCGTAAACAAAGCTTCTTTCTTAGAACTGCACGCATGTGGAACTCTCTTCCGTTTGCCTGTTTCCTACCTGACTACAACTTGGATGTCTTCAAGCCCAACATAAACAAATTCCTGATGAACCGCCCCCTTAAGTAATGACACTTTATCAAATCTCCAATACCAACGAATAATACAACACATTGATTACTGTACACACAATAACCCTTACCCCCGAGTGGCTTCTGGGCCTTGATATGTGGTGACCGTCATGTAAAAAAAAAAAAAAAATTGATTTGTGATATGACTGTTTAATGCCTTAACGTTACTCATGATTCTACAGTTTAACTTTAAACTTGATGTCAATTCCCTGTGCTAAGGACGAGATTCGATATCAACGAAATTTTATTTGGTCTCCATCATACGCAATATTATTTAGGTTGAATTCTTGTAGCGTATGTAAATTATTTTGTAAAGTTATTTACCTCATATCTATTTATATGTGTGTTAGAGAGGATCAGAACAACATCGGTACCATCGGTTTCAAATCCCAAAAGAAAAGTTAAATATTATTAGCTTCCTTTACCGGACTCTCTTCAGTTTTTTGTCTATGTCTATCTCCCAGGAAAATGTTGATTCATGCGGTATGTTAGCCGCCATTTTCCAAGGAGACAGACCGAAGAGCCCAGTAAAGGAGACCAACCATAGATCCGCTTTGCTTGGATTTGAAACCGACGGTACCAATGTTATAATACATATATAAATAAATATTATGTGCCGATTTTGAATTTTCTTAATCGAGCGCTCTGTTGGGGTTCTCTTTCATTAACAATATATATAATATATATATATATATATATATATATATATATATGATTTGTTGAGCTGGATTAAATCTGACGATATGAAATAGAATGGAGGTAGGACCTGAATACTCAATGTTTCGCCAGATTTATGCAGGCCTTTTCAAGAGAGATGGTCATTGACGAGAGGGTCGGAAGATTTGGGGCTATATATAATTTATTATTTTCTCTAATCATAAAATGTAGATATGTATATAGGCATCTAATTTACATAAGGAAAACACGCTGCTCTCCCCCATCATTATATATAGCCCCAAATCTTCCGACCCTTTCGTCAATAACCATCCCTCTTGAAAAAGCCGCATAAATCGGGCAAAACGTTGAGTATTCAAGTCCTTCCACCTCCATTCTATTTCATATATATATATATATATATATATATATATATATATATATATATATATATATACTGATTCCAGGACGGATAAGTATAGCATTAGTTTTAAATTTTAATGCTTTTTTTATTTCTTTGGGAGAATATGTTGTGGCTTCCATTGAAGCTCCCTAAATACTGTAATTTAAGCAATGAATGTTATGCCCCATGGTACAGACCTTATTACCTAGAATATATATTCCATAGTTCATAAGTTCAATAGTGTAGGATTTTACCAAATGCATGCATATGTTATATAGCCAATCTTTCATTAAAATCGAATGTATTTGAAATTTTAATGGGATTCTGTCCTTATGGATGACTCGGATATTATCACATTTCTATTAATGTAATTTTTTTTTTTTGTTTTTTCATTAAAAAAAAGTTTTTTTTTTAATTTATTAAAAAATATTTTTGATAAGTGGTGACTCTTTTTTTTTTTGTTTTTTAAATTTACAAAAACAATTTGTAATTGTTTTAAAACAATTTAAAAAAAAACAATTTTTAAAATTAAAAAAAATGTTTTTAATTTAAATTTTTTTTATTTGACAAAGGAGTAACCACTTATCAAGGCCTAAAAGTCACTCAGGATAAAGGTTAATGAGTGTATGATGGTCACTGAGACAACAGCATAGTAATCGTTAGTGGTGGAAATTGGGTAGAATTTGATTATCTCAGGGGGTAGCTCCAAGTACTTGTTTACATTGGACTTGATGATGACCATGTCGTAGTTAGTTGGGAAGCAGGTTTGTGGTACAGTTCCAGATGGGCAGTTATAAGAAAAAAAAAAAAAATTATGAAATTTGCATTTAGATTTAATCACAAATAACGAGTGGGGGGAGGGGGAAATTGTTGATAGTGTTTGTTAAAGTTTTGCAAAGGGTAATATAGAGATGTTAGAGCAGTTTCATTGTCTTTTCCAGAGAATGTTATCGATAAGATATAAATTTCATTAAAGTAGGATATATTTTAAGTTTGAGAATAGGTTTGGTCCCACAAAGCTCTCATATGTTGGAAGGGCAGTTAGAGATTCAGGACCACTTCCATTGTCTTCACCAGAAAATCTTATCGATACTAGCAAAAAAATATGCTGTTGGAATTGCTTTTAATGCCGATACATAATTGAAATAAATTGTTTTGGTTTATTAAAATAATTCCAACGTTATTATGTTACTCATTTATTTTTTATAGCTTATGTTTGAAACCACGTAAATCATAAATCTATGACGTCACGTCGAAGCTATATATTAGTTTAAAGTAATGTTTTAAGCTCTATTTATAAAAATGTTGTTCGAAGTTCAGAAGTTGGTCGAAACTTTGCAAGAATAACATCCAAGATGAGAAGAGCAATCCAAATAAACGAAATATTACAAATCATTAATTCTCATCTAAAAAAAATAAAAATTTGTATTTCTGTCTTCTAATTGTTTTTTTTTTTTTTCATTAGTTTGTCAGACAGTCTGATAGCATCTGGTCAACCAGATGTGATCTATGAGCCATATGTAGCCATGGTGACCTCTTCTTTAAGCTAAAAAATGAAGCAGTTTCTCTGGTAATTAAATTTCAATTAGGTTCAAATCCACTTAAGAATGTTTCTAATTATTTGAAGTCGTAAAAATTCTTAAGTGCTGTTAATATTTCGGCTGTTGTGTCTGATGACGTAGTTAAATATATTCCATTATTCATTTTCTCCTAAAGACACAGTTCAATTAAATTCAATTATTTTTTCTTGTTAATTTAAAAACTTCATTTCTATAAAAATGTATTCATATGAAAATCTACAGCATTTTTTACCAGAGTTGCGGAATCAAACTAGTTAGAATGTTAGGAGTCAGAGTTGAATTTTTGAATCGATAAAGAATCAAGAAAGTGTGAATATTGGAAGACTTTAGAATAAGGAGACTGAGTTTGTATATTTTCAAGATTTTGGGAGTTTTTTTTTTTTTTTTTTTTTTTTTAATTCTGGGAGTCTGGATTTTTTTTTTTTTTTAAATTTTGAGAGTTTGGATTGGATTTATTTTCTTTTAGAATTCTGGGGGTCTGGATTTTTTTTTTTATTATTATTCTAGGAGTCAATTTTTATTTTGTGACTTCTGTGCTTATTTTTCAATGCTAAAATTTAATCTTTAATTGTCATTTTTTTTTTTATTTGGTTTTGTTTAAAGCAAAATCTTCTGCTGTTTGTAATAATGCTAAAATAATAAATATTTATTAATTTTAAATTGAAACTAAAATCTATAGATCACTCTCCCCACCCTCAAGTCTATTTTTACGTTTGATTAAATATATACACATTTAACATGTGTTCTTACAGTAATCGGGAATAAATAACTCTGTTGTTAAATATTTAGAAATTTATAAAGAATAGGAATCGGTAATTGTATCAGAAATATTGGAACATCCCGTTGTAACATAGGGCAAATGCACATGTATGAAAAATGACGTCATCGTAAAAGAAAAAGAAAAACTTTAAAAAGATCATATTAGAGAATAAAATAACGTTCGAGATCACGTGGGTGGTGTCATGGCCATAATAATGAGAAAATAAATGAGGAAATGTCATTGTTACAAAGAAAAAGTGAGTTGAAGTTCTTTTCTATTTTTGTCTACTTTGTGACTAAGACTACAACGTGTTGGCTCCCCAGCAGCATTACACCATCACTATAATCTCTCTCTCTCTCGCTATATATATATATATATATATATATATATATATATATATATATATATATATATAATATATTTATATATATATATATATATATATATAGACTGAAATTTTGAATGTATTTTCAGATTCCATCTTGTATAATACTGTAAAATTAAAGTCCATATAAATATTAGTATCAATAATAAGACAATCCAAATCAGATTTAAAAAAAAAAAGCTCAATATATGCAACAGAGCAATAATAAAGAATTTCAGAAAAAATCTCTCATACAATACGTTTGTAGAAATATAAACGTCTGCAATGGATTTCATCTTATTGCGTTTTATGAATTTCTTCACATGCATACATTTGAACACTAAAAACTTTTCATCGCCTTCAAGTTTACCACTGTACCTCTATTCTTCTTCATTGAACCCAACTACACCATGGAATATCTTTTTTTTAATCTTGGCTTTTTTAAATCTTTTCATGCAAGTTTTTTAGTTTTTCAATCTTTGTGCTGAACAGCAAAATTTATGACTGCCTATGAACATTATTTTTCTGAAGACATTTCCTCTGATGAGATGAACCACTTGTTAAAAATCTATGGATTAAGGAAAAAACTTAAAATTTTTGTATTTCTTGTCGATTAATAAATTTGATATAATTTTTTTTTCAATTTGTAGAATTTAAAATTTTCATTATATATATATAATACAGACACAAATAAAACCATTCCTATTTTAAATATTTCTCTTGCTAGAACAGACTTTATTTTGCTAAAAACGTTTCCTTTGAGAAGTGTCATTTATCGAAAATTCATGGATTAAGAAAAAAAAAAACTTTAAATTTTTTGTATTCCTTGTCGATTGTGGTAATTTTTTTCATTTATTGAATTTAATTCTAAATTTTCATTTATATATATATGTGTGTGTGTGTGTGTGTGTGTGTGTGAAATTATGTGTGTACATTTCCCTCCCAAACTACTCTGTCAATTTTCAGTCTACAGACTTGAGATTTGGGAAAATCTTAAACGGGTTTCGGCCAGAAATTTGGCTGTCAAGGGGTCAAAGTTCAACGATTTGACCTTTGAAAACTCTACCAAACTCCTCTGCTAATTTTGGGTCTAAACACTTGAAATTATAGATGTAGGTTACATGGACATGGATCAAACTTTTTAATTTGATTTGAGCCCAAACTAATAAATGTTAAGGGTCAAAATAAAACCAAAAAATTGACCTCAGCCAATTTTTTGGTTTAAACATTTGAAATTTTACACAAAGTGTATTCAGATATAGGGCAAGCTTTTTAATCGGTTTTTGGCCGAAAGTTTGTATACCAAAGGGTCAAAGTTGAAAAGAGTTGACCTTTGCGGTCTCTAACGAACTATTCAGCCAATTTTGGGTTTAAACAGTTGAAATTTTACATTAAGGGTATTCAGACATGCAGCAAGCTTTTTAATCAGTTTTTGGGCGAAAATTTTGCTGCCCAGAGATCAAAGTTTACAGAGTTGACTTTTGCAGACTCTACCAGACTTCTCCACTAATTTTGGGTCTAAACACTTGAAATTTTAGATGTAGGTTACCTGGACATAAGTCAAACTTTATAAGTTCTGAACAGTACATAGGGCCTGAGCAAAGCCAGGTTGAACTTCTATGTGTGTGTGTGTGTGTGTGTGTGTGTAATGTGATTAAATATAATAGAAATCAAAGGAGTGCTCAATTACTTGTACAAGAGCATATATATATATATATATATATATAATAATAGTCGTAGAAATTTTTAGGTTGGTATATGATGGCGTATTGATTCACTGGGAGAGAGGCACCCCTAGTCTCACCCGTTAAAGACATGTATGTAGGAGAAGGTAACCCTGAGGTAAAAACCTGCATTGTACTTTATGCTTTATCTTATGGCAGTCATCTTATAGTAGTAGTAGCAAAAAGTTTGGTTGGTTCTACACAAAGCCTTTACCACTATACGCAAATCATCTGTGTGGATTTACGAACAACTTAGTTGTTGTGGCGGCGACGGGAGAGTCCATCATTTAATAAACACTATATGTTATGAGCATCTTTCAGTTTTACAGAAACTCAATCGGATCGGCAGATCATCCGGTCATACTTGGTATCTTTAACTGTGATTTGAGTTTCTTGTGTTTCTATGAAACCAAATGTTCAGATCGATGATCATAATAATATATAGTGCCCCCCTCTCTCTCTTATATATATATATATATATATATGATGATGAAAATAATGGAAATAGTATTCCGACAAAATAGAAAATAAAAAGGAACAAACCGTATTATGTGTTCATCAACGTTTCGTCTTTATTTCATCCAGAGGAAGTCTCGAAATAAAGACGAAACGTTGATGAACACATCATACGGTTTGTTCCTTTTTATTTTATATATATATATATATATATATATTGATAACGAATTTACAACACTGGGCATGCTAATGTTTCGGAGAGATGGTTGGTTAAAACCACAATCCTCATCAGACGACTTAACCAGGACTGGTTTCTTCTGTGGAAAGCAACCATTTTTTTTTTTTTTAAGTTGCCTGACGAGGACTTGCGGTTTTAACCGAGCATTTGTCCGAAATATTAGCATGTCTAGTGTCACGACCATGTGAATTTGTTTATATTAATAAATGTATATCTTGCTCTTCTTTCATTGAGCACTTTTAATAACTTCGTTAAATTCACTAGTCATCACTCTTGAATACCTATAACCTCTCTCACCTGTCTCACAGAAGAGATGTTGCGAGTTTGTCTCTGCTTTATCGTTATTTTCATGGCAAGTACTCGACTGAGCTTCAATCTATGGTACCCCCCTCTCGCCAAACTTTCACAAGAAACACTCGTCTAGCTGAAATCACTATCAATAATCCCCCCCCACTTTTTATCTGTGCCTAAACCTAAACATAGATTCCATAATCAAAGCTTCTTTCTTAGAACTGCACGCCTGTGGAATTGTCTTCCGTTTTCCTGCTTTCCAGCTGACTACAATATGGTTGTCTTCAAGTCTAACGTAAACAAGTTCTTGATGAGCAGTCCAACTTAAGTTAACAAATTTACCGAATTTCCATTACTAACGATTACTATATTGTCCAATTGACTACTGTACACTCTTAACCCTTACCCTCGAGTGGTCTCTGGGCCTTGATAAGTGGTGATGTCTATGTAAAAAAAAAAAAACCTTGAAAATATATATATATATATTATATATATATATATATATATATCCCAAGTTATGGGTTTTCTTTTAACTCTTAAATGCTAAGTTAATAAAGAAGTTGGGAACATAATTTTCCTCTGCTCAATTCATCTAGTCTGGTGGAGTCTCTAGCTTCGTGCTATTACTATAAGTAACATCATTTGGAGCAAGTGCATCATTCCTTATAAAATGCCAGTGTTGGTTTGCAATACCGAGGCAATCTTTTTTGAGGATTGCAAATACTATATGATTTTGAATATTTCGTCAGAGTTTACTAGGTACATGTAAAATGATTGGGCAATACTCAAAATGTATAAATATTTGGACTCCTCTCTCTACTTAAAAATTCACCAAAAATCAGGAAATTAACCAATTTTAATGAAATTTTTAGTATTTATCAAATAATGATCACAGAATATAATGAACCAATTATTTTTTATTTGGATCTTAGTGGAAATGTATTATTTTGTTTAAACAAAAAAACACGTTTACTAGTTATGATTAGGGCTAGGACAACAGCATATTCTTTTCATTGTTTTGACTCTCGAGTGTGTATCCGTTGATATCTTATATGTTTTTATATAGAGTGATGTGGTTCTCGGTTGATTGACTGTGTCGGATATAAACTATTCAAAAATGGAAAGAATATTCTGTTGTCATAGCCTTAGTTATGATTTTCAGTAGTAAAAAAAAAAATGAACGTTGTTTTTTTTTTTTTTAATAAGACATCGTCAATTGTAATAATAAAAAAAAATTATTTTTTTTCAGAAATATTACAAAAAAACCCTCTAAAGTCTGAGAAAAATTAATGTCTCGAATTAACGGCATTGTCATTGAATTAAGCATTGTTTATTTAATATTTTTACTCCAAAAATAATTGCAAAAAATATTTCCTTTTTTTTTTTTAAGGTTACATTTGTAGCCATATTTTTATATGTAATATTCTAATATTTTCCTTGCATGAATGAATGTGTAATCTTCAGCGTAACATAATTTTTATATAAGCTAGAAAAATAACATTTAAGTTTTACTGCTTTCAAATGAAAGCAATAAAACTTACATAAACGTTCATGATAGGAATGTATGGATGCACGGCTGAGAGGTGGGGGAGTAGAAAACCAGTCGGTTTTGCACTCCCTCTTTCCTTTCAACCACCCGACGTCATTTTCAGATAGACTTTTGACTTTGATATTTTGGGCTTCCGTAGAACTCCTGCTAGACGACTTTTCGTTTGTTTTGATTGTGTGAAGCTAGAATCTCCCGCTTTCAGGGGCTGATCAAGCTTCTTTTTTTTTTTTTTTTTTTTTTTTTTTTTTACAAACAAGGTGTTTTATTATTATTTAATTCGATATCTTAGGACTTTACTAATTATCTTGAAGTAGTCCAAAAAAATTAATATTTATCTTTCAAGGGATTTTTTCAATTAATTTATTTAACTTCAAAATTTAGCTGCACTTGTGACTTGTCAGTTCCCGAATGTCACCGTGAAAATATTTTTCATTATAACTTTTTTCCCCCCACGTGTACAAATTTTTTTTTTTCCCCCCTTTCGGAAATTAACTTTATGCTTTAATTTTTAATCTTTCAAATACAATTAAAAAGTAATCGGAAACCTATAAAAAAAAAAAAAAATTATAATCGGCTTTTCAAACTATATCCCGCTATCAGTTTTCCGCCATTAATGCACGTACCTAGGGTTTACTTGTAGAGATAGTATTCTCATGCCAGTTTGTCCTGGCAAACCCAAACCCCTGTACAGAGAGACCTTAGACACTAGCTCTCTTCTGTACATACAATACTGAGGATGTGTGTGTGCGTGTGTGCGAGCGTATTAAAAAAAAAAAAAGAAAAAAAAAGACGAATTCAAGTCACATAGAAATGGGTGTATATCATTCTGGATACAGATGTCATTGAAGACAAAATTTTCGTTATTCTTTTCGTCCCCCCCCCCCACACTCCCTCCTTTTAATTATTGTGATTGCTTTAGCACTTTCAATCTAAATGTATGGGGAGGCCACAGACCGAAGAAGCACACGTGTTATACATATTTCCATGCAATGATTCCTATAAATAACTGGTTACCCCCCCCCTCTCCTCTTCCCCGTCCCCTAAGGCTGACAGTGGGGATTCGGGATAAGACAGGGAGGAACCTCGTCTTCTTACCCTAAACACAGTCTGACGATATCTTCCTTGCATGTTGGGATGGCATCATAATGAGCCTCTGGTAAGAACTCTATCTCTGTACGCGCACAACACAAACTTTTCTTTTAATACAATATTTAGCAATGGTTTATTTCCAATATATATATATATATATATATAATATATATATATATATATATATATTGCAATATCTACAAATATTTGTTTCAGCCATTATTTTTTTAGTTCGTGCTATTTATTTTTAGTTTGTGTTGTTTTTTAGTTCGTATTTATTTTTTTTAGCTTTTGTTGTTTTTCTTTTCAAAGTACTTTCATTTTTACTTCAGTTTCTGTAAACACAGAATTTCAAAAACTACCTTGTAAATATACCCGGTGACCACAGTGCAAGGAAGATTCAAACAATTGCACTAAAAGCGGTGGTCAGAATCTTTTTGTTATTTTTCTTTTTGAAATATTTCCATTTTTACTTCGATTTCTTTTTGAATGCCGACTGGAGAGAACTTGGATGCCTACTGGACACTGTCCTCGATTCTCTAAGGTTTATCTGTACAGGGGTTTGTGAGGACAACCTGGCATGAGGATACTTTTCTCCATAAGTAAACTTGACTAAATATTAAAAATAACATTTCGTATTTGCAGCCCAAATAAAATCTCTGTATGGCTAACACACTCTGGCTTGTACGAGGAATAGTGCACCTTTTTCAAATGTAACAGCACAAAACTGGTTACTCCACCAGACTAGATGAATTCTTGTCCTGGAACCCAATAAAATCAAGAGACCACAAGAAAGATATACTATATAACAAATGTTTAACTGGTTAATTGGCGATAGAAAAATAATTATTGACTTCTTTACTAACTTAAAATTTGAGGCGTAAAAGAGACTTAATGGAATATTCGAATATGTATGCACCTCATATAGAGATTAAGTGTTAGCCCATGGGAATGGGCTCCTTGGTTTTTGAGAACTTTGACTGAAGTAAAATTCAACAAAAGATGTGGGTGCACGCGCGTGCGCAAAAAAATATTGTGAAAAAGATATGTTCATCTTTTCTTTATTTATTTCTAATTTGTTGACATGTAGGATTATAAAATGTGTTTTAAATATGTTTAAAAAAAACAAAAAAAATTTTTTCGACTGTTTCTTCGGTCTTCCCGAGTGTGTGTTTGTGTATATATATGGAGAGAGAATAAATGACAAAAAGTTATATTCCAAAATTCATGATGTTGACCATCTTATAATTTATTCTTTTAATTCAGTTGACTTATATAATTCTTGACAGTATCTGTTTCCTAGCACAAAATCAACCACTTAATTATTATATCAATCGGTGAATCTATTATGCCATTAACTCTTCAATATAATAATAATTGATTGATTTTGTGCTACGAAACAGATACTGGCAATAATTGTAAATATCAACTGAATTAAAGGAATAAATTATAAGATGGTCAACATCATGAATTTTGGAATATAACTTTTTGTCATTTATTCTCTAGATTGCTCTCTAATTACATTGAGCTTCTTAAATAAGGTTTGATATATAATAAGAAAAAATATATTTCTACAGAAATATATATAAACATATATATATATACTAGCAAGTCACCTGACGTTGCTCGTTTGTTAAATGTTTTAATTCATGCAAATTACCTATTTATTATCATAGAGCCAAGCATTCTATTGATTATTGTACTCAATATATAAGAATGTCCCGCCCCTCCGATATCACCTGGTCTTAAACTGCGCTTTTAATGCATGCAAATTTCGTATTTATTATTATAGTCATTTCTCTATTGATTATTATATTGTACCCAATATATATATTAATGATTCGAAAGTAAAAATAAATATGTGTGTATGTATATATATATATATTATGTGTGTGTGTATGTGTATATATATATATGTATATATATGTGTATGTATATATATATATATTATATATATATAATTATTATTATTATTATATGAATTAAATTTAACTAGATCAGACAGCTTCACAGCAGAAGCTGATTTCAATTGAATCAATATTTAGCTATCAAACGGAGCTTATAAATATGTTTATATGTATATTTAATTCATACCTCCACCAACTCCTCGGATTTAAGATTGTAATCAGTAGAATTACGGGGTAATAAAAATTTATGATGAAAATAAAAATTGATTAAATTGCATGAAATTAATTCATCAAAAATTAAAACAAAGAATTATAATAAAGAAATTATTATGGATTAATAAATTACGATATTTATTCAATTTTTATTTTCATCAATTTTTCTCGTTTTTAATTTACTAAATCTAGTATATTGAACTTTCTATTATCTCGATAGGTTTCGATTTGAAGAGATTGATCTTTGTAAGCTTAATTGTATGTCTCTCTCTCTCTCTGTTTGTTTATTAAAAAAAAATCTGTACTTGTTTAGTTTTTAAAACGTTAAACATATATATATATATGTGTGTGTGTGTGTGTGTTTTATATATGTGTGTGTGTGTGTGTTTTATATATGTGTGTGTGTTTTATATATGTGTGTGTGTGTGTGTTTTATATATGTGTGTGTGTGTGTTTTATATATGTGTGTGTGTGTGTTTTATATATGTGTGTGTGTGTTTTATATATGTGTGTGTGTGTTTTATATATATATATGTGTGTGTTTTATATATATGTGTGTGTGTTTTATATATATATATATGTGTGTGTGTTTTATATATATATATGTGTGTGTGTTTTATATATATATATATGTGTGTGTTTTATATATATATGTGTGTTATATATATATATATATATATGTGTGTTTTATATATATATATATGTGTGTTTTATATATATATATGTGTGTTTTATATATATGTGTGTGTTATATATATATATATATGTGTGTTTTATATATATATATGTGTGTGTTTTATATATATATATATATGTGTGTGTGTTTTATATATGTGTTTTATATATATATATGTGTTTTATATATATATATGTGTGTGTGTGTGTGTGTTTTATACATATATGTTTATATATATATATATATATATATATATATATATAATGTTTTATATATATATTTAACGTTTTAAAAACTAAACAAGTACAGATTTTTTTTTTTTTTTAATAAACAAACATATTTTATTAAAATCAAATTCGATATTTCGATCCATAACAGAATCTTTATCAAGGAATAGTTGTTTTTTTTTTCTTTTTCTTTTTTTCTTTCTTTTACGTACCATGTTGTTGGAGATAATGCCTGGCATGTCTCTCTTAGATGTTTAAATTTCATATCAACAGTGCTTCTAATACAGTACTTTTATCATATATATATTCTAATATATTAGAATCTCATAAGGTAATATATATATATATATATATATATATATATATATATATATATATATATATATATAATTATTCAATTTTCACCCCAAACAAGGCACAGTGCCACTTTGAAGTAGGGGACTATTATCGGGGACATACGTTGCAGGAATATTATGTAGGGAGATTAGTAGCAAGATGTTTGTTCACATTACACTTGAACTTCTGCATGTCAGTGCAGTTGGGAAAGCAGAATCCCGGAAGGGAGTTCCAAAGTCTAGCAGTGCTGGGGAAGAAACTATTGGAGTAGAAGGCTTTCTTACACCTAAGGATCTCTACTGTGTAGGGGTGGGATTTAGCTGCTTGTCTGGGGTATTTACGTCAAGGAGATACAATGCTTGTAGTTCGTCAGAGCATTCACCATTAAAGTACTTGTAAAACAGGCAGAAGGATGCAACATTTTGTCGATGGGACAGAAGCTGAAGCTTAGATGACAGTTCAGTACCTATCAGGTTGGTGACTCTTCTGAACCCTGTCCAGGAGCAAGAGACTAGTAGCACCACCCTAAATGTGACAACAATACTCTGTACATGGGCGAATAGTGGCTTTGTAGAGGTACAGGATATTTTCAGGCGTAAGTAATTTTCTAGCATGGTAGAGAGAACCCAACTTCTTCGCAGCAGCCTTGGCAATGCTCTCAATTTATCTATTGTAACTCATTTCCCTGTGAACGTAAAGCCGAGGAGTTTAAAAGAAGTACTTTCAAGGTTTCTTGTAATTATTGAAGGAAACAAGTTTAGTCTTGGCAGCATTGAATGTGACTATCCATTTGTCCCCATTCCACTACAGATTGGAGGTCATCCTCTAGTGTTTCTGTCATTTCCTTAGATATATGTTCATTTGTTTTTCCCTCGTGCCTGTTATAGAGCATGGTGTCTTCTGCAAATATACTCATCTCAGAGACAATTTTATACGGGAGGTCATTTATGAATATTAGGAATAATAAAGGTCCAAGGATAGACCTCTGAGGTACTCTTGCATTTATATTATATTGTTTAGATGTATGACCGTTGAGGACAACCTGGATTCTTCTCTTAAGAAGGCTTTAATTACATTATGTATTCTTCCATTCATATCATATGATCTGATTTTCCTGAGAAGACCATCATGCCATACTCTGTGTGTGTGTGTGTGTGTGTATAAAAGCCTTAGATATATCTAGGGCTACTGCTCTACCCTCCTCTGCATTTTCTAGTGAATGGTATATACGTTCAGAGATTAGTTAGGATATCTGCTGTGGAATGGGTTTACCTAAATCTATATTCTTAGTCGGTCAGAAGTTTAGCAGCTGTAAGGTTTCAGTATTTAATTTATGCTTAAGTAATTAATTAATGCTTAATGCCTGGATAGAGCTTAGTAGCATAAAAATGTTTGTTGAATAAGCTCCACGGAAACGTTTTTTAATTTCCGAGGGAAATCGTCAACTAGCCTAATATATATATATATATATATATATAAGATGGATTCTTCCATCAATTTCGAAGTATAGATTCGGCTACAACTAAGTTGTTCAAAAATCCACACAAATGATTTCTTTATAATGGTGAAGGCTTTGTGTAGAACCAATCACCCTTTTTGGTATAACTGCTAATTTCAGTCGGTGCAAATGACTGCTACAAGACGGAGCATACAGTAAACCGCAGGAATTTACATTAAGAATTTTCCTTCTCCTAGATGCATTTCTTAACAAAGACTGGGGGTGCATCTCTCCCAGTGAATTAATGCACCCCCAGCTACCAACATGGAAATTTCTATGATTTAGCACATTTCTACAAATCGCCCCAATAGTTTTTGAGAAAAAGTAAAATGGGCAGACACAAATAAAATATAGATGTGAATTCCTTACGTAACCAATCTGGGTGCAAATAGTGGAGAGGGGACTGAAATTTGTTCATGTGTACGAGCGATATCCTCCCATGTATCTTTTTTTAATTTTCATTGTTTTTTACAATTTTTTTTTTAGTGGATTATTATCGAATGGACATTAATCTACCAGATTATCAAAAAAAGAAAAATGAACAAAAAAAACAAAAAAAAAAAACGGTTAATATTTAAATATTTGAAGAGGATACTCAGTTTCTAATGCGACGTTTTAATAAATTGATCACAATTTTAGAACCGCTCGATGTTTTTCGGCCAAATTTCGCAAATTTTACCCTTTTTTTAGTTTCACTTGAAATTTGCTTCTTTTATACTAGTCTGGGTACCTGGCGTTGCCCGGGTATTTGGAGGTGTGTGCTGAGCAAAAAAAAAAGTGGTAGTAGGCAGGCAGGCTCGAACACGTGACGCGAAGGCAGAAAAAAGTGAAAGAAAATCTGATGTCTTATTGCTACTCCATGATGCAAACAGAAGTTTGGAATGTTAAAATTAGGCAAAGTCAATCCAACCAATACGATTACTTGCAAAAATGGCTTGCAAAAAATCGACCCCTCCTTGTAGAAAACTGCCCAGTTGAGAGTGAAGGAATTAATGTTTTTGACCAATTTTTCGATATTTGTCGTCCAAGATGTCGAGCTTCAAAATGATACCGATTTTGTGAAAATCCGTCGCCTCTGTCGAAAGTTTTAGACATACAGACAGACACGCAGATAGATTTATTATAGATAAATATTTAATATTTTTTTAATATGATAAATATTTAATAGTTTTGTTTGGACGAATTTTTTTTTTTTTCTTTGGTATACTTACGTGTGTGCACAGTTTTTAATACAATAAATCGATCCCCCATATTGGAACCACTCGAGAACACACACACACCCTTTTACATAAGGGATTTTTTCATTTATCAATCTAAGGGCTATAATTAATGGTCAATGTGCGCTAGAGTACCAACAAAAGACTTATCTTTGAAAAGTTGATTTTTAGGGGTGTTCAGGACTGTATTCCATATTGTTCACACTGGTCGCCATGTTTGTTTTTGTGTGTGCATTTAACTACTTTTAAGATTTTATCCTTATCTATTAAACAGATTGCCTTATATATACAGGGTATATACAGGGTGGAACGATAAAATTGTCACCTTAGAAAAGACAGCATGATTCCATTTCTGTTTGATGAAAACTGGTTTTCATTTTTTTTTTTTTTTTGTTGCAGACCGTTTACTAGTTGGGCAATTGTGTACAAATCTCAAAAGCGATAGGAACCTTCTATCATGTCTGAAAGTGACACAATGTTCAACAAGCGAGATCGGAGATGTGCCGTTGTGTAACTCATGCTCTCTACTGAACCAAGTTATGACAACAGAACTATTGCCAGTACCCTCGAAATACAAATCCGGATGGTTCAATGCTTGAAGGCACAGCTTAACAAAGTTTCCGGCCACGGTTATGGTCTTTGGTGTCGTTTCAAGTGAGGGCCATATTATGCCAACTAACATCTTCAAAGTCGGCTTGAAAGTCAACACCAAAGTGTACCTGGAAGTTCTGAAGAGTGTGGTGATTTCTTGGTACAATCAGGTGGCTGCTGGCAGATCCTGGGTGTGGCAGCTGGAGTCGGTACTGGCCCACAAGTTCAAAGCGACCCAGGCTTAGCTTTAGGAGTGCTATGACTTTGTACCTTTCTCTTACTGACCCCCCCCCCCGACCCAAACCCGCTGAATTACTTTGATAGTTATACATTGAAAACATCACCACCATGACCTCCCACAAAACCAAAACCGGCCTAATCGCTGTCATCCTCCGAGTATTTGTCAAGCTCCTGCCGGCACTTGTGGAAAAGGCATGTTCCCAGTTCCAGACTTGTATCGAGATGGTGATTGAAGCTGAAGGCGGCTACATTGAATAGATGTCAGCTTTACTACGTAATCAAGTTACCTGAATTGATTTTTTCAATAAAAGTTTAAAAATAAAGCTGTAGTGTTGTTTTGGCAGGGAATCACATACTTCCCCTCATATATTAAATTGAAAAGTAAAATTTTCCTGAGCATTCATTCAAAAGTGAAAAAGTATCGAAATATTTGTGAAAATCTGACTTTTCGTTGATTTTTACTGCATTTATCAAAAACGCATATATTCATGCAATTTAAGGCTACGATGTAGGAGTGTTGTTTTAAGGCGTTGATAATGTAAATCTGATGCTAAATACTCTCAGCATTTTCAAATATTTATTCCAGGCATGTTTAAAATTACCTCAGTCTAGGAGGAATTCTTAAATAAGGAAATGTTAAAAAATACTGTCAGCATTTTTAAAATATTATTTAAGTTTTCTTTTTTGAACACAGAAGGGGGCTTATTGTTCTTTTAAGAGAAAACTCGGAGGCTAATGATTTAAATTTTTATCATCTTGTGCTTCTGCTTCATACTGTATGATAAAATAAAATTATAAAATAAAATGATAAAATGATAAAATAAAATGATAAAATAAAATGATAAAATAAAATGATAAAATAAAATGATAAAATAAAATGATAAAATGATAAAATAAAATTATAAAATAAAATGATAAGATAAAATGATAAAATAAAATGATAAAATAAAATGATAAAATAAAATGATAAAATAAAATGATAAAATAAAATGATAAAATAAAATGATAAAATAAAATGATAAAATAAAATTATAAAATAAAATAATAAAATAAAATGATAAAATAAAATTATAAAATAAAATGATAAAATAAAATGATAAAATAAAATGATAAAATAAAATGATAAAATAAAATGATAAAAAATAAAATGATAAAATAAAATGATAAAATAAAATAAAATAAAATGATAAAATAAAATGATTAAATAAAATGATTAAATAAAATGATAAAATAAAATTATAAAATAAAATGATAAAATGATAAAATAAAATTATAAAATAAAATGATAAAATGATAAAATAAAATTATAAAATAAAATTATAAAATAAAATTATAAAATAAAATTATAAAATAAAATTATAAAATAAAATGATAAAATAAAATGATAAAATAAAATGATAAAATGATAAAATAAAATGATAAAATGATAAAATAAAATGATAAAATAAAATGATAAAATGATAAAATAAAATTATAAAATAAAATGATAAAATGATAAAATAAAATTATAAAATAAAATGATAAAATGATAAAATAAAATTATAAAATAAAATGATAAAATGATAAAATAAAATTATAAAATAAAATGATAAAATGATAAAATAAAATTATAAAATAAAATGATAAAATGATAAAATAAAATGATAAAATGAAATGATAAAATTAAATGATAAAATGATAAAATAAAATGATAAAATAAAATGATAAAATAAAATGATAAAATGATAAAATAAAATGATAAAATAAAATGATAAAATAAAATGATAAAATGATAAAATGATAAAATGATAAAATAAAATGATAAAATGATATGATAAAATAAAATGATAAAATAAAATGATAAAATGATAAAATAAAATTATAAAATAAAATGATAAAATAAAATGATAAAATTGCCCAAAAATCGTTCATCCATTCATTTGTTCACACTTTTCTCGATAACCATACTTCGGATTTTTAAAAAAAATTTTGGACAAACATTAGTCATGGTGAAAGTAAATGTTTCTTATTCAGAACCTTTCAAATCCAATTTTCATGTCAATCACAGAGATAACTTGGCCCTGTCGGTGGAGCATTAGAATACGCCAACTGCCCCCCTGCAGAGGGTAAAAGTCCCTCAATGGGGGTCCTGGATATGACCTTAAACTATATCCAGTGGTGAGGCCCCAGCTTGCGGGCTTTGGGGAGTGTGGAGCCACCCTTTAATTACCATTGCTCCCAGGTCCACTCTGACCCGGAGTGGTAGTACCTGTTAGGGTCCCAACTATGGGTTAAATAGAATCCGACGTCAAAACAACAAATATTCTCTATTAAAAAAATATTTTCTTCAAAATCTTTGGATTCGGCATTAAATAACCCGAAAAGGGTTGATATGCCGTAAAACAAAAACAAACAACCAACCAACCAACAGACATAACTTGGCTCACTGCAGTCAATACTCTCAACATACAGCTTCATCTTGATCAACATGCCAAATATCAAAGCCATCATTTCCTTCAATGAAAAACTTACAGCACTCGATCCCAGGATTCCACCTGTGCGTGGCAAGTTTTCCTTTTGTCGATTCACCACAATCATGACATAAATGCTTCTCGCAGCCTTCAACGCATCATGGCAGTGTGCGCCAAGGAAAACAGTCTCTTTGCATAACCCGCATCGCACAAGGTATATTTCACCTTCACCTTCCTGGAGATAGCAGTCATCTTCTATATCTTGCTTACTCTCGAAATTCTCTTTCAAGACTTATTCGCTCATGGAGGGGAACCCTGCATGATCGTCTTGTTTTCTTTCTGACCACTTCAGAAAAAAAATACAATGCCAATAACTGATGCGACAAAAATAGGAATTACATTTTGCAGTTAATGCACTGATATGACACACATAAATTATATTGAATGTTCCAGTTCACAGCTATATGTAAACACAAAACAAGGTTTCAGATTAATTTCCCATGGGGGGAGGGTTTGTATACATAGGTGGAAGCATAAATTATAGAATCGATCCTCTATTGATTATTATATATTACGAGGAATAATTTGCCCGGTGGATTAATTCGTTAAAAATTTTTTTTTTTTTTTTTTTTTTAAATAATGATAATGTTGTTCATCAAATTCCATATGTGTTTGTTTACAATATCACCGGTGCAACATAAAATATTCCCCTGTAAAAATTCTTTTATTTATAAGAGAAGAAAGACTGTTTAAGATCGGATTTTTCGATTTTCATCTGATGAATTTCTGTACAAAACCTATCTAAGAACACTGCAAGACATATAAATTAGCTTTGTGTGAAATTTGCAGAAAATAGGTTCTGAACCTGCTGAGCCTATGAGGAAGGAACACACGCAAACGCACAAAGTAACTTTTATATAACATATATATATATAAAGCTGTGTGTGTCTGGTCACGAATAGGCTCCTATATGGTTGACTATTTTAAAAAACTGATTACATATGATAGAAGATGTATCAAGACACAGGAATGGGTATGTTTGATCTGGCAGAACGGTGGTTCATTAAAATTGTGGGGTCTGCGTTCGCGCCTGGTCCACAAAGTATGGAAATAAAAAATGTAAAAATTAAAAAAAAATAAACGATTACAAGTTTTTTTGATATAGATGTACATAAGAATACTTTGATAAGTATGTTTTAACTTAAATAGGGATAGTATAATAAAATTGTGGGGTCTGCGTTCGCGCCTGGTCTCCATAGAATGGAAATAGGCACAAACTTTAATAAAGACTTTTCATATCTATCTGCGTAAGTATACTTTGATAATTGTTTCAGTTTGAAGAAATATGGTATCATAAAATTATGGGGTGTCTGTTCGCACCTGACCTCCATAGAATGGAAATATGTCACAAAGTTTAACAAGGTTTTTTAATACAGATCCACAGAATATTGTGATAAGTGTTTCAGTGTGAACCGGTATGGTATAATAAATTATGGGGTTTATCTATTTTATTTTTTCCTTTCATCATATTTTGCTTTGGTTTTGATACCCCCAAATTCAACCCAAACTTACAACCCTTCCTTTTCATAACCTATCATACTTTCATAAATCAGAGTCCATTTTCTGTAGGCTGTTTTTGAACCCAATCAACGACGGGTACTTTTGCTAGTATATATATAGATTCCACACAAATTCTCATGACTTGTTGAATGATATGGTAGAATCCCCAGAATTTCTTTGTTCTATAGGTATCTGATTTCTATTCTTGTATGATAAAAACAAAGTCTATACGCCATCATGCCACACCCACTGCAGTAACTTACTGCCATTCTTCTAGTTTTAGCCAGCATTCCGAATATAGCACAAACTTTATGCACAATCAAACTATAACCACTAACGTAAAAAAAAAAAAAAAAAAAAAATGGCAGTTCCCAATCTGGGTTCGAATCTATCTGTATAACACTTTATTGTTAGCAAGTTTTTGACATTGAAGTTTTTTAATTCCTTACATGAAATGGCTTCATGCCTTGTCTAGAGCGATTTCCAAGAAAAAAAATAAAAATTTGTGAAATATGCACTAGGTTGACTAGAAGGTTCTTACGAAATTTTTAATTTTGATTTCAAATGACATATTTTCAAATAAGTTTTCATTAGAATACCTTTACTTTGTATATCATTTTAAAGAACGTTTTTTTTTTCCGTTTTACTAATCGTTTAAATTACAATCGTTTTAAAACAATTATGTTTTTTTCAGAATGTTAAATACAAGTGTTGATTATGGGTACATATTAAAAGATATGACGAGGGGTTCATATTAAGCACAATACATATAACGGATATAACGATAGTGATAAAAGGGAGAGAGGCATTTATACAGTTCTGGGATGCTTGGGACTTCATATATATATATATATATATATATATATATATATAAAAGTGAACGTGTCTGTCTGTCTGTGTACATTTCCCTACGCAATAACTCTGTCAATTTTTAGTCTATAGACTTGAAATTTGAAATACCGGGTACTGAGATTTGGGAAAATCGATGTGACGGGTGTCAGCCAGAAATTTGGCTGTTAAGGGGTCAAATTTCAACGATTTGACCTTTAAGAACTCTACCAAACTCCTCCGGCAATTTTGGGTCTAGACACTTGAAATTTTAGATTTAGGTTCCTTGAACATGGATCTAACTTAATAAAGTGATTTGAGCCCGAAACAATAAATTTTAAGGGGTCATAATAGTGGTCAAAGTTTTAAAAAATTAACCATTTTTTTTTGTTTTTTTGCTTTTTTTGCACAGCATACACCTCCAAACACCCGAGCAACGCCGGGCACCCCTGCTAGTATATATATATATATATATATATATATATATATATATATATATATACTGACTGGATATGCATACAAGTTCTTAACACAGAGGAGGGGGGATGCATAATCTTGTAAGGGTTACACAATGTTCATTACAAGATGATAAACACATTACCTTTTGAGTGTTGAAAGATGACACATGACAACAGTTTTACAAAAACGCAATGATGATTCTTTATTCATTGGACCGATCGAATGCTGATGACGTCAGGAATTCAAATTTGGGATCTACATAGTTTAATGTTCTTTCCTTTCGCTTCCAAAGGACTGACTCCAACTCAACCCAACTAAACTGCTCTCGACTCTACTCTTCTGCTGACTCCCCACTCTTCTGACTAACTAATTCTTTGCTCCTATATTGAGAACCTCCCTTCGTTACGACGTCAGAAGTGTGTTTTCCAAACGTGACCAACAAAAGAACTCTCAACATATGACTCTAACCTATTCTTTAAGAATATATTTTTAATTTGTATTGTTCATTCTTTTTGGCTGACCTTTTTAACATTCCGATTCCAAACAGAATGAACAATGAATTTTTTTTTTTATGATATAAACAATATCTAACTATTTCTAATAAAATTTATCAATAGACTAAATTCTAACATTCTAATTCTTAACCTTGCTTACAAGGTTCGAGTCTCGGCTTATCCTAATCTCATTTTCACCCATTTAATATTCTTCTTATTTACATGGAAAAAGGACAACCTTTCCCTGTAACACAAGATGGAAAAAAAAACAAATTTGCACAATTCTCTAATTTCAATTCAAGCTAGGCTGAAAAGCTTCTAAAACAGCTCATGATATCAACGAAGCATTTGGCCCAGGAACCACTACTGAACGTACAGCACAATGGTGGTTTAAGAAATTTTGTGGCGGTGACGAGTCTTGAAGATGTGTAGTGGTAGGCCATTGGATGCTAACAGCAATCAGTTAAGAGCCTTGGTTGAAGCCAATCCACACACAGCTGTTTGAGAACTTGCTTCTGAATTAAATGTAATGTATACAACGATTTCCAACCACTTGAGAGATTAGAAAGATAAAAAAAACTTGATAAATGGGTGCCTCCATGAATTGAACAACAACCAAAAGAAACGCCATTATGAAGTGTCATCTTCCTTTTACGCAACAAGAATGACCTGTTTCTTTATGACAACTGGCAATACTCAGCTCAATGGTTAGATACCGATGAAGTTCCACAACACTTTCCGAAGTCGGAGTTGCACCAAACGGTCATACTGACTGTTGGTGGTTTGCAGCCAGTCTCCTCCAGTAGTTCTTTGAATGCAGGTGAAACCATTATGATGGAAAAGTACTCAACAAATGAATGAAATGCATCAGAAACTTCGACAACAGCACCCAGCATTAGTCAACAGAAAAGGGCCACTTCTCCTCTACAACAATGCCTGGACGCACGTTGCTAAACTGACCTTGCAGAAGTTAAACAACTTGGGCTATGAAACTCTGCCTCATCCACCATACTCTCCAGACCTCTCACCTACTGACTATTACTTTTTCAAGCATCTCGACAACTTTCTGCGTGAGAAATGCTTCAAAAACCTAAGTGATATCAAAGATGCCTTTAGCGACTTCATCGCCACAAGAACGCAAGATTTTTCCACTACTGGCATAAATACACTTATTTTGTGTTGGCAAAAGTGTCTTGATTCTAATGATGCTTATTTCGATGAATAAATTTTTGTTTGAGGCGAGATATGTTCATCTGAATTTAAAAAGCCAAAAACCACCAGAACTTTCATGTCACTCTGATAATACAAATAAATTTCAGTTAAAACTCATGATTAAAAAATTATAATTATTAGCAAAAATTTTTTCTCTTCACTACCTAACGGTGTAGGTTGCTAAAATGTTTTCCTTTCGTTTGACGATTTTTCATACGAAATAGTATAAGAGTGTCTAGCAGGCCATGCATAGATAAGCACTTGTACTCCATTTCTCTCTCTCTTCCCTTTTCCTCCTGCTCTACTCTGTTTCCCTTCACGTCTCTTTCATTGCCTCCACCCTGACAAATTCATAGTTGCATGTATACTATGAATATTTATAGCCACTTTGGTTATAGTCAAGATTGTCTGCTCTTTTTTACTTCCGGTTTCTGTTGTCCATTTGATTGGATAATTAGACATGGTCAACCGAACAAGAAGCCATTTTTAACATCAGAAAAGGAGAATTTCATGTTGTCTGAGAGGAAGATAAACATTAATCAGAAGGGACCATATCTTGCTTGTTACCATCATCTCATCTGCAGAACAAAAACCAGAAATCAAAAAGAGCAGACAATCTTCACTATAACTGCCACATCTGTTTGGTATATTGGCAGCAATATGCTGCATCCAATTGTATATAGTTGCATGATAATATATATATATATATATATATATATATATATATATATATATATATATAATAAATGATATCTACCTTAAACAAATTTTTTTTCATATAAACTTGGGAATAATGTGCTTGAGGGAAATTTTCTAGCATTATTTTAATAGTGCTCAATATATAGAAAACTAGCAGACTGCCTGGCGTTGCCCGGTCGTAAAATACGAATAAATATATTTTAATTAATACAGATTTCTTATTATAAACAGAAATACTGTAAGTATTAAACGTAACGTTAAATTCATTAACAAAAAGAAATGAAGTAAAAAAAAAAAAAAATGGAAAGAAATCAAGACATGTGCATTGTTTTTCTAAACAGTTCATTTCTTATAAATAAAAAAATACTCGAGCTGAGATCTAAACTTAGACAGTGAGTCAAGTACAATAACCATTAGGCCAGCTTGACACGATCTTTAAAAAGTGTTTTCAAACCTACTTATTCTTAACCGTTCATGAGAACAATTCACACATACATATTCATGAAACAATTAACAGATAAAAATCCCCCCACATACCAATTTCTTAATTTTGACCCCCTAAGCAGCTTTTCTTTTGTTTTCTGGATGAAAACCGATTAAAGTTTTCCACACCTGAATATCTTAGATACCAAATTTCAAGTCTGTAGATAAAAAATTCGTTGAGTATATAGGTTGAGAATTGTCCTCACACACACATTTTCGCTTTTATAGCTATATAGATTAAATAACAAAGACATACTATCAAAAATATGCTTCCCCTCTGGTCGCATGCTTTTCCTAGTATATATATATATATAATGCAAGAAGTGTTACATTTGCTGATTAACAACCAATTGCGAAAGTTTCTTGTTGACATACACTACCTCCACTTCTCCCCAACGGAGGGAGTATCCCTGGAAGAATGGTCCCATTATAATAGAACAGATACTACACTATCCTACTCCCCCCCTACACAAAAAGATGATTTATAGGAGAGTGGTATTATGATCACAGAACAGTTACTACACTACTTCCTTCTAAAAGAAAGTAGGTAATGCCTGAGAAAATAGTCCCATGACAATTGCACATACACTACTCCCCTCTAAATTTGTGTTTATTGCAATCGATGTGATACATTTCTTGTTAATGTACATACATACTATATAACTACTCCCTTCCAACAAAAAATGAAGGAGATAATGCCCAGGAGAATGATTTCATGACAAGATACTACTTTCCCTTCCCCCAAAAAGATAATCCCTGGGTGAATCGTATTATAACAGAACAGATACTACACTATCTTGAACCTGAACTGAGCTTTTAAAGATAAAATCGAGTGGCTTCCGGGCCTTGATAAAAGAAGTAATAACATAGTTTCGATTTCAGACAGATACCAAATCTACTTTAATAGATGTAAATTTATTATGCTTCTTCTTGTCACACATTTTTTATAGTAATTTTGAAAAACTAAGCATCAAAAATTGTCTTAGAAAATATTTGGTAAAACCGCAGTTTAATGACCTAAACAGAATGCTGTGAAAAATTGTGTACAATTTGACATCGTTTTTACTGTTTTTTCCTTTTGTTGCAAAAATGTTTAACTCATTGTGAGGTTTTTGTTGGTAATTTTCACTTGTGCCCTTTTTTCTTTTTTTTCACGTTTATTCATCTGTGCCATTTTTACTGGGCCGCTTTTTCCGGTGCCTTTTTTGTTTGAATTTATGATCTACAACTTTTAGTTTTACTGATAGTTTAAATTTATTTTATCATTAATTCCAGAAAATTAAGTTTTAAACAAAAAGTAAGTTAAAAAAATAATAATAATTGAAAGAATCGTTTTGGGAATTGGATATCAGACTAATTTTTTTTCCGATTCTGATACCCCCAAATGTGTTTCGATTTTTTTTTTTTTTTCAATTTTCAATTTCGATTAATCATCTTGACACTATCAGAAAGCCACAAATAATATCTGTATTGAGCATTGGCCACACATAACTAACACATTCGTTTATGCTAAAACGCAGAAAATCCAAAGCGTTTAGTCTGATTTCGGCATTAAATAACCAAAAAGCGTTGATATGCCGTAAAACAAAACCAACCAACCAAAGTGTTTACTATCCACACTAAACACCATTAAACACTTGCTGGTGAAATGTTGTGATTTTGTTCAACGTTTTTATGACGCCTATACTATGAAAAGATTGTTTTTAAAAATGTAACCGTAGAAGCCATTTTATTATTTTTGAGAACAATAAAATATATAAATGATAACTATTATATTATCTCCAGTTGCTTTTCAGACATTTTGATGATCCTACAAAAACAAAACAAAAAAAAAAAAAACAGAATGACATTTTATTATATGAAAGAAACAAACATAACTTCATAGCTTGAATAATATATATTAGTATAATTATTAGGACAAGCTTAGATCTGATAAGCTGAGAGGAAAATTAAATCTGAATAGTATAGCGAAATGTGTGCAGTGCAGGAGACTTTGTTTGTTTGGTCACATTGAAAGAATAGATGAGTTCTTTGGTTAATAAATGTAGAACAGGATAGCAAGGCTAGTTCAGAGAAAAGCCAAAGTTACAGCTGCGTTGAGAGAATGGATGAGAGTTCTTGGGTTTCTGAATTTTTGAGATAAAGAATGATAATTCCTGTTGGATTATTCAGACTACTGTTCTCATCTCGAGTGTTATTGTCTCAACGTTTTCGCCAATATAACCTGCGACCTTCCTTAAGAGTATCTTGTCAAACTTGGGAATCTAGATGAAAATTCAAAAGGAACCGTTAATGTGATGTCATCGATAAAGTACTAAGTAAAATTCAGTTTTAAGTGACACTCTTCGGGAGGTTGAAGTTTCAATCCTCAGTGCAGGTGAATTGCTTAAGAATTCTACTCAGTCATGGATAATTCTGTTCAAATTTTAGTGCAGATTCCCAAGTTCAATAGAAAGATTTTTTTTTTTCAGTAAAACACACCTGGAGAAGATCGGAGGTTACATCGGCTGAAACGTTGTGAAGAGAACTGTAATCCAAATATAGAGGTTATTAAGTCAGTAAATTAGTTCCCCCCCCCCACATTACTCCAAAAATATTGTGACAATAAAATTAGAATTAGTTAGGGTATCTGGATCAGTTCACAGGAGAAGGCCAAGGAAAGCATAAAAAGTAATGAAAAAATGGTTTAGAGGATGCGGAATACATAAAGACCTTGCCAGAGATAGGTTAGTTGGAAAGCAATTTCTTAAAGCCATCCAACACATGTCATGGTTGTGGCATTCACCCTGGGTTGGTTGGATCAGCTCTTTCCAACAAGTTCATCACATCCCAAATACTGGCTGACCAGGAATGGCAATCCAAGGCTAATTCTGTTATGAGTGCAAGCCATTTGCTGTTCCAGTGACAGATCCCGTAGAGGTGAAAATCAGTTCAGCATCTTGCTTCATTTGTAACGTAGCAATCGTCGAGGTGAAAATCAGTTCAGCATCTTGCTTCATTTGTAACGTAGCAATCGTCGAGGTGAAAATCAGTTCAGCATCTTGCTTCATTTGTAACGTAGCAATCGTCGAGGTGAAAATCAGTTCAGCATCTTGCTTCATTTGTAACGTAGCAGTCGTCGAAACAAAAATAAATAAATGAAGCATTTTTTCTTTTTTACCGTTATTTTCAACACGTCAAAAGTTCCTCACTGCCACCTGTCCATTTTAGCCTGGCACGCGTTTCTATTTTTTCCGACCGCATGCTGGTATTAGCCAGCCACTTCTCACCTTCGCATTTACACGCCCATTTTCTTCTACATCGACTTTGTTTCTCCCACGATCACGTGTTGCATTTTTTCTCCTTTTTTTCCCCCCTTCCTCTTCTCTCACACATTTCCTAATTTGCATATGCGTGTTTTTCTGCTGCTGCTGCTAATCTATTCGCATGCTGGCCATCCTTTGCTGCTCCTGATACTTTACTTGCGCTCACACACACAGTTACACATTGTCCTGAGCAAGGTTTTATAATTGGCCACTGTGATGTTTCTTTCAACCTAGTGCAGACATTAAACCGAATATCACAATGATTAACAATGCAAATCCTAAAACCTTTTACTTAAATGAATGGTTTCATCATCAAATTGGACGAAAAAGGCATGAAACAAAACAATCCATCAACCCTAGATTGTGAGCTGAAATCGATAAAAGTCTACCGATTCCAACCCCAATCTTCCAAATAATTAACTTATGACCCCATGACATATTGTCTGTACAGTTGTTGCATATTCCTTGGCAGTAATCATTACTTATGAAAGTAAATACTGAGATAACTCTCCAGGTACAATTGTTCAGTGACAGGGGATGACCCTAGTGTTAGCTAGAACCAAATATGAAAAACTGACAATTCTTTTGTGTACAGTCATTCTTGTAACAGAAAAATGATTCCAAAAAATGATAGCAAAAAAATAAAATAACTATTGTAGGGAAAAGAATATTATATTGTGAACATCAAATGTAGTTTTCCTAAGCAAAAGTGACAAATATCAATCTAATCAGAGAAACTTTGAATTGTAAAGAATTCCAGTCAGGATTAGCAATGGGTTTCATCTTGCGCCAAGACCAAAAAAAAAAAAAAATCTATAACTGAAAATTTCAAGCAAATCCGGTATATTTTATACAGCATTTCTGGTACCTGATTGGTTCGTATATATATATATATATATATATATATATATAATGAAATCAAGTGAATTATCCTGTCAGATATTACATTGAGGTAATACTTTCAGGATGATACTAGCCAAAAAGGTAAAGTTCAATATTTAAAAAAATAGAGCAATATATAAGTTTAATGATTAAAGTTAAATTCTGTAGATTAAAATATATACACATATATTTAAGTTAAGAATTTGTTGTTTGAAACAAGGAATATATGGAGAAAAATTATATTTATTTCCTTAATCCATGGATTTTCAATAATAGCTCATATCATTAGAGGAAATGAAATGCAATTAGCAAAATGTTCAGCTATGAATAAACAAATATTTTGCTTTTCAGCACATATATTGAAAATTATATGAGCCATTATTGAAAATCCATGGATTAAGGAAAAATAATTTTTCTCCATATATTCCTTGTTTCAAACAATAGATTCCCAACTTAAATAGATTTGTATATATTTTAATCTACAGAATTTAACTTTAACCATTAAACTTATATAATCGTCCAAATCTTTGTGATCATACTCACACGAATGTTACCAAAAATATTGCAACAACAGTTGATTGTAATAGTTGGATTCTTTGAACTATGGTTCTCATCTTGCGTGTGATTTTCACAATGTTTCAGCTGATGTAACCTCTGACCTTCTTCAGGTGTAGCTTTCCAAATTCTGGGAATCTTTCTGTCAAACTCTGGAATCTGTACAGAACTTCAAACGGAAACCTTTGTTTAATCCACAGGTGTAGCATGCACTCATTCCATCATCCATGACTGGATAGAAATTTTAAGCAGTTTGCAATTGTATTTTGAACCTTCAACCTTCAGAAGAATATGATAATTAGGTGTATTTTGTCAAACTCGGGAATCTTAGAACAGTAGTCCAAAGAATTCAACTAATACAAATAACCAATTGTTATCTCAAAACTTCAAAAACAGGTTAACCGTACTGATATGTATAAGATCGAAAGTACATTTATTCTTCGATGATTGTGGTTTAGTGCTTTACCCGTCACTCAATTTGGTAGTCTGTCATTCTCTAACTGCTCCTGTCTACGACTTTTTTGCATTGTTTTGTGAAAGACCGGTTCCATACACATCCATGTTCTTCAATCTTTACATGCCGTTAAAATTTAAATGCAATGTGACTAAACAACTCGCTACACAATTCCCCACTGAGGATGCCCCTATAAATCTGACCCCTAATTATCAGTAGCCCTTTTATGCCTCGGTGGCAATGTGCCTTTTCTGGGGTAAATAAAAGTTTAAAAAAAAAAAAAAAAAAAAAATTTCCATAGTAAAAAAAATTATACTAGCATGACCCATGGAAATTCCGCAGAATGAGAAATATATTTAATCAACAAAAATGTTTTGATAAAGCCGATATTTTTCTGTATAGCATAAAAAAATTAGTTTTTTATTAAATAAAGACCAATATAACACACAGCAAATAGTGTAACATTTTTATGAAAATAGTGTCCATTGTATTTTAATTATAGAACTGAAATAAATTAATAAGTACTAATCAATATTTGAAAAGTAATATTGTGGTATTTACATAGTTCGATACTGTTGTGATCCTGTTTAGGGTTCACAATATTAAAGTTTAAGAGTCCTGGTGTTCACTACGAGTCGTTAAACTGTGTGTGTGCTCTTCACTTGAGAGCAGAAACGTCTGGCTTACATAAGGTAAAATGTATAAGATTTCGTAGCTAGCTATTAGGTTTTTCCCTCCCAGTTATAGGGACAGCTAGTTCGTTGGGATTTGGAATTGTAGTCATTAAGGTCAGGCGCAGAGTGTTGCATCTATTCAGAAAATTAGCCCTAGTATCACAGCTGGGATTATGTATATTGCAGTTACAAATATAGTGCCAGTTAAATTATGAGCCACGTGCAGTGGTTTGGTATGGTATGGGTATCATGGAGGACACTTAAATAATGCCAGGCATCCATGTTATGAATATAGAGGTATTAACTACCCCAGGACAGATACAAATAATAAAATCGCATTGTAATGGACAATTTACTCTTTCAGTCTAGCACCTCTTGGCAGACAATGTTGTTCATTTTTTCCCCTGTTTCTTTTGAATGTTCCCTTTTTTACGTAACATTTCGCTGACTTCTTCGGTAAACAATCACTGCACATCGAAATTACAAGTTCTTTTCTTGCACTGTTACAACAATGATCAAATATTATGATGATGATATCCGAAAACAAGGATACATCAAAGAGAGGTCACTCTCATATTCGTTTCAGATTGTTCTCCTTCTCATCTTGATGGTTTCTTTTTTTTTTTTTTTTTTTTTTACAAAGGAGTCACCACTTATCAAAGCTCAGAGGCCACTCAAGGATAAGGGTTAGTAAGTGTACAGTTGTCTATGGGACAATATCATAGTAATCGTTAGTAGTGGAAATTTGGTGAATTAGATTAAGGGGACGGCTTATTAAGGATTTGTTTATGTTGGACTTGAAGACAACCAAATTGTAGTCGGCTGGAAAGCAGGCAAATGAAAGAGTTTCACAGGCGTGCAGTTCTAAGAAAGAAACTTTGTTTATGGAATCTGCAGTTCTAAGAAAGAAACTTTGTTTATGGAATCTGCAGTTCTAAGAAAGAAACTTTGTTTATGGGATCTGCAGTTCTAAGAAAGAAACTTTGTTTATGGACTCTGCAGTTTTAAGAAAGAAACTTTGTTTATGGACTCTGCAGTTTTAAGAAAGAAACTTTGTTTATGGACTCTGCAGTTTTAAGAAAGAAACTTTGTTTATGGACTCTGCAGTTCTAAGAAAGAAACTTTGTTTATGGACTCTGCAGTTCTAAGAAAGAAACTTTGTTTATGGAATCTGCAGTTCTAAGAAAGAAACTTTGGCACAGATAAAGAGTGGTTTCAGCTAGACGAGCGTTTTCGTGAAAGTAAGGCCAGGGAGGACTATAAATTGGAGTTCAGATGAGCACTTGCCATGAAAATAACGATAAAGCGGAGGTTTCGACAGTTGTACTTCCCAACCTTCTTCAAACGCATTTTCAAATCAAATTTATTGCCAAAAACAACAAAAAACAGTGTAACAATAGCATAGAGAGTTGATCTACATTTCTTGTAAAAATACAGGTAGAAGTCATTCATATTCACATAGTCTGAATTTTTATCCGAGGTCGCTTTAAACCTGGATATGGTAGTCATCGTCATGATCTCCTCTTGCAGGTTGTTCCACAGAGCAGAAACACAGAACGATGCATTTCATCAGTCAAAAGCAGTGATAGCATATCTTTTGCAGATGCTTGTGGAGACTATGACTTGATGCTGTGGTGAAAAACTTCTCAAAACATAGATTTAAATCCGTGTTGATTATGTCGTACACGAAAATCCAGTCTCCTCACATCCTCTGCTACTTAAGTGAAAATAAATTTAATCTTTTGAGCCGATCTTTGTAGGTAAGCCTGGAGAGTTCTGTCACAATCCTGGCTAGCAACTGTTGAGCACGCTCCTAGTGTATGATATTTTTTGGCTGCTTTGATACGTGGTGAATAATTAATATAAAAAAAAAACGTGTTGCAAAAAAAGGGGGGGGGGAAACTATGATAAAGCAGATGAGAATCTTCAATGAAGCAAAAAAAAAAAAAAGTGAACTACAAAAAGGTGTGTTTGAAGGTTTTGTAGATCAATTCTCTATGCTAAAAACACAACAGACATTTCTTACGTCATGAAAATGGGGGATGCCCCTGAAAATATTTGAGGAAATATACCATTTACAGTCAAGGTAAATAAATACTTATGGAAAACTATAGAATTCTTTGAATTATTAAGCATTATTTATTTATCTGTTTCCAACAACTGAATAATTCTTGCATTGCCAAACTTTCCAACACAAATTTTTAGCCAAATAAACAATGCTTCAAGCGAACTATAACATACTTTGTAAAAAGTGTAATGTGAATATTTAAATTATTTTTAGAAAGCCATAACGATATATATATATATATATATATATATATTTTTTTTTTTTCTTTTAAATATCTGTTTAAAGATATTAAAGCAAACTTTCGGCTTGAACAAGCCCTTTTCAGGTGATTTCTTTTTGTTTATTATTATTTTTTTTTTCTTGGATATGTAAAAATCTCTCTTGGTGCTAGTCCATCGTTATGTTAACTGGACAGTTTTAAAGTCTACAAGACCATATCAACATGCAAGACAATAATAATCCAAACTATCTTTTGCTTTCATAAATGTTGTTCTTAATGTTGTCCAAGACCAGGATCCATTTCCTGAAACTTCCATAAACATTGAATATTCAAAGCAAATCAAATTCACAAAAATAATAAAATACAACAGTCCATCTAAAGAATCAGATGGAAGTATTTATAATTCCATAATGTCCGAATGTTTGTCCAAGAACACTTTAAACTTAGATATGGTAATCATCGTCACTACCTCATATTGTAAATAAGCATCTCGCTACACAACTCTCCACTTAGAAGATTCCTAAAAATCTTACCTAATTATAGTGGTCATTCATGCTGTCCATTAATATTTTGTTTGTGGATTTTCTTTTTACATTGCATTAGCTCTTTACTCTCCAATAAAAGACACAGTACCATTCATACTCTTAACCGTTTTTTTTTTTAATTTGAGTATCACCATTTATCAAGGCTCGAAGGGCACTCGAGGATAAGGATTTATAGATTTAAGGTGTTAGTTAAGTAATCGTTAATCGTGTAAATGGGTTAGAATTTGATTATTTATGAGGACGGCTTAACAAGAACTTGTTGACATTAAATTTTGGAGGCTACCATGTTATATTAAGTAGAGAAACATTCCAACGGAACAGTGTTCCAAAAGCAGGCAGTTCTGGGAAAGATTTGTTCATGGAATCTGCATTTAGATTTAGGCAAGGATACCGAGTGGGGAAAATCATATATCGTGGTTTTGGCTAGTTGAGTGATTTTTGTGAAAGTTTGGCAAGGCGGGGGGGGGGGGATATATTGAAGTTCAGACGAGCACTTTCCATGAAAATAGCGATAGAACAGAAGCAGAAACATCTTTCTGTGGGAAAGTAATTGCAGGGAAGAAAAAAGGGCATCACCTACTTAGGTCTCGAATCCAATTTTGAACTCTATCAAGGCAGGATAGGTTCAAAGAGTAAGTTAATATCTGCTAATTAATTCCTGATTGAGCTGAAAACGATAATGGTACATCTTGTGCAGGTGTCTTCACGGACCACAACTGGCACCAAGGTGAAAAAATTCTTGAAACCTAGGTTTAAAGACCCGTTGATTACGTTGCATGCTAGAATCGTTATAGTAAGTTCCTTTCTGTTAATTCACTTTAGTAAAAATTTGAAAAAAAAAAAAAAAATCTATAATTCATTTTATTCATTTTTTTTTCATTCCAGGAAAAGACTTAAAGGCAAAGTTCTGAAAAAGAAAAACATGCAACCAAAGATCCCAAATGTTGATGGCAAGGATTTGGTATGTTATCACATTTTCTTTTTTTGTTTTGACTCTGTTTTATTTATTGCATTTTTACCCCAAACAAGGCACAGTGACACTTTGATGTAAGGGGCTAATATCGGGGACATAAGTTGCAGGGATACTATGTAGGGAGTTGAGCAGCAAGATGCCTGGTTACATTACACTTAAACTTCTGCATCTCAGTACAGTCAGGGAAGCAGGAATCTGGAAAGAAATTTCAAGTCTAGCAGTCCAAGTCCAACTATTAGAGTAAAAGACTTTCTGGCATCTAGGGATCTCTACTGTGTAGGGGTGAGATTTTGCTGCTTCTCGAGTTTTTTGGAGGTATTTACATCGAGGAGGTACAAGGGCTTGTAATTCGTCGAAGCACCTACCATTAAAATACTTGTAAAACAGTCAGAGGGATGCAACATTTCATAGATGGGACAGAGGTTGAAGCCCAGCTGAATGTGCGGGACCTATTAGGTTGGCGACTCTTTTGAACCATGTGTAAGAATGAGAAACTAGTAGCAGATGCACAAACCCAAATGTGGCAACAATACTCTATACATGGGTGGTGGCTTTGTAGAGGTTTTCATGAGATTTTACTTGCAAATAAAAAAAAAAAAAGCATTTGTCTTTACTCACAGAAGATTCTGACAAAAGGGTTTAAATAGCGATATCTCTTAGGACTATGATGTAGATTATGCCCATCTGTTAGCAGCATCCTTGCCTGCAACCATTTCGTGTAACTAAAATGTTATTCATCCTGACTAAAATTAAATCAGCAACAAAAACAATTTTTTAAAAGTCCATTTTATGTCACCCTGTTCAAATAATTTATCAGCTTTTTAGTGTGGTTCTAGAACACTATTGGAATCGTTTAGTGATTAAAGTTTTTTTTTTTTTATAAAGTAAAAATAAAAATTTATTTTGAAAATTATTTTTTATTGAACTACAATGTTTTTAAACTACAATTTTAAGCTTTTGGGGGTTTTTTTTTATTAAGTAAAAAAAAAAAAAAAATTTTTATCAAGTAAAAATACTTTTCTTTTCTTTTTTTTTTTAAAGTAAAAGTAAAATTTTTAAAAATTTTATTAAGTAAAAAATATATATATTTTTTTTTAATTTATTGAACTATAATGTTTTTAACTACAATTTTATTGAATTACAATTTTCTTCTATCTTGCCATATTAAACATTGATTCATAAAAAAGTCTTTAAAAAAAAATTTCAGTGCATTCAGAAACTTTCCAATGAACTAATTTCTAAGATAAATTGCATTTCTCTTTAATAGCTTACCCTTCCTTTTTCCAATTTTATACCAAATGTAAGTGTACAGAATAATCACATTGACACACCAGTTCTCATAAGATCACTGAAGTTAAAGCAATGTTGAGCCTGGTCACTACCAGATGGGTGACCATTTGGAAATACCAAGTGCTGGATGTAGGAAGATAATACCTCCTTATAGGAACTGCAAAAGCCTAACATCATCATCTCCCCTGACTGGTATATACATGTGACTGGAGACCACTTGTAAATTTAATATTCACTTGACGCTTTTTCCTTTGGAGGAAGTTGGTTCAACCCACCCAGAGTGAACATTGCTGGCTTTCTTTCTTTCTTTTAGACCAAACGAGATTTGGAATTGGGATTAATTTTACAGTTTATTTAAAAAAATAAACCTGCTTTTGTTTTAATCATAGATTTTTTAATTTTTTTTTTTTTTTGTTTCTTTTACATATGAGGCATGAAAAATCATAAAAATTAAATGCGTTGATATTTGTTCAATCAAACAGTAAAAAAAAAAGTCTTCATCACGTCCACCATGACTACATAACTTCTGACTTGTCTTCTCCGTCATCCTTATGTACATATATTATATTTTCCTTTTTTGTAATGCCATGGTTGCAGAGTCAGAGGTTTCAGAAAAAGTCAGTCAAACTTGTAAGAATGCTAGGAATAGAAGTCAGATTTTTTAAAAATTAAGACATTATCAGAATATTGGAAGACTTTAAAATACATTGTTGTGATTGGATCTATTTGAAATCCTAGGAGTCTGATGTGTTTGGGATCTGGGGCAGTCCCGAGTCTGATGTTTTGGGGATCTGGGGCAGTCTCCTGCTGGATATTTATTTAGGATTCGGGGCAGTCCAGGGCTGGATATGTATTTGGGATCCGGGGCAATTCCAGGATGGATATGCATTTGGGATCCAGGCCAGTGCCGGGATGGATATGAATTTGGGATCCGGGGCAGTGCCAGGATGGATATGCATTTGGGATCCAGGGCTGGATATGTATTTGGGATCCGGGGTAATTCCAGGCTGGATATGTATTTGGGATTCGGGGCAGTTCCGGGCTGGATATGTATTTGGGATCTGGGACAGTTCCGGGCTGGATATGTATTTGGGATTCGGGACAGTCCCGTGATGGATATGCATTTGGGATTTTATGATGTTGCAATACTGCTTAACACATGTACCTTTTGTGTTTGTTTTTATTTTTCTTAAATACAATTTTCCTTTCACACTTGTATCGTTTTGTTATTGTTTTTTTCTTTTGATTTTTCTTATCTGCTTTCATATCAAATTGTCTGAGAGAAAAGCAATAAAATTGCAACATAAATTTGGTGGTCATAACATCCATTAACATGTGCTAACAATAATATTCATCCCAGAACAGTTCCGCATCACTTTTATATTACCATGAAGATTAAAATGAAAAGATATTGCTACTTAAAGCTTGCGCTTAAGAATTCCCAACAAGAAATTGAAATTCAGGAAATTTTGCTTAATTTGTGTATAATGACTATGGATCAAAATTTAATACAAATCTAAAATATTGTAATTTTTAAATGTGAAATTGTGCTTTATATATATATGTATATATATATATATATATATATATATATATATTATTAAAACCCTTTAAAATATTGAAAAATGAGTTGAAATTGGGAGAATATTTATTAACTGATGCCAAATAGCTTTCGTTAAAATTTCATAAAAATATGAGGCATCTGAATTTTTATAAAGAGCTCCAATCCTTCTCATCCGCTTTCTAACGATGTTCCGTCAGAAGTGATTCCTTGTGTTAAAGATTTCTTGTTTTTGTTAAAAATGGGTAATCAAATTAATCAAATAAAGAAAAAGAATAAAATGAAAATCGGGAAGTTTTGTACAAATTTTTATTTGTAAAAACATTTTATTTCTCCCCTTCCAAAAAAAAAAAAAAAAAAAAAATTAAACACCTATTTGAATAATTATTTCTATAAAAGAATTTTTTTAAAATTTGACCATATCATATATGCGCTCTGACAGTGTTATAATTCTTTAGAAAAATCAGTTCCTAAGATATATATAAAATTAAAAAAAACAACATTTTATTATAGTTCCAAAAGAAAATTAAACCTCTTACTTAATTATTTCCACAAGAATATGAAAAGAAAAACATTTCATATTTTCTAAAAGAAAATCAGATCACCCATGTGAATACTGATTTTTTTTTTTTTTTTTTAATAAAATAAAAATTACTGTAAATTTTTTTCCAGATTATATTTGAGACAGGTGTTAACGAAAAACCGAGAAAGCTTTTTAGAAATTTTTATTTAAAATTTTACTGCAGCTTTTGAGTCGGTCCTTATTCTGGTTTTACCAAAAAAAAATATTAAAAAAAAAAAACGTATATAAAATGGATAGAACCAGAATGAATAGAAAAAAGAGAAAAGAAAGTACAGATAATGAAAGGTAGTAAGAATGATATTGTTTCAGACTATAAAATAGCTGTATGATAATAAGCCAGTAATGGATGATGGCTTCTGGTTGTGTGTGAACAGGGAATCTGTTTTGTGAGTGGGAGACTAGACCAATGAGTTTGAGAAATGCTAAGGAATCTACTGTATATATTAGCAGGAGGTGGAATCTTTCTCTTGAAAATATTATTTGTTGAGGGATGGGGAGGTCTGCTTAGGTTACATTGACTGTAGCTATTCTGGAACCTGGCCCATTCCAATGATATGTCCAAACTCATTGACTATATTACTGGCCTCGCCCATCTTTTACAAGAGAATTTAGTGTACTCACTGCTAGTCGCCTTATTCTTAACCTCAATGTTTTCTCTCCACCCAAATGAAGGGAATTGTATCCCACCAGTTGCCAGGTGAATAAGCGAAAAACTTTCAGAAAAGCTCCTCCTCAGGCAGAGCACCACTTATCTCCAGGGACCTCGACCTGTGGGAGTGACAAGGGATGGTTTCAAGAACACTTTGTGGGTTTCAGTTTTTGCCTCCACCCCTTAAAATGTCAGTAAAAATTATATAATCTCTCTCTTAACATATTTAATAGAAAATATAACCCTTAATCAGTGATGGGTATAACTGTTCTCATCTTCAGTGTTATTCTCACAACGTTTCAGCTGATGTAACCTTCGACCTTCTTCAGGTGTATTTCTTTTCAAGCTCTGTAATCTTTTTATTAAATTTAGGAATCTGTGTGGAATTTTCGAACGTAACATTTTATTTAATCTATGGAGATAACGTGCGCTCATTCCAGTTGCCATGACTGTAAAAGTCTCCATTAGTTTGCAATTGCTGTCGTAGTATCACCCATGCACTGAAAATTGAATCTTCAACCTCCAGAAGAGTGTCTCTTAGAACTGAATTTTAAAGATTGATCATTTTTATTAGGTTTATACAAAAAATTATTTCAATGATGTAAAGTGATAAAGTACTTTCGGAAATGGAATCATGTTGTCTTTTCTAAGTTGACAATTTTATTGTTCCTCCCTGTATATTGTAATTCACTCAGATTTCATATTTATCATTACAGAGCCAATTCTTTATTGGATATTATATTGTACCTAATATATAGTACTGATTTCCAAAGTAAAAAAAAAAAAACAAAAAAAAATGACTTGAGTGCCATCAGCTAGAATTGAAACCAAAATATTTAGTGCTTGAGCTGCATCCCTTTATTTAGCACACCAGATGCGTTCCCTACCATTTGTGCTAACCTGACAGATAGATAAGAACCACTTCAAGCTATGAATGAATTTGCGTATGCGCAAAAGTAATAGAAATGTTGACAAGTTGAAATGAATATTTTGCAGTTCAACTTGCCAACATATTTCTGTTCGCGTTATTCATCCAAACAGAGTTTACACATTGTAAACCATTCTTGGTATATGATTACTATTTCTTGTTAATTTCAGTGTTAGCAGTTTAAGAGTTTATTGGTTAAATATTTTCACACAAACACACACATACATCTACTGTTTTATTTATATAGAAGTCATTTTTAAGCGATTATAGCAAATTTATAGATATTGCCTCAAAAATCGCACAAGTTTAAATTATTGTTGATTATCTCCCTTGCTTCTTTTGAGACTTTAAGGAATCTACCCCTGACAATAATGTGCATCAGAAGCAAAGATGCGTCATTGAATTCCTGGAAAAAGTGCATTGAGAATGGTGGTGCCTATGTAGAAAAATAAATTTTGGAGCACAAAAGGTCGTTCGTTTATATGGTACCATTTCCGTGTTCAACTTTTTGAGAAAAAAAGAAAATGAGGTATTACTTTTCGAACGACCTGCATAGATTTCTATTTTGATTAAGGACTGAATTCTGGTCTCCCAGTCCATTAAAAAACCCTCTAATAATTATGCCAGCTGGACTGGTTGAATAACATCCATTAATACAATGCAACTTTTAAACTTGTTAATAAATTTACAAGAAAGAGATGGCCACCAAAAATGAAGAAATGTGATGACTAAAATATGTTCATCTTTTATACAGAATAACACATGGAAGGAATTTGATGATTAAATGAAAATAAATAAATAAATAAAAAAGAAAATCTTTGAATTATGTCTGCCTCACATCTGTAACTCATCTTCAATGAAGGTGGTCTTTGACATCTTTTTTTTTTCTTGAACAATTAACTTCATCCTTTTTATGTTTACTTTGAAAAAAAAAAAAAAAAAAAGGAAAGCTCTCTCATATATCTTGTATATAAATTTATCTTGTTGGATTTTCAAAGTCAGGCCCAAATAGCTATACAACTGACGAATCGATACTTCGTTCATACTAGCCTTTTTTTTTCTGATATGTTATTGATCTGAATAACATTTAGTTTCTTTCTTTTGGTGCTACCAGATTAGGCTGTCTGAAGGTGGTGGTTTTCTGGTTTAAAATGCAGCAAATATCGATACTATTGCTTTTTTCCCCATTTGCTTTGAAAAACTCAATCATGTTCTGCAAAAATAAAACCCAGAATTTTCTTATACAAATCAACCAAACTAAACATGATGAATAAATATTTGAAGATATAAAGGATTTTAAGCATGAAAAACTTTTTTGGGGGGGTCGTCATTTAATAACCTGAAAAGGGTTGATATGTCATAAAACGTCCAAACCAAACATTATGAATAAATATTTGAAAGTATAAGGGAAAGTTCTCTAACATATCTAAAATATCCTGTTTGATTTTCAAAATCAAACTCGGTAGTTATGCAACTGTCAAAATCGATACTTGATTCAAACTAGCCTATGTTATTGCAATTTAGTTCACTCAATTTTTTTCTGAAGATAATTAAGCCGGCTAGAAAGTTTAACTGTGAGCATTTTTTGTTTATGACCTAAACAGAACAAGATACTTGTAAAATTGATAAATTAAATTTTACTTTTTAAAACTGCTTTTTAAAATTGCTCCACCTCGGTGATAAAATCGAAGCCATTAGAAGAAAAAGCTTTAATATATGGCTTGCCCATTTGGGTCCATATCTAAGATAGCAGTTAGCTACATGCAAACACCAATATAGCCCAACACTGTGCTCACTGGCTAATTGTACATTTGTCACTGCACATATATGGTTTATATATTAGAACGCACTACTTACATCTAATTCTATGGAAGTAGTACCATGTGATCTCTACACATCAAAATTAAGCATCAGTTTTCAAGCACATTTTTCATTTTCAAAAACACTAACAACCTTATTAAAGTTAGCATCTTAGTTACAGAGAGAAACATTGGAAACTTAAGCATTAAGGAAGCTTTATTTCTATATTACACTCTGAACTTAATATTACACTTGGTTCATCATTTATAATATAGCATATATCATTTGACTTGAGTTTACACACATTACAATGACATTTTAAAGCAAATTTTTATCAATTTGCTAAATCCTACCCTCTGATGAGGAGGAAAGTACTTCTTCGAAACTCCGTGGATTAAGGACTATCCATTTATTTTGTTTTTTTGTTTTTTTTAAATTAAATACGTTTTTAACTCTTTTTCAAAGTGTTTTTTAACATGTTTTATTAACTACTTGTTCTTATAAGCTCTAGTTCCTATTTGGTTTTATCAAGCTTTTACATCTGGTTGAGATTACTTTATAAATATTAACTGTTCAATATTTATAATATACTTTAGTTTTGCCATATTGGATTATTTTGGTAAACTTAACTGTAATTCTTATTTCATTATATCTATAAATATAAAAGCGAAAATGTATGTATGTTTGTTTGTATGTGTGTTTGTATTTCTCGCCAAAAACTTTCAACACGGGTTACAGATTTTCGCCAGATCAGTATCATTTTAAACTTCCAACTTCGCCCGACAAATATCCAAAAATTGGGCAAAAACGTTAATTTCTTCACTCTGAAATCAACAGTTTTCTACAGGGGGGGGGGGGGGGCAGCCAAAACTGTCCTCTCATGACGAGTTCGGTTCTAAGCATGCGCAAATGACGTTGTAACCTGATTTAGTTTAAAGATTAAAAAAAACGGTCAATTTTTGTGGACGTCGTCTTAGCTTAGTTGCTTAGAGCGCGGCCTTATTATCTAAAGGTTTTGGGTTCGAATTGTGGTATGAGATGTCTTTTTTTTTTTTTTTTTTTTTTTTTTTTTAAATTTTAATATTGAAGCAGGGTTATTTAAGCCATTTTTAACGTGTTTTTCAGATTTTTTAATGTTCGTTTTTCTGGGTTTTTTTACTTCGCTTATTCTTAGGTTTTCATTAACACCCCCACCCCCGCCCGACCACACACACCCAAAAACACCCGGACAACGCCGGGTACCCCCCACTAGTATATATATAAATCATAAATAAATTATTATTGTAAAACAAACAAATCATACTTTGCTATTAAACAAAATTATTGTTTACAACACATAAATAAAAAGAATTATGTTTTTAACTTAGCAGCGAAATGTAACGCAAGGTTAGTTTAATAGAAGGAAATCCATATATATTGGAAGAGTACAAAAGTAGCTATGAACAGACCTGACAGCATTCCTCTGTAGAGGTACATCAGGTAATAAACTAATGCCCTCATGAAGGAGGTAATGCTTTGGAAGATGATCTTGTAGGACCAAATATAATCATACCGCATTCTGATTAAGAAGATTCTCAGGCCTAGTATAAAAAAAAAAAATGAGTTGCACTTCCCCTTGTGGAAGGAAGAGATAATGCTTTGGAGGATGATCTCCTAGAACCAAATTGAACTATGTTATTCTAAGAACTTTTAAAACAAGATGCAATCTGAATTTTTAACAAAAAATGATCGGACAACTGTGTGCCACACAGGGTAAGCTGCAGACATAGCAGATGTTTGTAGCTGTAGAGTGTTTACTTTTCTTTGTTGGCAGTTGAATTTGTAGTTGTGGAGGGAGGGGGAAGAGACGACATAGCGAGCAGAAAAAGACTAATTTGTGATTTTTTTTTTTTTTAATATGAAATTGGCTTTACAAAGTAATTTTTTTTAAGATGAATGGGTAACCAAACAGATCAGTTTTTCTAGTAGTGTTGAGATGATTGATCAAAATTCGGAAAAATCAAAGCTTTCTGGAGAATTGGAATCAGAATTGAAAAAAAAAATTGTACCTATTTTCCGATGCGAAAAACGATTCTTTTGTCTTTTTAAAAAAAATTTTTTATTTTGTTTTACGTTTGAGAAAGTATCTACGTTTAACATGGTTTTATGATAATCAGAGAAAATAACTTCTCTATAATCAGTTAGAGATTTATGAAGAATTGGAATCGGGGGGAAAAATATTGGAATCGTCCCATCACTATTTTCTTTTTGATAATTCGGAAAGGTGAGAGTGCTAGAAGAGAAAAATCGATGGAGAGATGGATAATATTTCCTATTGATTATTATATTGTACCCAATATATAGTAGTGATTTCAAAAGTTTAAAAAAAAAATGACTTATGTGCCATCAGCTAAAATCGAAACTAAAATACTTAGCTCTACAGCAGTATTCATTACTATATGAACTAAGGACAGATGGATATAATTTTTTTTTTTTTTTAAATTAATGCAGTTTAATGTATAAATGTTTATTTGCGCATGCATACAGGAGCACTTTGAGTTGTTTGCTAAGTTCCAATTTTTTTAACATTCACTCCCTAGCAGTTATTTTTACCGGCTAAAACCCAAATTGAATTTTTCTCACAGGTCCGAATCCCCTATATGTCAAGCTTAAAGTCTGTAGACCGAGGATTAACAGTAGTTTGGTATAACAACTCAACTGGCCACGGATAGTCTAGTTTATTTTAAAACGTCACTTGTCCATTCTAAGTCAAACATTTTGCTACAAAAGTTCCGTAACTCAGAATCAAGACTATACGAAGTTACTTCCCTTTAGTGATGACGTTCTTGAAGCGATTGTAATTTTTCCGTTTGTTCTTAAACTTTATAAACTTGAATGCATATTCTTTCCTCTGAAGTAAACACATATTTTGCGTGAGATATTATTAAAGCCACCCTTCCCTCACACATTCTTCTGTATATAATTAAGTTTAGTATAGCTGTTAAAAAGGAAAGACAGCTATAATAAAGTTTTGTACCAAAAAAATAAATAAATAAAATAATAATTAAGTTTAGTATAGCTGTTAAAAAGGATATAATAAAATTTTGTACAAAAAAAAATAAATAATAATAATAATAAAGTTTGTATGCTATTATCACAGAATAAGTCCAGGTATTTTATCTTATCTTTCAAATCCAATCCGGTTCAGATGTGTTGTGGTCCTGGATATGACCTTAAACTATATCTGATGGTGAGGCCCCAGCAGGCTTTGGGAAGTTTGGAGCCATCCCTTAATTGCCATTGCTCCCAGGTCCACTCTGACCGGGAGTAGTAGTACCTGTTAGGGTCTTAACTATGGATTAAATAGAAACTGACTTGAAAAAAACAAATTTATTCTATAAAAATTTTTTTCCTCAAAATCACTGGATTGGGCATCAAATAACCTGAAAAGTGTTGATATGCTGTAAAACAAGCAACCAACAATCAGGTGTGTTGAGCCTATAATCGATTTCCATATCGATCAGCTTTATTTTTTTCTGTTTTATGGCATATCAACCCTCTTAAATCATTGATATCAGTCATAAATAATGACTTATTTTCTCTTGTGGAGTTATCTCTCTGCTAAACGATTGGGTTACACACTGACCAATCAGCTTGCAGAGCGCATTGATTTCATCTGTTCCCTGCCGAACTACTTGAGCCTCTTTAGGAATCTCGTTTGTTCAGCGGAGATTACCTTGAGAGCAATGAGAAAAGTCACCCCTTCTTTCTCTCATGTTCATGTCCCCTGAAGACTCAAGCACCGACTATCTCCACCTGGCGATAATTGCTGACATTTTTTGTAGCACAAAGAACTTTCTATTCTTTACTTGGACATTGTTTCGAATTTCTTCCACATACTTTTAGTTCTACGGCAGTATTTGCTACCATATGACCTGACGACAGATGGGTATCAAAACTTTAACAAAATTAATGCAGTTTAATGCATAAATGTATATTTATGCATGCATACAGGAACACTTTACATTGACTTATGCTTGCCAAGTTCCAATTCTTTGATTTTCACCCTCTAGCAGCGATTATTTATTTTTTTTTTTTTGCAAAGCAATTATCACTTATCCAGGCCCAGAGGCCACTCGAGGATAAGGGTTAATGAATGTACGGTAGTCAATGGGACAATATCTGGCTAAAAAAAAAACAAATTAAATTTGTCCCACAGGTTCGAATCCCCTTTACATAAAGTTTCAAGTCTGTAGACCAAGAATTAAAAGTAGTTTGCGATAACAACTCAACTGGTCACGGATGGTCTAGTTCATTTTAAAACGTCACGTGTCAATTTTAAGTAAAATATTTTGCTACAAAAGTTCCGTAACTCAGAATCAAGACTATACGAAATTACCTCCCTTTGATCATGCCATGCCTTTCACCTATCCTTAACGGTGTAGGTAATTAAGTAAATCCTTTCGTTGTGGTGAAGGAAACCCAGTAGGGAAATCAAAAATTTATTCAACAAGAAATAATAGTGAATTCATAAAATGTCCTTTTTTTAAAAGAAATATGCAAATATCAGGAAGCTTCATCAGATGTCCTGTAACAATCATAAAGATTTCGGGTCGAGATCAAAGTGTAGTATCTGTTCTTCAGATGCTGCACTTCAATTTTTTGTTCTCTGTCAGTGGAAGAGAAATCCTTCACGACTGAGACAATTTTTATTTTTGCTCCTTTTCTCCACCTAAAAAAACGACCCTGGTGTCTAACTCTGCCCTCGTGGGGAGGTATTGTAAATAGAAATAATCACAAAGATTTTCCTTTCATGGAAAACGGTTCCTGCTTGGCAGTTTGGTCTCACACTGATATATTCGCTTGCAGGACGTGTTGATTCCATCTGTTCTGCCTCTCAGCACTTATTCTTTGGAAATCTTATTTGCAGTGCTTACAGCAATCAAACTTCAGTAAGCATTGGACAGACTAAACTCTAATTCCACGTAGGCAACGTATTGTGTTGAGGATACTTTATTAACTAGATAAAAAAATCTGTAACAAAATAAATAAAAAAAAAAATAAAAAAAAGGAATTAGAAAAGAATAAATTCTGTGCAAATGAGAAGAGGCAATAAAAGTAAGTGTTAGTTTAGGAGTAGGATAAAAAATAAAACGATTTGTTTTTTCTGGTTCAAAACCTGGATGATTACCAAAAAATAAATTTTTTTACTTTCTTGTGTATCAAAAAAAAAAAAAAATAAAAATAATAATAATAATATATAGAAGTTGTTTCATATTCATTTTTTACATTAAAAAAAAATACATTTTTGATAAAAAAATAAACATTAATTTTATTTATGAAAATTTCATTTCTTACTTTACGTATTTCTGTGTTACCAAAATTTTTTGTCTGCTTCAAAAACTGGACCAGTACCAAGTCATTTAATGCTGAAACAGAATCCACCGATTGTAAACAATTCATTGTTTACAATGAATTGAACAAAAGTTGTTATTGCACCCAATTCTTTGTAGAAATCGAGAGTTACTAATGTACTTGCCTTCCCACAAGGGCAGACTTTGACACAAGAGAGGTTTTTAATATGGAGCAAGTTCAGCTTCCCCAAATTGGTACAGAATATAAAACTGCCTCAGTCTAGAAGAATTTATTTTGCTGAGGACAGAAAGGATGAAGTATATCAGAACAGATACTTCACTTTGCTCCTAGCCAAAAGGCCAAGGAAAATTGAGAGCTCATACCTTTTCCAAACTGCATTGGTGCATAAATGAACATAATTTGACAGCATTTGAACTTTGCATAGCCAATCCCATGTCTATGACAATCTCAATTAAGTTGATCACATATTCTGAGTAAATTTTCTATATATAAAATTATTCTCTTAGTCTGTATGTCCATTCCATTTTTTTTTTCTAGAAAACTAATGGGCCGATCTGACTGAAATTTTGTATGGACCTTTGTCATAAGGTGCAGTGAACCAAGTATTATGGTATCTGTTCGCCCGGGTGTTTGTAGGTGTGTGTTGAGCAAAAAAAAAAAAAAAAGTGGTAGTAGGCGGGCAGGCAGGCTTGAACCCATACCACAAAGGAGGAAAAGAACGTGAAAAAAAATGTGATGTGTTTGCTGTTGCTTCCATTGCCAAACTGGAAGTGACAAAGGTTTAAATTAAGGCTAGTCAATCGAAAAGAGGGGATGACTTTCGAAAATATCGATGAAAAAAAGTGACCCTTCCATGTAGAAAAGTGCCCAGTTGAGGGTGAAGGAATTAATGCTTTTAGCCAATTTTTCGATATTTGTCAAGCTTCAAAACAATACCAGTCTACTGAAAATCCGTCGCCTCTGTCAAAAGTTTTAAGCAGACATACATACATTTAAACAGACAGGTGAGATTGATATTATAGAAGATAGATTAGTATTTAATGGACAAAACAGCACAAACTTAGACATATTCAATCATCAATTTGGCATAAAGGATTCATTTTAAGTTAATAGTTAACCTTTTGCACATTAAAAACGAGCAGAAAGTCTAGTCTATACATAAAACTCTGTGTGTTCTGCATCGAAATAAAGGTTAGAGAATCTACATAAAACCGAAGTGTATTTTTATGGAACCTTATTTCCCTTGTCCACTCAGTTTTCCTGTATTCTTGTGAAACATGGACCCTTACAGCAGAATTAGAGAAGAAGATTCAGGCCTCAGAAATGTTTCAGAAGACTGCTTGGCATCTCTTACAAAGACCGCATCACCGATGAGGAAGTCAAAAACAGAATAAGGCAAACCATTGGTCCTTATCAACATCTTCTCGCCACAATCAGGAGGTGTAAGCTAAAATGGTTTGGCCATGTAACAAAACGAAAGAGGCTTGTCAAGACAGTGCTCCAGGGAACAGTCAGAGGAGGAAGAAAGAAAGGAAGACGGAAGAAGAGATGGGCCGACAACATCACAGAATGGACAGCACTAAAGTTGAGCGAGGCGGTCAAACATGCTGAGGACAGGGAAGGATGGAGAGGACTGGTTGATAGGTCATCTATAGCGCCCCAACGGCAATCGCCACAGAGCAAGTGATGATGATAAGGTGAATTTGGGAAGACAATGGAAGTGTTTATGGATCTCTAAACACACTCTCTAAAGGTGATATGTGAGGATAGGAACCTATATAATTTGGATTTGAATGAAATTTAAACCATATAAGACACTAATTTTTAAAGTTTTTCAAAATTTCATGTTTTACCAGTATTAGAGGTTGGTAAGATATTTCCTGCACTCAGGCAACACCAGATACTATTCTCTATATCTTCAAATCTATCAGACCATGTATGAAATATTGTTATATTTGGACTGGTGAATCTGTCCCATTTGAAGATTCTTGATGTTGCAGAAACGTATTTGTAATTTGATTGGCCCCCACTCTATCTTCTTCATTGAAACCTCTCTCTTTCACAGACGTGATGTTGCTAGTCTCAGTCTTTTCTATAAAAACTATTATGGCATGTGTTCTTGTCTAACTAGAGGGCGGCAGTACTAGGGGTCTATCTTCAAAAACCATTTGCACCTAGCTTAATCTCTTCATTAGGATGATAATAGATAGAGAAAAAAAGAATTTTTGAAAAGTCATTTTTGGCATGTGGGGGGCTTTTTTTACGATATTGCCCCCCCCCCCCCGGGGGGCCCAAAATCACTATTTGCAGCAAAAAATTTACATTATGCAAAATTGCATGCACCTAAACGTCCTAAATGGATACAAATTGGTATAGATAGTTGAGACTGATGATTTCTAGCCATTTTTGAGGCATTTTTGGGTTTATAGTCCTTAATTTTTATTTGGTCTTATTTATCAAGGCTTCTTATCAGGCTCATAACCGTCTAGTTAATGTTTATTTTAACGGTGTGTTCGTCTTATCTCTGGATGTGGGTGCGTGTGTCAGAACATAAAATAATACATATGTGACTAATGTGACGATGAACCGGTTTCTGCTGCTCCTCTTCTGGGTGGATTCACCGTCTTGAGGAAGCTGGTTCTGTTATGATCAAGGACGTATGTGAGACGGGAACTTAAGATGAAAGGTTGTTTTTATATATTTTTTTATTCACTCCCAGGCGTTATCATTACATCAGACTTGAGTAAATGGTCGACCCCACCCCCCTTTTGGAGAGACACTGCTCAATGCATCCTCTCTTGTTGATGTCCTAAACCCAACTCAGTTTCTTCAACCCGGAATCCTTGACACATCAGACCTGGCCTCTTCTACCTAGCTTCTGGTGCAGCCGACTGGTCACCCAGTTTGATACATACATGGCCATTAATTATTTTAACCATTTTTTTTTTTTTTTTTTTTAAACAGTAAATTAAAAATTTTAGTTTTATTTAAGGTTAAAACAGAATCCCTATTGTAAACTAAATGTTAGTGTTTATTGCAGCTCTTGCAAACTCATTGTGATAAAAAAAAAAAAGAATACTCATCCCAGGGCAGGTAAAATTAATTCCTCGGACAGTTTTACATCACTTGTATGTTCCCAATTAAACCTTATATCTAGAATCCTTATTTTCATTTTAATTAAAATCTGTTAAATCATTTTGATTCTCTAAAATGCCTAAAATTCAAGGCTTAAGCCCAAGGTGTCTTAAGAAGAAATTGGAATTTAGGGAATTTTGCTAAATTGATGTCTGGCAAGGCAAGAAAAAGTACCCTGTCTAACACCTCCCCAGATGTAGTACTCCTGTTATATATTTGCTGTGTGTGCTCATTCAAAAGTGCTTTTCAGTCTAAAATAAATAATAATAATTCTACTTTTGTCACTGGTCTATGATATATGCACTCTGACAGCAAGTAAAGCACAACACAACTGATCTATAAAATATATCTTATTTTTATTTCACGCCGACAAACAGTTTTTAATTCAAAGTGATGACTGGTGTTTTTGACATCAGTAAAGGCACATGGGATTGGTGTAGAGGTTTGGTGGTGAAGAGTGTCAGTTTGTTCTCTCTCTCTCTCTCTTTCTCTCTCTCTCTCTCTCTCTCTCTCTAACCAACTGCCCTGCTTTCTGCTTGTGTTGATTTATATAAACATTCTTTTTCTCTAGAATGTTTTATATTTCCTATTGTCTATCCTTTCAAATCTATTGACCGATATCTTCTCACATATTTCTGGTCAAATTATACATTTCAATCGACAAGTCCCGAATTCTTAAAATGGAATTAATCTGCGTGTGTGCCACCCATCGAATGTCTGTCTTTTCTGGGTCACCTCCCAATCCAACATTCCGTCTTCGGTCGTTGTATTACATGTGTCAAGAGTGATAGAATGATCCATTTTTTTTTATCAGCGACCTACCAACAGATCGCTTATTATAATTATTTTCATTATTTCAAGGAAATAATACCTTTAATTATTTACTTATTCAAATCTCTTTTCATTTTCTAAATTATTAGTCATCAAAGTTAAAGGCTTAAGTATCCTTCCATAAAAGTAGGTAAGCTTTAAAGTTTGCTTGAAGCAATGGCTGTTAAAATTGTGTGTGTGTGTGAAAATATAGGATTAGCAATCTTAATGCTTATTTAAAAAAAAACAAAAAAACTAATTGTGTCAATTTTAAACACATTTATATTTTTTTCTTTTCTTTTGTCAATTGACTGTTAGAAACATGTAATCAACTTAACAATAGAAAAGTCAGGTGTTCTTTGTATATATACTAGCAGGCCGCCCGGCATTGCCCGGTCGTAAAATACACTTAAATATGATATTTTGATTAATGCAGATTTCGTATTTATATTATATTGGACCCAATATATAGTAATGATTTTAAAAAGAAAAAAAAAAAAAAAATTGTGCGCCACCATCAAAAATCGAAACCAAAACGTTTAGCTTACATTTTACTTTTTCCTTTGACGTTAATGCCTGAGCTATGAAGACATGTTTGCTGCAAGGCTAAAAATTAGAACATAAACTAATAGCTATTATGTTACGCATGCATATTCATAATGCCGTCATTCGACCTTCACTTTTTTTTTTAATTTTCATACTTTTGAACTAATATTTCCGGACTAAAACCCAAATATAAAGTTTTGCATGGGTTCGAATACCCTATATATTAAGTTTCATGTCTGTAGAGCAAAAACCAACAGAGGAGTTTAGGAGGCAAAATTTTCAAAACAAATATATGCATACATAAATATATAAAGAGGTTTGTGTTAATTATAATCTTTTTACGCAAATATTACACAAGTCTAAATCATGTAGAATATCTGCATGAATATAGTTACACGTAATAGTTAAATCGAGATGATCATCCCATACGAAAACCGAAAAAACTAATAGGGAATTAATTAAAATGAATGTTTAAAAGAATATGCAAATTAGCTAGATCTTTTGCTAGTGAATACATTTCCACAACCCATATATAAGAAAATTGTATTTTCTTTGTAAAGAAATAGAAAAAAAGATTTTAATATGATTATCAATCCACAAAAAAAAAAAGAATTATAGGAGTTTAGATATGTATAGTATGTACCTATTTACTATGCCTCCCCACGGGACAGAGTTAGACACCAGGGTCGTTTTTTAACGTGGAGAACTGGTACAAAAATAAAAATTGTCTCAGTCGTGAAGGATTTCTCCTCCACCGAAAGAGAACAAGAAATAGAAGTACAGCATCTGAAGAACAGATGGTGTTTATTTGCTCCCCCACTGAGCAAATTAGGCACAAGGCCGATTTTTAATGTGAGGAGTGAAGGGAGGGGGAAGGGAAAAAGGGGACCAGCTCCCGAGAGGTGGGAAATGGGAGCTGGTTAAAGGTCAGGCATGTGGGGTTGCCCCCACATCTGGTCTTTGCTAGTCATAGCTAGTCATAGCTTGCAGTATCTGCCGGAACAGATACTACACTTTGATCTTGTCCCAAAGGCCAAGTAGCAACATTATGTAAAACATAAAAAGTATATCTTGCTCTACTTGGGTATTGAGCACTCTTGTATTAACCCCATTAAAACTTCATTGGTTACTTTACCTCTACAAAATATTAACCTGGAATTATATATATATATATATATATATATATATATATATATATATATATATATATATATATATATACTGTAAGTATTTAGTTCTTTGACACCAGAAACTTGGAAATGTGAGAATGATATATTTTAATAAGTTTGCGTAAAATTCCAAACTGCCGACGATGGCAACGACGACAATGATGCTAAGAAAAAAAAAAATAGATGAAAAACAATTTTTTCTTTTTAAATGTCAATTTTGATATTCAAATCCTTTATCAAAGCGCAAGCCAGTATACAAAGGTAGATATTAGTGTACGTCGTTCGTTAGTCGAAGTTATTGTTTGTGTCAACGCCATGTTGCTTAGTAATTGGTAGTTTCTTTTTAACTGTTTGAAATTGCCTTAATCTGTATTCTCTTATTCCGATTAAAGTTTATAGTCATCATATAGTGGTTGAAATCGCCTTAATCTGTAGTCTCTTATTCCGATTAAAGTTTATAGTCATCATATAGTGGTTGAAATTGCCTTAATCTGTAGTCTCTTGATTAAAGTTTATAGTCATCATATAGTGGTTGAAATCGCCTTAATCTGTAGTCTCTTATTCCGATTAAAGTTTATAGTCATCATATAGTGGTTGAAATCGCCTTAATCTGTATTCTCTTATTCCGATTAAAGTTTATAGTCATCATATAGTCATCGATGACTACTTTATATGTGTAAGTGGTTAGGTGAAATGACAGAATGTTTAAATCGCTTTTTTTTCTTTTGTTTTTCTTTTTTTCTTCCTTTGAAGATTGTAATGCTGGGTATGCGGCAGCCAAACCAGCTGCCAACATTGCCTCGCTTTTTTATTGAAACCAACCGAGAGCTCTTTTTAGTATCCTCGCTGTTCCCTTAAGTGCAATTGTCTGAATCTCTTTTGCACTTGGTTCACCAGGAATATTAGTTAGGTAGGACTTCAGGTTCTTCTTCATAAGTCCTGTGGCACCTATGATAACTGGTATGATCGATATCCCCTTTAGGTTCCAGTTTCTTCAGTATGTATGGTTTTATGTTTGAAAAAATATAATTGAATTAAAATTAGAAAAAGTTGGAATAAAAATTTTTTTGTTTGGTCAAATGTTTTTGAAACCGACAGTTTTTTTATTTTCAAACAAAGGATCAGTTTGAAAAAGATTTGGCTAAATTCAGGTTCTGTAGAACCATCTTCCTCCTTTAAAATTTGTTCCAAAAAAGGCTATTTCTACAGAATTTGAACCGGAACATTCTTTTTAACCCTAACTGTAACCTGAATTGAAGTCTAGGTTTATTTTAAATAAAGTCTTGTTTCAAATTATCCGATTGTTGGTTCTATAGGAGAGAAATGTTATGCATTTCTCTCCTAATAATTACTTAAATAAACACAAGGCCAAACGACATTGCTTTTAACAAAACAATAATAAAGGGTTTATTTTCGAAAAGGCGAGATTGTATCTCAAACTGGAGAGAAAGAAAGAAAGAAAGTGTAAATGTCTGTTTGAAGGTGTCGTCTGCCATCAGACTGCAGTCGTCAACAAGTAGCAGTGGGAGGGGTGGGTGAGAGAGGTCTGTATAGGTCGCTTGCTGGCGTCTCTTTGGCGATCGCAGCTGAGATCCCAAGGGACTAAAAATAGTCCTTAAGGGGACAGCTCAAATCAATGCGCCCTGCCAACCGATTGGTCAGTGTGGCTGAATCACTTTGGCACCGGGCATTGATCCGCTTATAGTAAATAGTTTAACTGCTACATATTCATTGGATGACGCCATGTTAATCAGTTCGTAAGAGGTATTTTTTTAGCCACTCGTAATTTCTTTAGTCCGATAGTCTCTTCACGGACGGCACTGGTGTGAAAAAAATGTATAAAAGTTCCCAGTTTCATTGAGGAGAGGGAGAGTAGAAAATAATGATTTAGTAAATATTGTGTCGCCATCTGTAAATAATTGTTTTGGAAAGTGACTCTACTTGCGATTATTATAAGAATTTATGATAATGAATAAAAGCAACTGGTAATATTTGCAAAACCTGGATCAAGTATTGAGACCATATTGAATTTATTTGTGACGTCTGCATTTGTAAAGCTAGTTTTTTTTTTTTTTTTTTTTTTTTTTTCAGAGGGGAAAAACTGACTTCTTTTTATTAATACGTATATCAAAACGTGCACACCGAATGGCATCAGAAATCTACCATTCAACTTTTATGATATCATCCATTTTCAAGTGCATATAATTCTCGTCAAGGGTGTGAGTTCTGTTATAATATGTTATTATATAATTCTTTGTTTGACAATTTGGAAAAGAGAAGGAAAAAGATACTTTAAAATATATGTATATAACAAATACTGACCCAACGGGTCGCAGATGATTTAATCTTATCAGATAAGCTCCACTTTCTTTTCGTGCAAGTTAATATTATGTAATCCTTTTAAGACTTCATATCCTTCATAGCTTAGGATCAAAGAGGATTAAGCTAATACTTGTATGTTTAAGACTCATTGTTTAATTTATATTTGAACCTCTCTCTATCTCTATCTCTCCCTCTCCCCCTCCACTCTCTCTATCGCATCCTCCTCTCTTTCTCTATCTCCCCCGCTCTCTCTATCTCCCCCGCTCTCTCTATCTCCCCCTCTCTCTCTCTCTCTCCCTCTATCTCTCTCTCTATCTCCCTCTCTCTCTATTTCTCTCTGTGTCTCTCCCTCTCTCTCTATTTCTCTATCTATCTCTCTTTCTCCCTATCACTTCCCATATATCTCCCTATCTCTCTCCCTCTTTATCTGCTCCTCCATCTTTCCCTTCATCTCTCGCTATCATTCCCTGCCCCTGTTTATCCCCCCCCTTCTCTCTCTCTCTCTCTCTCTCTCTTTCTCTCACATATTGTATGCATGCTTTTCTTTCTCTCTTAATAAAATGATAGCATTGCTTTATTGGTAAAAAGTTCATATCAAAGTCACCGTTAATTTTATTTAATTTTTTTTTTTTTGTTCGTTTACCGCGGAGCCTTTTTCTTCTCGAAAAAATTTTTGCTCTTTTTGTGCTTTTTTTCACTTCTGACTTATTTCGGATATACATTTGCTGTTGAGAAAAATGAACTATGTTTTCGTAGCTGACTTGCTGCAAGTTGGACTTGGAAAGAACGTGAGTACGAAATAGGGATTATCCTGCACTATCCTGCATCTTCCTATCCTCTCATAATATTCGTCATCATTCACCTATAAATCCATTCATCAACCTTTATCCTCAAGTGGCTTTCAATCTTAATAAATAGTGACTCGTGTTTCTGAAAATTTTAGGAGGTGAATTGATAATTCATATTTTGATTATTCGGTCTACTTTTCTTACCTTGAGTTTTATTCTCACGTTTTGGCCGATGTAACCTTCGACCGTTTTTTAGGTGTATCTTATTAAACTTGGAACTCTTTATATCAAACTCGAGGAATCTGTACAGTAGTTTACGAGGATTCATGGCGTAACGGAGAAAGTATTGGGCAAAATTCAGTTCTAAGTGACACTCTTTCAGAAGTTGAAGGTTCAATCCTCAGTGCAGGCGATACTAAGAATATAACTTCTTCCGTTTTTCTGCTTTCCAGCTGACTACAATATGGTTGTCTTCAAGCCCAATGTAAACAAGTTCTTGATGAGCCGTTCCATTTAAGTTAACAAATTTACCGAATTTCCATTACTAACGATTACTATATTGTCCAATTGACTACTGTACACTCTTAACCCTTATCGACTTCAAAATCTCGTCCCAATTCTGTAGCAGCGCCAATAATATTTACACTTCTTTATTCCAGGTAGTCTCTTTCTTCTTGAAGTTGTAAGCACCGTTTTTATTCACATTCCCAGTCTGTTGGATTCGACCTGCCTCCTGGGCGTTCGGAAAAACCAACTTGTCAGCTCTAAAAACCCAATTTCTCAAGCTCAATCTCCACGTCTCATTCTAAGATCCATGTCATGTTAAGTCACCTCTACGTGAAACTGCTAGAGGCCAAACGTATTTGTGTTATTAATTTAATCGGTCTAAAACCCATTTTTGTTTATACTATTTCTTTAAACATTATCTTTTTAGTTTATATTTATATAAACATTTATTTCAACTAGAATTTAATTTCAAACAACCAACTTATCCTAGGCTAGCATGGTTATCTGGCATCGTCCGGCATTGCTTGTGCTAAACTACATTTACTTCCTGAATTACGAGGTAAACATCCTGAAAGGAATACATTGATGACTGGTTTCATGTTTCATGGCACAACGAATGAAAATATTAAGTAATAGTTTTAAGTAACAGACTTGTGAAGGTTGGTGGTTCAATCCTCAGTACGGGCAATACTAAGAATACAATTGTAAATTACTTAAGTATCATGTCTAACAGAACGAGATATTATTAAATATGTATTAAATAAGTGTAGACAATGCATGACAAGATGAATGTCATATCAGTGGATGCAAAAATGTGCACTAGACCGAGAGTGAAGCCCATACTCATTTTTATAAGCATGAAACATCATGAATTTTTTAGTGTATAGTTTCTGAGTCAGGCAGATCCCCACGTGTCATTCGTTTTGGTGTCTTGGGCCGCTGCAAAGGAAGGTGGGCGGTATTTATTTGCTCCCCCACCGAGCAACTTAGGCACAAGGCCGATTTTTAATGTGAGGAGTGAAGGGGAAATGGGGACCAACTCCCCGGGGAGTAGGGGAGCTGGATAGTGACAATTGGTATGAAGGGTTGCCCCTACATTGACTAAGGTCTTATCTGTGGGGTCGCCCCCACATATGGTCTTTGCTTGCAGTATCTGCTGGAAAAGATACTACACTTTGATCTTGGCCCGAAGGCCACGAACGTCCCTCTTCTTGCGAAGAAGGTGGGCTCTATTTATTTGCTCCCCCCACCGTGCAAATTAGGCACAAGGCCGATTTTTAAAGTGAGGAGTGAAGGGGATGGGGAAGGGAAAAGGGGACCAGCTCCCAAGAGGTGGGAAATGGGAGCTGGATAGTTATTTGTCAGCTGGCCCAAGTAGGATTGCCCCTACATGGACCAGAAGATTGTCAGAAGGGCAATGGTCTTTGCTTGCAGCATCTGCCGGAACAGACACTACACTTGGATCTTGCCCCGAAGTCCACAAAGGTGACCCCGCAAGGGGAGGTGGGCGGTATTTATTTGCTCCCCCACTAAGCAAATTAGGCACAAGGCCGTTTTTTAATGTGGAGAGAGAGGGGGAAGGGAAAAGGGGACCAGCTCCCGAGAGGTGGGAAATGGGAGCTGGATATTGATTTGCCAGCTGGCCCAAGTAGGGTTGCCCCTACATGGACCAGAAGATTGCCACAAGGGAAATGGTCTTTGCTTGCAGCATCTGCCTGAACAGATACTACACTTTGAGATATTAAATCTTTTATTCATGTTAAAAATACAGTCAAAATCAACGATGAACAAAAAAAATTAGGCACATGGCCAACTCAAAAGGGGGGGTTGTGGGGATCGTTGGTCATCCTTGTCACTCCAGAACTAAACAAAATCAAAAGTTTCTCCCAGCTAGTATCTTCTTTCACCATAATACCGCATTCATCCTTTCATATTGGGGGACGTCCTACTTAACTCCCAGTTTTTAAAACATTTTTTATTGACGTGTAAAAACAAAAAAGATAACAATAAAATGGTACAATAATTCATTTGTGTCGAGGGCGGGGGGGGGGAAGAAAAAAACAAAAGGTGATTAGTAGGACCCTCCCAACCCTGTCTAGTTAATAGACTGCCCATTCAACTAGGTTTGTAAAAGGAACCTCGCTTCTGCGGGTCAGTCTCTAGGTGGGAATGCCCTCTAGATGGGGGTGAATGGAGAAAAGAAAATTTTGTGGGTAAGGGATGGGGGTTAGTTTGTATTTCTTTCTCTCCAAGATGGGTAAAATTTAGAGGAAGGGGTGAAAACAAAAATTGCAGGTAAGCTCGCTCCTGAACAGAGTTCAACCTGACCTGATAGGTCTTGAACTGTCATCTAGGCTTCAACCTTTGTCCCATCAACGAAATGTTGCATCCCTCTGCCTGTTCTACAAGTATTTTAATGGTGGATGCTCTGACAAACTACAAGCCCTTGTACCCCCTCAACGTAAATACCCTCGACAAACCCAACAGGCAGCAAAATCCCACCTCTACATAGTAGAGATTCCTAGATGTAAGAAAACCTTCTGCTCCAATAGTTTCTTCTCCAGAACTGCTAGACTTTGGAACTCCCTTCTGGGTTCCTGCTTTCCCAACTGTACTGAAATGCAGAAATTGAAGTGTAATGTGAACAGACATCTTGCTGCTCAATTCCCAACATAATATCCCTGCAACTTAGGTCCCTGATAGTAGCTACCTACACCAAAGTGGCATTGTGCCTTGTTTGGGGATGAAAATGGAATAATAAAAGAAAAACTGCAATTGTAGAAGATGTAGAGGAGGAAAAGTAGAAAAGGATGAAACAAAAAAAAAAAAAATCATACACAAAAAAAAGTTCCTAAGTTTGACAAGACACACCTGAAGAAGGTCGGAGGTTATATCAGCTGAAACATTGTGAAAATAACATTCGGGATGAGATCAGTCATCTAAATAATACAAAATGACTGGATTCTGCTTAAAATAATCCTGGAAAGGATTAATATTAATGACAGAATGATTCCAATACAATTACCGATTCCGATTCTTTAAAAATATTATTAAAAAATTTTTTTTTTTATTTAAATTTTCAGATTACCATAAAAATCCATGTAATGAGGGGCAAACGTAAAAATACACTTGGGCCGGAAGTGATCTATAAATGTTAGTTTTACTGATAATTTAAAATTAATATTTATCATTTTATGATCAGTATTAGCAAAGGAAAGTTTTGTTTTGAACAAAAAAAAACAATTAAAAGAATTGTTTAAGGCACTGGAAACTAGACACAATTTTTTTTCTGATTACCCCACCAAAGTTCCACATTTTCTGATTCCTGATTTTAATTAATCGTCCCAACACCAGTTGATATGCCATAAAACAAACATATCATAGGTCTTGGAGGAGGACAGTATGGGAGATAATCCAGACTAGCATAGAATGCTCTTGCTGATAATAGTAAACAGTCTGACCATTATGATGATTTATAGAGAGCTTCATACTGTTGCAGTTTACGAACCATGCTATTTTTTTTTTTTTTTTTTTTTTAGATAAGATTTTAAAGTTAAATTAAATTTTTGTGGTGTCTTTTGTTTATTAAATTGTTAGGTGAGAGGAGTTAACCACTCCACCTCCCCATGTTAAGAATGGGTTTCTAAATGTTGTTTCAGCACAATCCGTAAACTGCATAAGTACTGAAAGTTTGTGTTGAAAGCTGTTTGCATTTACTTGTCTCCCCCTGAGGACAGAATTAGACTTTTTTTTTTAATTGGGGGGGGGGGGTCAAGCTCTCAAAAAAAAACAAAAAAAACGGGCATTCTGAATTGGAATAACAAAGAAAAAAATTTAAATTACTTCAGTTTAGAAGGATTTCTTTTTCACTGACTGACAACAAAAAAAAAAATGGAGTGTAGTATCTGAACAGATACAACACTTTGCTCCTAGCCAAACAGCTGTTTCTGAGATTCTGAATATGTTATTTACATTGTTTTTTGTTTTGTATAGACTTTGTTGTTCCTGTTTACTCTTGAATTTGCTGATAAAACCAAATGGGACAGCAGATGGTTACGATTCACGAACAACAAAATGGTTTTTGTTAGAGGGGGGGGGGCGTGTGATAGCAGAAAAAAATAAATCAACAAATATAGAAAAGCTTTAAGCAAATTGGAAGTAACAGTTTAATTAAAAAAAAAAAAAAAGGTACAATCTTCTATGACTCCTCATGGGGGAGTGCATGGTTGGCCTAATTGATACCAATGCTGACTATGTGATCAATTTCAATTCATTGCAAGCTCATTTACACACTAATATTCATATGATCCCCCTTCCGTCAGCTTTGCGTGATTTCAGTACAGGTAAAAAAATATAATAGCTATTTCCCTGGGACTGAAGAAGGGAGAGTGATTGCCCTTGGCGTAGAACAGTCAGCCATGACAGTTTGAGCGGGAAACAAAAATGCATCTTACATCACACAGCTTCTACATTACCATTTAATCTGTAAATTGTTAAATGTGTTAAGCATTATAGTTTGTGTGTTGATCATTTTTGAGTGGTTATTAAACTGATAACATATAGTGCTCGACTGAGCTTCAATCTGTAGTCCCCCCCTCGCCAAACTTTCACAAGAAACACTCATCTAGCTGAAAACACTATCAATAATTCCCGCCACTCTTTATCTGTGCCTAAACCTAAACATAGATTCCATGAACAAAGCTTCTTTCTTAGAACTGCACGCCTGTGGAACTCTCTTCCGTTTGCTTGTTTTCCATCTGACGACAACTTAGTTGTCTTCAAGTCCAACGTAAACAAATTCTTGATGAACCGTCTCACTAAGTAATATAATTTACCAAATTTCCACTGCGCACCTGTAGAATTGCCTTCCATTTTCCTGCTTTCCAGCTGACTGCAATATGGTTGTCTCCAAGTCCAACATAAACAAGTTCTTGATGAGCCGTTCCACTTAAGTTAATAAATTTACCGAATTTCCATTACAATGTCCAATTGACTACTGTACACTCTTAACCCTTATCCTCGAGTGGTCTCTGGGCTTTGATAAGTGGTTATGCCTATGTAAAAAAAAAAACAAAACATACATCTATAGATTAACAGGATGAAATAGCGACCTGTGTTCAATTATAAAATGAATCTTTACCAATAGAATTAATTAAATAGGCCAAAAAAGTGTTGATATGCCGTAAAACAGACAAAATCGGGAGGCAGGGTGGAAGCATCAACTCACTATCTCATAAATTTGAACAGGACTACCAAGTAGTGATGTTCCACCTTGGTCCCTCCTGCAAGAATGCCAACGACAGAATCAAGTCTACCAACAAAGTTACACCATGTTCTGAAAAAGTTTCTAATTATACTCTAATCCCCAGTCGTTTAATTAAAGAATTACCCATGCTTGACTAATTACATATGATTTGTTTATCGTGTATGCATGAATGCGTTTGTTTGTTTTTCTTTCAATTAATAAAGTTAACCATCTGGATTTAATATGGGTTTATTTTACGTTTTACTAAGAAAACAAAACAAAATGTTGGCAGAAAGTTGAATTTTTTCAAGCTTCCATTTTTTTTTTTCAATCGCTGATAAATTTGAAAACTTGCATTCCTTATAATTTTTTTTTCTTTTCTACATTATAATAACATCCAATGTGTATTTGTATATAAACGTAAATCCCTGTCCTGTTACACAAAAATTAGGGAGAAAAAAAAGTGCTCTTTTCTAGCCCTCAGAAGAAACCAAATAGGGGGAAAAAAAGAAAGAAAATAAGAAGGCTGAAAGATCTCACCACTTGAAATGGAAATCCTATATTTTAAAAGATGGTTTTGGGGTTTTTTTTTGGGGGGGGGTTATAGCTTATAAGAAATAATTGTTATATGAAAAATTACTGATGTAATTCTATCATTATTATTTGGCTTTGCTGGCTTGGTATTGCGATCAATGAAGTTGGAGATTTATATGGAGTTTTTTGGGTTTTTTTTTAAATTTTTTTTTCTCCTTCCTCAGTTATTCCATCCTACTTGAATCTTTATTACCAATCACATTTTGGTGTTATTTTGTTTTGTTGCTATAGCTCCATAGTAGTCACAACTTTTGGGTATTTTTAGTCGGATTTCTTTTTTTCTTGGGCATCAGGTCACTTTTGACTTTAGACATTCAAACTGTACCTTAACACTTTCGCCGTTCCTAACAGCTAAGCCTTTTGCAAAATTGGAACAGAAATTGTCTCATCAATCTGATTTAGCCATTTACGGTGGCTTTTCGTTATGGCCACAAGCATTTCAACTACAATAAAAATCAACGAACTGGTTTGTGTGTACTAATCTGGCGAGCAGTGTATGGTTCAGAGTGTGGTATTTTTGTTGGCAAGATTGGAGTTTAGGTGGCGAAATACTCTCGAACCCTCTATCACTTAAAAAGAACTAAATAACTGTAGTCACCTGTATGCTAACATTTAAACGGTATTTCAGAAAATGGAAGTTATGAATAAGCAAAAAAAAAAAAAAAGAAACAATATAAACAGAACATTTTCTTTAAATAATAAACAATTATTTATTTTAAACAATACATTCAGATTTTTGTTTATATAATAATTTTAAGTGTTAAACGAAATTTTTTTATTTTAAAAGAAACATTGTTTGCCGACATTTTTCAATATATATACCTAAAGAAAATAAAATTGGGGGAAAATAGGAAAAAACAATTTGTTTTGTGACCGATTTTCGTGTAAAAATAAAAACAAAACATTTAATATAAGTTATAAGTGTTTAAAGTACACACATTTTTCAATATATATATATACAAAAGAAAATACAATTGGGGAAATTAGGCAAAAACAATTTATTTTGGTTTGTGACCTATTTGCGTGCAAAAATAAAAACAAAACCTGTAATAGTTATTACCTGTGCGAGCCATAAGAAAAATATTTTAAAAATTAAGGAACCCGCTAAAAAAATGCAAATCGCGAGTACTCATGCGAGTGCATAAAAATATTAGCCACAGTAGACAGGCTCACACATGTAACACTAAGAGGAAAAGAAGGTGCAAAAAATGGAAACGCTTAAATCGACTGGCCTACGGTGAACTTACGATGTTATGGCCCTTGAAATAACATCTTTAAAGATTTACTGTTTAGTTATACAAATATCCTTGAACTATGTAATTATTAAAAGGGACTTGTTTGGTCGACACTGGTAATTCGATTAATGTAAACAGAAGTTTAACTGCTGTAAAATTAAACAAACATTTTATTGTTCAATGTTTTTAAATTATGAAACAAAATATATTTAATCATTGTAAAACTTCATCCTGCGTTATTTCTTTTCGAGAACAATATCTACTGTAAAAGTAAATCAACATTTTATTTTTATTAATCAATGTGTTTAATTTTAAATTGTAAAATAAGACATATAAATAGTTTTACGGCTTCCAAATCCCACAAAATCCGGGTCTTGACTGTAGTAAGCACATAATCGGTTTTTTATTTAGCGTATAAAGAAAGAATTTTAGTCAATTGTACTTTAAGAAAACAAACAGAAAGGTTTATCTAGATGTTTAAAAAGGAAGAAGAAATCGAACGTTTTAGGAAGTTTAAAGGCTTCCAAATCACACAAAAGCCGGGTTTATTTAAAATTTTATAATCAGTCTATAAAGACAGAATTAGTTAGTCAATCGTAATTTTTTGAAAAATTATGTAGCTTTTAGAAAAGGAAGAAGAAATAATGGCTATCAGCATCTGATGCTTTATCTGAAAACAGTATGTACACTGTATGTAAATACAAAAGATGTAGCACGCTAGCGTAGCTGGATAAGAAAAGTTAACATGTACGGTATATTTAATGAAAAAATGTAAGCAATCTTGGCTTATGAATAATTTCGATGTGTTAATATGTTTGTAATTGGGATATTTTATTTAAAATGATTGCCTCGTGTATTAAGTGGAAGCCATGTTTGTAAATCTTTGGAGTATTCGTTTTTGTAGCAGGATTTGCATTCTGGAATTAACGCATAGTCAGTTCTCAGCCAATGAGATTTGGTGGAATATTAAAAGGCAGAAATCATTATTTTTGGAATGGGAGAAAAGGAAATATTATGTTATGCATATAAGTATATGAGCCAGATAATAAGGGTGCAACCCCATATCTGACCAAAATGCAGAATACTGGAGTTGACTGGAAGTGGTAGGAGTACTTTTTATTTAAAGGGAAAAATAGCAACTACTTCCACTATAGATGGTTGCGACTGTGATGTTGCTCCCAGGATGAAATATAGGATTTTAATATAACAAATAAATGTGTGTAAAATGGCGTTCAAAAATTACATAATACAGTGGCTAATATTCTAGACATAATAAATTTATATGTGGCATCTGTCGGAGCAAACCTAGTGTACTTTGGTTCGGAAGGAAATTTCTGCAATCAAATTATTATATATGGAGATAAGATGGTTGATTTTATGAAATTATTTTTATATAATGGCTTGAAATTTAAAATGCAAAAGTCAAGTATCATGGTTCACTTGTGCTCTAAACAGAGACATTGATTTTGAAGGCCCCCTCCTGTCTTGTCTAAGTACCTAGTGCTGATTTTATATGTTGAACCTTTTGTGCTTGTGTGGTGATAAAACTTCTCAAGTGCACTTGTGATATTAGTTTGTATAAGGGTGTTAACTTTGATCAAAATCATACTGTTCTTTCTTTAATCGGATTATTTCGATTTTTGATGCATCAGATGCATTTCGATGCAAAACCTTTCTAAGAACACTGCCAGACACATAAAGTACATTTGTGTAAATTTAAAAAAAAAATAGGATATAAATAGATAAGGCTAATTAAAAAAATTTGAAATGGATTGTTATTTTTTTCCCCAAATATAACTTAATCCCAGGACTAAACGATATTTTGGCATGTATTTAGCATCATTAAAGTGTACAGGAAAAAAGCCTTAGAGAAAGAAATATTGATCAACTCACATTTTAGTATAGTAATGGATACATGATTTTGTGTTACGAAGTTATCCACTGTTTTGCTGTATCACAGCTCTTCAGTGTGGCGAGACTAGCACCTTTCTCTAACTTTAAGTTTTTACATTAATGGAGATTTGGTATCTGTCTGAAGCTGAAACTATACTATTACTTCTATTAATATTGTACTATCTTTCGATACTCAATTTAACAATGGTAGTGTAGTATCAGTTTTTGTCACTATACCATCCTCCCAGGCACTACCTCCTCCTTTACTTTTTTTTTTTTTTTTTTGAACGAGGGTGGTGTAATGTATGTATGTATATTTGTTTGTCATGATACCATCCCTCCCTAAGCATTACCCCTATTTTTAGGGGTTTAATGTCTGTTTTGGTGTATTCTGACAATCCTCCCAGGTAGTACCTCTTCCGTTTCTTTGGGAGTTGGATTAATGTAGTATATGTTGTGTGGTCATGATAGCATCTTCACATGGATTACCTTTTCCTGGGAATAGCAATACATTAGCAAAAATATGCTGCCAGAGGTCACATTTTTGCTTGTGTATATAATCAGAAATATTTTTAAATTTCTGGATTTTTGAGATGAGGATTAATAATTCGTATTATCTGAATCATTCAAACTACTGTTCTCATCTTCATTTTCATAAACGTTTCGCACGATGTAACCTCTGACCTTCTTCAGGTGTATCTTGTTAAATGTGGGAATTTTTCTGTCTAACTTGGGAATCTGCACGAAATTTCAAATGGAACTCTTTTATTTACTTCGTGGGGTAGCATGCTCTTGTTCTATCAGCCATGACCAGGTTGAAGTTCACCACTTATCAAGGGCGAGAGGCCACTCGAGGATAAGGGTTAATGATTGTGTTCTGAATATTGCCCACACTGAGGATTTAACTTTTAACCTTCAGAAGAATCACTTACAACTGAATTTTGCCAAGTACTTTATCCATTATGCCATAGCTCCTTGTGAACGATTACAGAGTTCAGAAAGATACACCGGAAGGTCAGAGGTTACATCTGCAAAAACGTAAAAATAACTGAAGATGAGAACATTTCTGAATAATCCGAATATGGAAAAAAAAAAAAAAAAAAAAAAAAAAAAGAAAAAAAAAAAAAAGAAATCGGCCTCAGTAATTTTGGTAGATGTGTTTATATTTTAATATTTTAATGCGTTTATATGTTCATGCGTTTATATTTTAATGTGTTTATATTAGTTTTGTGCAGCTGCAAAATTCTTGTCACAGAATGTCATTTATTTATTTGGAAATGGTGGTGGAAAGTTACGATTGAACTAGCTCTATTCTTTTAAATTTTTTTTTTTTTAAGTCTCCCCCATTCATTCAGGTCTAGTAACACCCCCTCCCCCCGCACACACACACACACACACACACACACACACACACACACTTTCTGTAAAATCCTTACTTACTACCCCACTCCTCCATTACTTTCTTTTCACTGGCCAGATCAAATAACAATGGAGTTATTTCCCTTTGGCAATGTTGCTTGCAATCAGTCAGCAAGTCTTGTAAAAAAAATAAATAAAAAAAACTTCAGCCATCATTCTACCCACAAAAATGTATCAGAGTTTGCTCCAGTTAATGCCACTCTTCGCAGTCGGTAACCTTCCCTTTTTTCAAAAATCTGCTATGGCCTCAGATGTGCGGACTGAAAACATTCAGTCCATTTTGGTCCTTTCTTAATTCCAAACTGGTTATAAAAGAAAGATGCGGCTTATTATAGAGGTATGTCTTATATTTATTTACTTATTTCTGATGCTATTGGTTAAGAACTTGTGTTTTTGTCACAGTCTCCTGGTTTTCACAAAAATTTGGCATGACGTTATGACCATCCATGCGAAAACCTGACTCTAGCAGATTTTTTAGGATAACTAAAATTCCTTTAAAAGAAATAGCAATATCATAATTTCCTTTCCTTCATAAAATTTGTTTCCCTCTACGTCTATCAAAACAGGGTTAATAGTTATTTACATGAAATATTTAGCAAGCGAACCATGCCCCCCCCCCAGCGTTTCAAATCCTCTCTTAGTATTATTCATCAATCCAATTGATAATCTTGCTGACCTTTACCCTTGAGCCTTGGTAAATTATTAGTTGTTAGTATTAAAAAAATATTTTTTAAGTACTGTATTATCCAGGAAAACTCAAAGTTTAGTGATGAATGTCACAGACTAGATGTCGCTAGTCTTCCTCTACTCTAACTGTATTTTCATGGTAGGTGCTCGACTGAGCTCCAATAGATGGCCTCTCTCTCCCTCTCTCCCTGTAAAACATTCACAACAGATACTTGTCTAACTACAACAATTGTAAATAATTATACTTTCTTTTGTGTACCTAAAATCAAACAGAACTTCCATGAGAAAAGTTTTTTTTTTCTTTATCAAGGACTACTCGTCTATGGAACACAATACCATGAAGCTGCTTCTCAGTCGATTACAACATGGTCGCTTTTAAGTCTAATGTAAACAAATTCTTTTTAAGCTGTCCTCTTAAATAAACAAATTCTGGCCAGTTTCAACCATTTTTACCAATCCTCACGGTGTCATTTCACTGTTCATCCGACAAAGTTATTAACCCTTATCCTCGAATTGCATTTCGGCCTTGATAAGTAACGACTCATATATATATATATATATATATATATATATATATATATATATATATAAAATGGGTTTGCAAAAGTATTACCCCCTTGAATAGAACTGAAAAATATCACCTAGATTTGTCGAAAGCTACACTTTTCACACATACATGCATATAGTATGTCAATTTATTTATACAAACTTTATTGGCTACATATGTGCATACATATTTTTGCGGAGAATTCTTTAGAAACGCAACGTCATTAGGCCTGATCTTTACAATTGAAAAAAAAGATTTTTTTATAGTAATTCTTTTGTTCAAAATCTTTATTTAAAAATCCAGTCTGATGATGTGTTCCTAAAGAAATCACAACTTAAACATGTATGAACATATGTAGCCAATAATATTTGTATAAAAAAATAAAAAAAAATATAGTCTGTTTATACAAACATTATTGGTTACATATGTGCGTACATGTTTCAGTGGAATCCCAATTAAAAGATACCATTTCACCAGGATTTCACTGAAACCTGTATGCACATGTGCAACCAATATTGATAATAAACAGACTATATACCAGCTCTGTCCTCCGTTGATTACTCTTTTATCATTACGCGAGTTTCATTGGATTTACATCTAGGAAACCAATCTATACAACCATTTTATATATATATATATATATATATATATATATATATACACACCCACAAACTTAATTAACGCCCTGCTTGCGATTGAGCACTTTTTGATAAACACCGATAAGTGAATTTACATCTAGGAAATTACAGTAACACACACACACACACACACACACACACACACACACACACACACACACACACACACACCAAGTTAAAGGTATTCAAGAGAGAAAACTCATGAATTTAACGAGGTTAAGAGTGCTCAATAAAAAAGAGCAATAATATATATATATATATATATATATATATATATATATTAGTGCTCAGTAAAAAGAGCAAAATATTTTTTTTGTTTAATTTTAAGTAAATAACATTTAAGTTTCTGCTGCTACACTTCGCCTTTTGTGTTCTCGGTCAATGGGATAGAAATTCCTCATGACTGAGACAATTTTTATTTTTGTTCCTATCCAAAGTGTCCCTTTTCGGGGAGCTGAATTCTCCCCACATTAAAAACCGACCTGGTGTCTAATTCTGCCCTCGTGGAGAGGCAAGTAAATAAGAACATTTAACTTGTTTACTTGGAATTAAATAAATAGTAAGTTATAAAATATATATGGCGATTAAGCTACACTGAATATTCCGCGTTTCATCCACCCCAGGACTCTTCAGGCTTATTCGCGAATTTTGTGGTTGTTTGTCGTTTTTATTGTGAACCAACGATTCTCTAGGAGTCCTGGCGAAACATTGAAACGTTGATCGATCCGCTAGCAGTGTCAGAAATTTCGTGAAAACTATTGAATAATTCCCCCTGCTATCTTTCGAAGCTTATAACTCCTCGAAAAATATAATTCAAACTCTAATTTTTTTTTCAATTAAAGGAGCAAGAAACAAGGTTTTATTAAAAAAACAAACAAAAAAAAAACAAACAACGTGGTTTTTAAAAAAAAAAAAAGGTTTTAAACTTCGGATTTTACAGGTAAATTTCTAAAAAAACACTACTTTTTTTGTTTTAAATTTGAATATATTATTTATTGATCTTTTATCTTCCATTTGTGATATATAAAACTTTGGTACATAAATTAATTATTTACTTTTTAATAGACATTTGAAAATGGGGGGGGGGCTGAATTAAAAAAAACAAAAACGTTTGTCTAAAATATTATATTCGATTTATTGGAAAGAGCATAAAATTTCACATTGACCCTGAAAATATCGTAAAAATAGAATCAATAGAAAAATTTTGATAGATTTTTAAAGTTTAAAAATTGAAAAATAATGAACTCGTAAAATTCAATTAATTTCATTACTGTTTTTTTAAAAAAATATTTCTATTACTTTGTATACAACTTTAATAGTTTATTTTGGAAGTATAATCCATAAAGAAAATAAACAACCCACTTTTAAAAGAGAAATTACGATTTTTTTTATATTTTATTTGCAGTTTCGTGTTAGGGGTGTCAAAAATTCCTACAAAAATTCTGATACACCTATCGATCCGCATAGACTCTTTTATATATATATATATATATATATATATATATATATCACTCCACTCACACACCCACACACTCCTCCAACAAAACATGTTATGGCTTTGTATATTAAGTAATGTTGATCATAAGATAAACAATTCAATTTACAAAACTATTTCAGATGAATATGCTAATAACCCAAAACAAGGGTAAAGCGACATTCCCTCCCTCCCCCCTCTAATTTAGCCTTATGAAAAAATGAAATGAAATCGAAATAAAAAAGATTTAGATTCTTTGGGGTTTTTTTATTTTATTTTTTTTTTTTTTGGTGCTATTGTCGTAAGTTTATAAACTTTTGTTGTTAATCTTTTTCTTTTTCTTTTTTTAAAGAAAAAAAACAATCGTATTGTCTTTCTTGCTATCACAAAAATATCTTTCGTTTCGACTTTCTTCTGTCGGTTGCACACGTGGAGATGGATGGCTTTTAGCTAATTTGTCACTCGTATTATTTCGTCACTCGCCTCTCTCTCTCTCTCTCTCTCTCTCTCTCTCTCTCTCTCTCTCTCTCTCTCTCTCTCTCTCTCTCTCTCTCTTTCTTTTTTTCTATCTCTCTCTCTTTTCTTTGTTTCCTCCTTTTTCTTCTCCCAATCTTAGCTATTTTTCTCTTTCATTTCTTTATCTTTTTTATTCTCTCCCTTCTTCTTTCTGTCTGTCTTTTTCACCAGTTCCCCCCCCCCCGCGCTCTCTTCTAAAAAGATGAATTAACTGTGCAATAATTTGTGTGGATTACTGTCCTTCCCAAAACCAACACAGATGTTTCTGCCCGATATTCTGCTGGCATTCTTAATTAATCATTCACTGACGTCCATTTTAAATGTTGGGGAAGCAAAAAAAAAAAAAATAACAAAATTGAAAGACACTAATCCTAATAACATTTAAATTTATGCAAATCAGCATTTTTTCTTTCTTAAAACGCAAAAGGTCATAATCTAACATATAAAATTATCTCATCGGATTGTCAGTCACTCCTAAATAGCATTTAAACTGATAAATCAAACGTTGCGTTTCACTAGCCAATTTCCATTTGTTATTGTTGTACCGTGGTTTTAGCAATATAACATTTAGCTGGAGTTTATTTAAAAAATACACAAGCTGGCCCACACGGCTGCTAATATGAAACATTTTTAAATAATTACTTAAAAATAAAAATTAGCGAGTGGGATAACTGTTTTTGAATTGAGGAATATAATAGAAGTAGTCTATTAAAAATGAGCAACCAAACTAAAATGACTTCACTGTATCCCGGGCAACATCGAGTAAGTACCGCAAGTAACCAGTAATGTTCTTTTTGTTTCCAGACAAAATTATATCGGGTTTTCACAGACTTGGGTCACATTTAAATATAAATTAGAACAAATAAATAGAAGGTACTGCCAAGTTTGCTGGAAAGATGGTGGCGTTCCTTTACTGGGCTAGAAAACTTCTCTCACCTGTTATTATCCTATATTTCTGCAAACCCACCATTCAGTCATGCATGAAATATTGTTACCACATTTGGGTTAGTGTACCAACCAATAGCCTCTCCCTCTTGGACAGGGTCAAAAAAAGAAGCCTCTAATTATTGAATAGGTTCTTGCCAAGTCTGTTATAAAGAAGGTGGCGATCCTTTACTTGGCTAGAAAACTCTTTTTATTTTTTCCTTTTTCCATTTTCACCCCAAACAAGGCACAGTGCCACTTTGATGTAGGGGGTTACTATCTGGAACATAGGTTGTCTGTTTACATTACACTGGAACTTCTGCATGTCAGTATAGTTGGGGAAACAGGAACCTGGAAGTGAATTCCAAAGTCTACCAGTTCTGGGAAAGAAACTATTAGTGTAGAAGACTTTCCGGCATCTGGGACTCTGTGTAGGGGTGGGATTTTGCTGCTTGTTAGGTTTGACGGGGGTATTTATGTTGAAGGGAGATAAAAGGGGTTGTAAATGATTGGAGCATCTCCCATTAAAATACTTGTAAAGCAGAGAGAGACATGCAACATTTTTTCGATAGGACAGAGGCTCAAACCTAGCCGACAGTCTAGGTCCAATTAGGTTAGTAACTCTCCTTTGAATCCTGTCCAAGAGCGAGAGACTAGTAGCAGATGCACCAGCCCAAATGTGACAACAATACTCCATACACGGTCGAATGATTGCCTTGTAAAGGTACAGTATACTTTTAGGCATAAGTAACTTTCTAGCACGGGAGAGAGAGCCCACCTTCTTGGCAATGCCCTCGGTGTATGTGTTCCAGCTCATGTTCCCTGTGAACGTTAAACCGAGGAATTTGAACGACATACTTTCAGGTAATGTATTATTAGCCATAGCTATTAGTGGTTGAGAAGGTTTCTTGTGATTATTAAAGGAAAGAAGCTTAGTCTTAGTAGCATTGAATGTTACCATCCATTTTTGTCCCCATTTCACTACAGATTGAGGTTTTCCTCTAAGGTTTTTGCCATTGCCTACGGTATGTGTTTATTGTTGTTTTCCTCTCGTTTCCCATCACGATAATAAATACTTAAATAGAATGTGCTCCAACAAACTTGATGCACTTGTGCTCTCTAAATCTAAATACCCCTGACCAATCAGACATTCGGCAAAATTCCACCCCTTCACTGTGTTATATAGTTGGATTGCCAGGGCTGCTGCAAGGAAGGTGGGCTCTCTCTACCGTGCTAGAAAACTACTAACACCCGAAAGTATTCTGTACCTCTATAAGGCAACCATTTGCCCATGTATGGAGTATTGCTGTCGTATTTGGGCTGGTGCATCGGCTACTAGTCTCTCGTTCCTTGACAAGGTTCAAAAGAGACTCGCAAATCTGATAGGCCCTGAACTGGCATCTAAGCTTCAGCCTCTGTCCCATCGACGAAACGTTGCATCCCTCTGCCTGTTCTATAAGTATTATAATGGTGAATGCTCTGACGAACAGCAAGCACTTGTGCCCCCACGACATGAACACCCTCAGCAGACCCGACAGGGTGCAAAATCCCACCCCCACACTGTAGAGATCCCTAGATGTAAAAGATCTTTCTACTCCAGTAGTTTCTTCCCCAGAACTGCTAGACTTTGGAATTCCATTCCAGGTCCCTGCTTCCCCAACCTGTACTGACGTGCAGAAGTTCAAGTGCAACGTAAACCAACATCTTGCTGCCCAAAGCCCTACATAGTACCCCAGTAGTTGTTGTCCCTGTTAGTAGCCCCCTACACCAAAGTGGCAATATGCCTTGTATGGGGTGAAAATGTAATAAAAAAAAAAATAACTAGTGTATATAAGTTTGTCCAATGTGTTTGTAACATCTATATAATTTCTGATTGCACCTTTTGTAAATTGCGTGCAAAATCATATACACAGTTAATTTCAATAAGACAACAAACGAATAACTGAAACAAACTTGGTTTTATTTACAACTAAGTCCAGCGTTGCCCGAGTTTCCGGAGGTGTGTGTGTGTGTGTAAGAGGGTTGGTTGAGCAAAAAAAAAAAAAAAAAAAAAAAAAAAGGAGTAAGCAGGCTCAAACCTGTAATGTACAAAAGGAAAAGGAGGTGAAAAAAAAAGCAAACGGTCTTATTGATGTGCCCACTGCAATTGTGACATCAAGGATGTTGGAAATAATCGTTTTTATGTAACGTTGACGCGAGGTTTGAATGACTTGCAAAAATGTCGACGAAAAAAGTGACCTCTCCTTGTAAAAAACGGCCCAGTTGACGGAGAAAGAATTAATCTTTTGGGCCAGATTTTCGATATTTGCCATCCGTGACATGGATTTTCGAAACAATAATAATTTTGTGACGTTCTGACACGTCTGTCGGAAATTTTTGGCAGACATACACACACACATTTTTCTTTTTATATATTAGACTAGCGGCGTTGTCTGGGTGTTTGGAGGTATAAAAGAAAGAAAAAAGGTGTTGGTAGGCTGGTAGGCTTGAACCACAAAGCCTTGAAGTGAAGGCAGCAAAAAAAAAAGCCTGATATCTTATGCAACACTAAGACGGCAGCGAAGTGAGAATGGCTGAAATTAAACGATTAAAAAATTAAGTGAATGAGTTCACACAGGTTCGTAAATTTAATGAAGTCAAACATCACGTCATAGGGGAATGAAATCCCACACTTAACTTTGGCTGCAAGCCAGTTTTTTTGGGGAAAACCAGTTCCCCATAAAAAGGGAGTGTCCAAATGAATAGCAATTGTCTGATATGACGGGTTTTCCCCACATTGATCCAAGCTCCTTTTGGAAATCGGAGATATTATAATCTAGGGAGTATATAAAAAGTTGTAAGAATTAGTGACCCCCACCCCACCAAAAAAAGCCTTTGCCGAACATACAAAAAATGCGCACACACAAACACGCACACATTTTTGCTTTTATATAATAGACTAGCGGAGTTGCCTGGGTGTGTGTGTAGGTGGCGTAGTAAGGAACCTCGGGGTGGGGTGTAAAAAAAACGTGGTAATAGCGGGGGGGGGATCAAAACAACAGTGGGCAGAGATGTTAAAAAGAAAAAAAAAGTAGTAGTAGGCAGACTCGAACCTGTAACGCGAAGGAGAAAAAAAAGTTTAAAAAATGTGACATCTTAGCCGATGTCTCCATCGCCCGACCGGAAGTTCCGAACGTTGAAATTAAGCATAGTCAATTGAAAAGAAGACGATGGCTTGCGAAAATGGCGACACAAAAACTGACCCCCTCCTTGTACAAAACTGCCTAGTTAAGGGTGAAGGAATTAATGATTTTGGGCCAATTTTTTGATATTTGTCGTCCGAAGGATCGAGCTTGAAAACGATAAAGATCCGTCGTGTGCGTCGAAAGTTTTTAGCAGATACACACAAGCATACATACACACATAGACACATACATACATACACACATGCGTACATACATACATACACACATGCGTACATACATACATACACATGCGTACATACATACATACATACACACACATGCGTACATACATACATACACACACATGCATGCATACATACATACATACACACACATGCATGCATGCATACATACATACACATACATACACTCACACAAACCGACGATTGAGATTTATCTTATAAATTATTGACTAGGCAGCAAAGAAGTGATATAATGGTCGATATTGAGATGTGCGATGTGGGGCGACTTGATCTTTGTGTTGCTCTTATATTGAAATTCTTTTAATTTGGAAACTTGATTGTCTTTTATTTTGCTTTTTACGCAGTTCAAATGCATGACGCCTCATTGTTTCCGTTTTTAAGTCATTTTCCAGGACTCCAACTTTCTATCGGAATGTAAGTTGACGGCATCGCTCAGTATCGGCCAATTCCTGGCATTGCGTGTGTGCATATACATCCGATATTTTCCAGCATCGTCTGTCATCTATCCAAAAACTGTAGAGACCCCTGGATGCTGGAACGCTTTCTACTCTTTGATATTCTTTCCTCAAACTACTTGCCTTTAGAATTTTCTCCCTGCTCTCTGACTGCGCCAGCATAAATGTAATGTAAACAAACATATTGCTGCACAGCTCCCCGCTTAGGATGTCCCTATTAATCTGACACCTAATTCACGGTAGCCCTTTGCGTCTTGGTGTCAAGTCGCCTTGTTTTTGGGTTGAATATAAAGTTACGAAAAAGAAATGAGTGCAAAGGTTTATGGCCAAAGTCTAAACAAATTGAAAATTGGGGTTTGTATTACTGTACACACAGATTCGAAAAAGTTGTCAAAAAACAAATATATAACAAATAAATGTTATCAAAGGCAAGATAAGTTACTTTTCTGCCAAACTGGATATATTTTTTGTGTTTTTATTCAATGTAACATGTTTATTCAGCTGGAAAAACATAGTGTTTACCGATGTATTCGAAAATTCAAGATGGCGTCTGATTCTCTCTTTAACACGGTAAGTTTGGGAAAATGTGTTATAAATGAAAAACTATACAAAATACTATTAAAACCCCGCCGAATATATGTCAACCTATGTCACGGTAACATATTGAGCGAGTTTTTAGCAGTATTTTATCCGGTTTTTTATTTATAACACCTTTTCCCAAACTTACCGTGTTAAAGAGAGAATCAGACGCCATCTTGAATTTTCCAATACATCGGTAAACACTATATAGTTTTCGAGCTGAATAAACACGTTACATTGAATAAAAACACGAAAAATATATCTAGTTTGGTAGAAAAGTAACTTATCTTGCCTTTGATAACATTTATTTGTTATATATTTGTTTTTTTGACAACTTTTTCGAATCTGTGTACAGTAATACAAACCCGAAAATTGTAATGAACATATTTTTTGGACTCGTAAATATTGATTAACATCTGTGATTTATTTTCTTTTATCTTTTGCAAAATAATTTTAATAATCAAACAATATTTATATTTTGTCTTTGTCTGTCCGTTCAACATTTTTTTTTTTTTTTCAAAACTAATCCGGCTGAAATTTTACATGGACCTTTGTTATGCTAAAGTGCAACAAACTAAGTATTATGTTATCCGCTCGTTGCATAGTTAGCGATTTAATGCAAGAATGAGCAGAAATTTAATTACATCCAACCATCAATTCGACATAAAACACTCATTCTAAATAATGGAGAGTCACGCATTTTTGAAAACATTTTATAAATTTAAATAAGAAAATTTGAAAACCTGAAAATGTTATGAAATAAAATCATTTTAATTACTTGTTGTTGTTGTTGTTGTTGTTGTTGTTGTTGTTGTTGTTGTTGTTGTTGTTGTTGTTGTTGTTGTTGTTGTTGTTGTTGTTGTTGTTGTTGTTGTTGTTGTTGTTGTTGTTGTTGTTGTTGTTGTTGTTGTTGTTGTTGTTGTTGTTGTTGTTGTTGTTGTTGTTGTTGTTGTTGTTGTTGTTGTTGTTGATGATGATGATGATGATGATGATGATGATGATGATGATGATGATGATGATGATGATGATGATGATGATGATGATGATGATGATGATGATGATGATGATGATGATGATGATGATGATGATGAAGAAGAAGAAGAAGAAGAAGAAGAAGAAGAAGTCCGAATTTTCGCCAATAATCTTCGTTTATCAAGGAGAGGATTAGTTCGATTTAGTTTTTTCTTCATAATGTTATTAAAAGGTCGAAGCCTCTCGAAGAGAAAAACGCCCTGTGTCGGTGCTGTTTAAATCCGTGTGTGTACTTGCTCGGTTTAAGCGCGAAATTTAAGTAACGGAGAGTACTAATCCGACTAATCTTCTCCTTGATAAAGCCAGATTATTGGCGAAAATTCGGAATTTAACAAAAAAAAAAAAAAAAAAAAAAAAAAATTAACAACAACAAAAAGTAAATAAAAATGATTTTATTATTTGATAATATTTTCAGGTTTTCAAATTTTATTTAAATTTATACTCATTCTAAGTCAACGGTCTACACATTGTGCCCGTTTTTAAATTGATTAGAAAATCTAGTTTAAATATAATCGCTTACAACAACCTGATTCTCTTTATAATTCTGATAGCTCTTCTAGCTAGTAAGCTCTGTAAAAGATGTGTAACTGTTGTGGTTTCAGTGGTTGAATCAAAGACAAGAAAGACAAAAGTACATAAAAAATGGTAATTGAACAATACCTTTGCTCATGGCAGGACTAGTTGTGAACGACCAGCCCATTCGCGTGTCTGTCACCGACTCTCAGGTAAACCGCTTCTCGTTCCCGGAACTGACGTCATGGAATAGTTCATTATTCCTAGTCATAGGGGTTCGTCCCGAATAATAAAATAGCACAGAGGGCTATATGCAAATACCAAGTCATAAACAAAATGACGTCACGGTAAGGAAAAAGATTTTAAACAGTAGAGAGCACATTCGGGAAGACCATCATGTGAGAGACGTCACAGCCATAATGAAAAGTCATGCGTGGTAGGGGAATGAGGAAATAAATGTCATTGTTGTACGAAAAAGCAAGTTGAATTTATTTCCTATTCTTTGTCTACTTTGCGACTGAGACTACATACAATGTGTTGCGTAACATTACAGATGTTCCTTTTTTCTGCGAACCTAAAGCTAAATGGAGCTTCCATGAACAGTTTCTTTCCTAAAACTACCAGTCTGTGGAACACAATACTACAGAGCTGCTTCCCAGCTGATTATAACGAGGATGTTTTCAAGTCCAATCATACCAAATTCTTGAGTGATCATCTTAAATAATCAACCTTTTATTAGTTTACCCATCTTCACGGTGTTGTCTTACTGTTCACCTAATAAACTTATTAATTTTATCCTCAAGTTGCCATTAAGCCTTGATCATAGTACATAAAAATATTAATATGCTAAGACATTTCATGCTTGTACGTACGTTATCACCTTTTTAAAGTTTATATAATATGCTAACGCATTTAACGTTTGTACGTACATTATCACTCTTCACCCATATTTAAAATCTATATAATACGTAAGGGTACTTCATGTTTTATGTACGTTATCACTAGGTCTATGACAACAGCATATTATTTTCATTGTTTTTGCTCTCGAGTATATATCTCGCACAGTTAGACATAGTTAATCAACCGAGGACCACATCAATTTACATAAAAACATATAAGATATCGATTAATATACACCTGAGAGTCAAAACAAGGAAAAGAATATGCTGTTGTCATATTTTCAGTTATCACCTTTCACCCATGTTTTTAATAAACATAAAAAATTTAAAAAAAAGACATCTAATCAGAACTGATAGTGATTGGTGTTGCTGAGGTAAACAATTTCGATGTTACCCATTTTAAAATGAATTGTTCCAAAATCAAATTGTCCTCCTATCAACTAAAGCAGTATAATTTTAAATAAATACGTTTTTTTTTCTTCTTCCAGGAGGGTGAAGATGATATTAAGGTTCTAATTGCCGAGAAGATGTCATCTTCGACCGAAATGTCCTCTAGTATGAACGAAGACACGGGCAGTCCAGTGGACCTGATTCAGCAGGTCTATCCCAACAAAAGCTCACCTGTGAATACAAAACCTGCTTCAAAAGCAAAGAACACCAAGAAAATGATTCCCAAGTTGGGTAAAAATAGCAATAAAGACAGACTCCCCTCACCACAGATTCCAGTTATGATGAATGGTCATCCGCTGGTTTCGGAACACTCGTTAGACGGCAACGTCTCGCCCACGCCCATCAAGTGCATTCCTCGATTGGAGAAAAGTCTTTCATCGGATTCTTACCCTGAAATGGCGCCAGATTTTGGCGTTGAAGATGGAGATGCCCAGGATATTGCAAATGAAGGATGTGTACCTGTATCAGATGGTAAGTTCTGTCTTTCTCTCTCTGTATTACTCTTTTGTTTTATCACTTTCTTGTACTCCCTTTCTCCTTTTTTTTACTTCTCCATCTCTCTCTCTATTTGCCCTACTGTTAATCTCTCTCTCTCTCTCTATTCATATATATATATATATATATATATATATATATATATATATATATATATATATACTTGTTTATTGTTATATAAACATGCTCACATCCCGCTGCTACAAATAGCCACTTGTTTCAATCAAACAACAGATATCATCAGGCAGCGACTTGACTATTCAAAAGTTCAATGAATAAACTATTATTCATTGAACTTTTGAATAGTCAAGTCGCTGCCTGATGATATCTGTTGTTTGATTGAAACAAGTGGCTATTTGTAGCAGCGGGATGTGAGCATGTTTATATAACAATAAACAAGTATTATCAGCTCTTTTTATTGAGCACTATCTAACAACCTCGTTGAATTCATTAGTCCATTACTTTTGAATATAAAAAACCCGAGTATATATATATATATCCTTCTCACTCTCTCTCTCTCTCTCTCTCTATATATATATATATATATATATATATATATATATATATATATATATTCTCTCCCCCTCTTTTCATCATTCTTTCATCCTTCTCTTTTCATTCTCCGTTATTCATCATTCTTCTCTATCCCACCTTTCCTTTCGTTTCTCTTTATCCCTTCCTCCCCATCTTCTTTATCCCTTCTCCATTTGTCTTTTTCTCCCTCCACCCTCTTTTCTCTCTTTCACCCACTGTCCATATAACTCTTTCTTTTTTATTAGTCTTTGTATTTAGTTTAAAGAAACCTTTCATTTTTCAATCAATGCAGAAACTTAAGATTTCTTCTTTTTTTTCTGATAAATACGTTTTCCTGGCAGATTTTACAGGGTTTGCACGAACTTGAACAGGCCTTACATTTGGAGCTTTGTCCTGAAAAGGCCTTATTTGTGTTATTACCTTGAAAATGCCTTGAAAATATGGAAAATGTCCTGAAAAAGTGCTTCAAAACTGTATTCTTTAAAAAATTTGTAAAAATTTGTGTCAGAATATTAAAAATAAAATCGAAATAAAAAAAACCAAATATTTTTTGAATATCAATTAAAATTTTTAAATATTTTTAAATTGTCATAAAAATATTAAAATATTTTTTAAATGTTAATTAAAATATTAAACTATTTTTAAATATTAAAATATTAATTAACATACAATTTTAATATTAAAAATAAAATTGAAACAAATACATTCTTCTGAAATTATTTTGGGGATTGTTTATCACGAAACTACTGTTATCCATATACTTTATGGATGCAACCCGACACCCTATAAAAATGATATTTTAAATTAATTCTCTCTCTCTCTCTCTCTCTCTCTCTCTCTCTCTCATATATATATATGAGTTGTTTGGTATACCATTCAACGAAAGACGTGTAAGACGTACCATGTATATAAAAAATAATATGACGGTGTTAAAAATATACTTGTGGTATTTGAACGGTTTACAAATGAAGTATATATATATATATATATATATATATATATATATTTATATATATATATATATATATATATACTTATATATATATATATATATATATATACTAGCAAAAGTACCCGTCGTTGTCTGGCTTCTAAAACAGCCTACAGAAAATGGACTCTGATTTATGAAAGTATCATAGGTTATGAAAAGGAAGGGTTGTAAAGAGATAGCTTCGAATTTTGAGGGTATCAAAACCAAAGCAAAATATGATGAAAGTAAAAATAGATAAACCCCATAATTTATTATACCATACCTGTTCACACTGAAACACTTATCACAATATTCAGTGAATATATATTAAAAAACCTTGTTAAACTTTGTGACATATTTCTATTCTATGGAAGTCAGGCGTGAACGAACACCTCATAATTTTGTTATACCATATTTCTTCAAACTGAAACAATTATCAAAGTATACTTACGCAGATAGATATGAAAAGTCTTTATTAAAGTTTGTGTATATTTCCATTCTATGGAGACCATGCGCGAATGCAGACCCCACAATTTGTATTATACCATCCCTATTTAAGTTAAAATATACTTATCAAAGTATTGTATCAAAAACACTTGTAAACGTTTTTTTTTTTTAACTTTTAAATTTTTTATTTCCATACTTTGTGGACCGGGTGCGTACGCAGACCCCACAATTTTAATAAATCATCATTATGCCAGATCAAACATTCCTGTGTCTCGATACATTTATCATTATATGTGATCAGTTTTCTATAATAGTCAACCATATAGGAGCCTATTCGTGACCACACACACACACACACACACACACACACACACACACACACACACACAGACGTTCAGCTTTATATATATATATATATATATATATATATATATATATATATAAAGAAGAAAATACATTAATAGAAAGGGAGATGTTATTTTGTTTTTGCGATACTTCTTGAAAGAATTTTACGAAAGTGCATTTTTATCTAAATGCGAGTTGGGAATAATTTTCCCTTTGACCAATTTGGTACCTCCAAAATGGGGAGTGGCATATGCATTATTTTTTAAAGTAATATATTAATAATAGAAAGATACATACTGGTAGTTTATAGATTTAGAAATATAATGTGTAGGGATTAATACTCTTTATGCCAGGTATTTCATATCCCCCTACACATTGTATTGTATTTCCTCGTTTCAAATTAATAAATCTATATACACCAGTTTTTCTATTAATAATGTATTTTCCTTTGGTGTCTTAACTCCACCTGAATGTCCAGTATTTTATTCCACTGAAAAATCCTTATGTACTTCTTTGAACCCCCTTATATATAAAGAAATTCCATTTAAACTGTAAATTAGAATTTTCAACAATTTATTATTTGAAAAGGAATACAAGTTGAAAACCTAAAATTTTCCATGAAATTTTCAAGAATGGTGTAATCTTCAAATGTGTGTGTGTGTACAGAATAATATCCTAAACTAATAAATGGATTATTACAAATTTTGGAATATATATAAATACCCGTTCACATACACCTTTCACAATAAAGATAGAACCCAGAAATTAGATAGAATCGAGCAATTGCATCGACAACGGACAACGCCAGACCCAAAGTAGGTTTCGATATACTGCATCTCATCAGTGACGTGCGCCGACTGATGAGATGCAGTACATCGAAACCCACTTTGGGTCTGGCGTTGTCCATTGTCGATGCAATTGCTCGATTCTATCTTTATCTTTTAAGGTGTATGTGAACGGGTATATATATATATATATATATATATATATAGCCAGTAGAGTTTAGTTTCCTAGAAGTACATCCAATGAAACAACACGTGTCTACCAAAATAGTGCTCAATGAGTGAACAGAGCATGTATATTAATTTTATTTATACAAACATTAATGGCTACATATGTGCATACATGTTTCTGTAATCACCCACGTTGGGGGATTACGTCTTCAGGCCAAGAACTACCTTCAAGGTAGTTCTTGGCCTGAAGACGTAATCCCCCAACGTGGGTGATTACAGAAACATGTATGCACATATGTAGCCATTAATGTTTGTATAAATAAAATTAATATATATATATATATATATATATATATATATATATATATATATATCCTCTTAATGTCTAATATATATATAATTATTTCCACAGCCAAACGACGTCGCAGCTCACAAGAGCTACGACAGCTAACAAACCGGAAGTCCAAGACTCAAGTTTCACCCTCATTTGGGTTCATCAGTTAGACATATCTGAACTCGAGAAATGTCTAACTGATGAGCCCAAATTAGCTGTTAGCTGTGATAGCATTTGTGAGCTGCGACGTTGTTTGGCTGTGGAAATAATTATATAATCTCTCACATTCTGTAAATTATATGAACTTTACAAATATAAAGAGAGGTGCATGTATTATGTAACCATTTAAATTATTTCAAATCATATTCCAAATAAAGAGTAAATACAAACTTATTAAAGTTCTGATGGAATACACTGTTAGGTCAAATTTTATGTTCCATTGTATTTCTGAAAATAGACATCGTCTTGAAACAGCTGTAAAGTTTAATACCTGTGTATGTATTTCTTATTTGGAATATGATTTAAAAATAATCTTAATCGGTAAATATACATTCTATATTAGTAAATATCGAATTGTCAGTTTTTGGCAATTGATCCACGTCGTTAGGTCAAAAGGAGTTAGATTTGTGTGTGTGTTTGTGTTTATGCAAGATTTTTCTTTTTTTTTTTTTTTGTTTTGTTTTTTCATTAAAAATATTTTTCTTCCAATCTTGTAAATAGATAATCGTTAGTTTATCTTAAACACTTGTCTCAAGCATTAACCTATTATCAGAGATTGTATTTACTTTGGCATTCTTCAGTATTTCAAACAGTTGAATTGTTTTTTTGTTTTTCTTTTACGTTATAATCTTACTTTTTTTTTTCTGTTTTATTTGTATGTTCGTTTCTTTTTTCTTTTTCCTTCTTATATTCTTATGTCGTTTCTTTTTTTTCTCCCTTAACTTTCTTTCTGGTTATATATATATATATCTTCATATATATACTAGCAGACCGCTCGGCATTGCTCGGTCATAAAATACGCTTAAATATGATATTTTGATTAATGCAGATTTAGTATTTATTAGATTGGTGCAAAAATAATGTTTTTTTTAATCATATATATATATATATATATATATATATATGGCATTATTTTTGCACTAACATAATATATAATATTGGACCCAATATATAGTAATGATTTAAAGTAAAAAAAAAAAAAAAAAAATGGCTTTTGCGCCATCGAGAATCGAAACCAAAACGATTTCCTTTTTCCTTTGATGTTAATGCCTGAGCTATGAAGACATGTTTGTTTCAAGGCTAAAAATTAAAACCTGAACCAATAGCTATTATGTTACGCATGCATATTCGTAATGCCGTCGTTCAACCTTCACTTGGCAAACACCATTTTTTAATTTTCACACTTTTGCACCGATTTTCGCCGGCTAAAATTCAAATATAAAGTTTCAAATACTCTATATATAAAGTTTCATGTCTGTAGGCCAAAAACTGACAGGTGTTTGGTAGGCAAAATTTTTAAAACAAATATATATATATATATATATATATATATATATATATATATATATAGAAAGAGGTTTGTGTTTATGTTATGGCTTGCAATAAGCCACAAAGGAAACAGAACAATGGAATAGAGTTTAAACAATGTATTACTGGAACAACAACGTAAAAAGGTTACAACTGAAGAGTAGTAAACATCACAGAGCAGGCGAGGGTCGCTCTGGTGTTTAATCCAAACCTGGGATCAAAAATAATGGATAGAACAGTCCATTTGGAGGGTGATTCCTCCACGACACCCCTCTCCCAAGCTGATTTCTGCCGTTGTGAAAATCAGTATTTCTTCCTTTTGGGGCAAACCACCAAGGGGTCTGTGCACTTCCTCTTTCTGCTGGAGCGTCTCGGTTCTGACATCCCTTTTTGAGGGTCTGTCAAAACAGTCATACAGTTTCAATCGCCTCACTGCCGTTCTGCAGTGGTTCTTCTTGACCGTCAGAGAAGCGTTTCCTGATTTGGATCAGGTGCCTCTTATGTTGGAACTTTGGGCCCTGAATGATGTATGCAACATGGCCGATTCTTTGTAAGATCGTGTCCTTTTCCCAAAAAGAAACGTTATTTCTAAAATATCTAAAATACACATTATCTCCGCTGTTAAACCGTTTCGTTGGCATTGTAGAGGTTCTGTTGTGTACTATGTGTTTGGGTAACAGTTTATGAAATACCGATTTTATTTTCCGTCCAAACATGATTTCTGCTGGGGATCCCGCATCTGGTTTGTTCGGATTTCTCGTGATTCTGTAAACCTACAGACATTGCTGAAGGGCCTTTTCTGTCGGTGTGCAAGATGCCTTTTTTAATGCCCTTTTAAGTTTATTGACGAAGCGTTCGGCCGTTGCTTCTGGCGTGTCGTAATATGCTTGACTTGATACGTCTCACAGAATTCTCTAAACTCTGTCGAGGTGAACTGTGTAGCGTTGTCAATAACCAAACAGTCTACAACCCCAAACCGAGCAAACAATTCCAATAAAAAATTTGTCGTTGCTGCCGTGGTTGTTTTTTTGCATCTTAGTACCTCTGGCCATTTAGAGTAAGAGTCAACTACTATCAATTTGTAAAAATCCTCCACAGGTTCCGCATAATCGATGTGGATCCTTGACCATGGTTGTTCAGCCTTAGGTCAAGGTTTATATGTTATCGGTGGTGCTTTTGCAGTCAAAGCACAGCCTTTGCATCTGTTCACCATGTCCGTAATATCTTGGTCCATAGCTGGCGAATAAACAAAACTTCTCATTAGGCTTTTTATTCTGTTTATTCCTGGATGCCCCATGTGAAAATCCCTGAGAATTCTTTTTTGAAGGGTTTGGGGGATGACAACCCTTTCACCGTATAACAGTATTTCGTCGCAACCAGAAAAAATGTCTGAACTGGTGTCACCCAGTGCTAATTTCTGCTTCGTTGTTTGAATGAAATTGTCATTTAGGGATTCTGACTTAATTTCCTGAAGTGTAACCGGCAGTTCGCAGATAATATTGTTTATCATGGCTTTTACATCACTATTAATACGTAGTGCCGCGATTACTGAATCTTCAAGAGGTTCTATTTTGGCAGGAATCAGTCTCGATAGACCGTCTGCATGGGCTAGTTGTTTTGAGGAGAGAAATTGAATTGTAAAATTATAGTTCAGCAGAATAGTTCCACATCTTAATAGTCTGTTCACAGTGAATGTTGGAAGTCCTTTTTTTTCTTTTTTTTTTTTTTATCCAAAAATGGATATCAACGGCTTATGGTCGGTTTGTAGAAAAAAATCTCTTCCGTACAAGAACCGGTGGAATTTTGAAACTGCAAATATAATTCCGAGGGCCTCTTTCTCAATCTGAGAATAATTCTTTTCTGCTGGCAAGAGAGTCTGTAATGCAAAAGCAATATGCTGTTTCGAGCCATCCGGCATTCGATGTAGCATGCACGCCCCAACGCCATATTGACTAGCGTCGCTAGCTACTATTATGTCCAACTGCGGGTTGAAATACGCTAGGAATAGTTTTTAAGTCTTTTTATTTTTTGGAATGATGTCTGGCAATCTTCTGTCCACTCCCAAGCCTTATCCTTGCGGTTTCAATCCCACCCAAAGCGTGCCAGAGGTTTACTTGGCCAAAAATGTGGTGAGATGACAACAACTACGGATGGCAGTGATGGCTGAGAATGCAGTTAGGAGATTCGAAGTTCCTATCCGTCGCGGTTACCACCTGACAAAGGCCAGAGGAATTAGTTGGCCGAAACGTTGTGAATAAACAAACCAATAAAAAAAATGAAAAACAACAACTAATAAAGATGAGAATAGTAGTCCGAAATAAAAATAAAATTGATATATATAATGCTCATTTCAAAATTAATTCCAATTAAGGAATAATATATAAACACGCGAAGAGTAAAAAATATCTCGAAAATAGTATGTAAAAGTCGCCCAAATAATATACATGCGATCTCATTTTGTAAATCGTAGATATTCTAATCTAGGGAGTATGTAAAAAGTAAGAGAAGAGCCTGGTCAGTATTAGAATGGGTGATCATTTGGGAATATCAGGTTCTGTAAGTGCTTTCCACTTATTTTAGCATTGTTAGCAGTTATCCTGGAATTCTCCATGCCACTGGAATCAAGTAGTGCTAATTAAGGAGAGTTGTAGTTAGGGATTATGCAACACTTGCTTCACAATTACACATGCAGCTAGGAGTTATTCATTGTCTCTCAAGACTGAATGGAGGCCATGATGTATTCTTCAGAATTGTCCGATCTATTCCCTGCTTCCTTTGTTCCAGCTCATGTTACTCATTGGTCTAGTGGTCACTGTTTTTATACCATATTTTAATACAGTTTCCTATTTCAGTAGCTTCTTTCCAAGAACACTGTCAATAATTTCCCTCACTCTTTATCTGTGCCTAAACCAAAATGTAGATTCCATGAACAAAGCTTCTTTCTTAGAACTGCACGCCTGTGGAACTCTTCCGTTTGCTTGTTTTCCATCTGACTACAATTTAGTTGTCTTCAAGTCCAACGTAAACAAATTGTTGATGTACCGTCCCACTAAGTAATTCATTTTACCAAATTTCCACTACTAACGATTACTACGATATTATTCTGTTGTCTACTGTACACTCAGTAACCCTTATCTTCGAATGGCCTCTGGACCTTGATAAGTGGTGACTCCGATGTAAAAAAAAAAAAAAAAAAAAAAAAAAAAAATTGCAGGCCTGTGGAACTCTTCCTGCTGACTATTTCCCTCTACTTTTAACCTTGGTCTTTTCAAGACTAAAGCCAATAGGAATTTCCTGTCTTTACAATTTTTTTTTTGTTCTTGTAAGTTCCTTACATCAAGTGGCTTCATACCTTGTCTGGAGCGATTGCCATATAAAGAAAAAAAATTACCTGGTTTTTATTTCATTGTGAGTTATATAATAGCAAATGTTTACTACTGAGCCATCCAAACAAATTATTTTTTCAAAATTTGCTTGTTCGCTGATGTTTTATTTTTCTTAGCATATCAGGCAAAGATTTAGATAAAATAAAAAAAAAAGATCTCCTAACATTTTTTTTAGCTTAGGTCTTTGTGTTGCTATGGAAACATCCAAGCTGCTGCTGCTAATTCGTACATTTAGACAGGCAAAATCTTTCCATTAAAAAAAAAATTGATGTCTAACACTTAGTTAAAATTTCACAAAAATTAAACATAGCTGAATTTTTATGAAGTTTCCATCTCCTTCTTACCTCCCTTTCATAAAACTAAATTAAACTGTATAAAAGCCAGGTACGTCCTAAAATGAAGTGCTGTTACCACATCTGGGCAAGAGCTGCTCGGCACGCTCTATCCTGCCTTGATAGTTCAAAATCGGCTTCAAAACGTAGTAGGTCATGCACTTTTCCTTTTCTTTTCTTTTCTGTGCAACCTTTTTCTCACAGAAGAGACGTCGTGACCCTGTCTCTGCTCTATCGCTATTTTCATGGCAAGTGCTTGACTGAACTCCAATCTTTGGTCTCTCCTTGCCAAACTTTCACAGAAAAAAAAAACACTCGACTAACTACAACCACTATATATGATCCCCCCCCCCACTCTCTATCTGTGCCTAAATCTAAACGCAGATTCCATGAACAAAGCTTCTCTACCAGAACTGCCTTCCTTTGGAACACTGTTCCGCTGGCCTGCTTCCCGGTTAAATATATGGTAACCTTCAAATCCAAGGTAAACAAGTTCTTGTTGAGCCGTTCCTATAAATAATCAAGTTCTACCCAATTAACACCATTAGTGATTACTACACAACCACCTTACATTCATTAACCCTTATCCTCGAGTGGCCTTCAGGCCTTGATAAGTGGTGATTCCCAAGTAAATGAATATAGTCTCTTACTCCTATCAACTGCATACCAAAATTCATGATGATCATAAGTAAATCCTGTACGCACAAATACAATTTTTTTTTACTTGGGGTAAGTAAACTTATCAAGGCCCAAAAGCCACTTGAGAATAATGTCATGGTGGAAATGCGGTAGAATCTGATTATTTAAGAGGACGGTCCAACAAGCAACTTGTTTACAGTGAACCTTAAAAACGACCATGTTATAGTCAACCGGAAAGCAGTCCCACAGTATCGTGCTCCACAGACGAGTAGTTTTAGGAAACTCTGTTTATGGAATTTTCATTTATTTTGCTGCACAAATAGAGAGTAAGGGAAATTGTTGACAATGGTTATAGCTAGACGAGTGTTCGTTGTAAATGGTTTATGTAGAGAAGGGCATAGATTGAAGCTCAGTCGAGCACTTATGAAAATTACAAGAAAGTATACAGACTAGCAGCATCTCTTTTGTGAGAAGTTAGTAAAGAGAAGAAAGGGACATCACTCACTAGATTTCGAAGACAGTTTTGTACCCTGTCAAGAGGAAAGGGCGCACTGAGCAGCTCCTCACTATATGCGGCAGCAGTACTCCATCTTATACACGTATCGAATTTCACTGGATTCAGACAGCTATATAATGGTAAATCGTGCCTCTAAATATAGACGTTCCCTTTATATTTTACTAGCGGGGTACCCGGCGTTGCCTGGGTGTATTGCGATGGTGCAGTAATGGTGGGAATAAAAAGCAGCTTGGTGGGGGGGGGGACAACAGGGTGGAGGGAGGTGTTAGAAAAAGTGATAGTAGGCTGGAACCCATAATGCGTAGAAGGAAAAGATGGTGAGATTAGAAAAAAAAATGTGGTTGTAGGCAGGCTCAATCCCATAACGTGAAGGTGAAAAAAAAAACGTAACGCGCTAGCCGATTTCGCCATTGTTCAAGCGGAAGTTGCGTGCATCGAATTTAAGCATAGTCAATCGAACATACAATGATTTAATAGTTATTTGATTCCCCACAAAAGCAAATTAGACACAGGGTCATTTTTAATGTGGGGGGAAAGCCAGCTCTCCCCCAAAAAGGGAGCACTCTGGCAGTATCCAAATAAATAGTAATTGTCTCAGTATGAAGGGTTTCCCCTACATTGACCAACGACCAATTAACTCAAGTGAAGCATCAATCCGGCCTGAATGCCAAGATGATAGCCACTTTTTCGAACAGTTTTACTTTATATGACAAAAAAACAAACAAACACCCGAGACTACGCCACGGTGGGAATTTTGTTCAACTCGATTAAAAAAAAGATAGAGACAATGTCCGTTTGCAAATCGGAGATATTACGATCTGGGAAGTATATAAAAACTTCTCGTGGAATCTTACTGATGCGAGAACCCTGATACTAAAATCGTTTCGCGAACATACAGTACTTTGGAGTCTTATTCTGACAAAGTTTCGGTCGATGAGACTTCCAACTTCAAGTATATCTTGTCAAAATCAGGAATCTTTGAGTTGAAGCCAGGAATCTTTTAGTCGAAGCCAGGAATCTGCAAAGAATTTTTAAGATTTTTCCAATTCCTGATTCCGATTAATCTTAATGCTTATATATATATATATATATATATATATATATATATATATAAGAAAATGCAAAATACTTCTGTCACCACTTATCAAGGCCCAAAGGCCACTTGAGGATAAGTTTTAAATGAGGTTGTCAGGTGGACAGTGAAATAATTGGAATAGATGTTTGAAATTGGGCAAAATTTTATTTAAAAAGAACGGCTCAACAAGTACTTGTCTACATCAGACTTGAAAACGACTGTTGTAATCCATTGAGAAGCAATCCTACAGTATCGTTCCATAGATGAGTAGTTCTAGGAAAGAAACTCTGTTCATGAAAACTCCATTTAGTTTTAGGTAGGCAGAGGAAAGAACTGAAATTATCGACAGTGGTTGTAGTTAGACGAGGTTTTGTTGCATATTTTTTACGGGGGGGGGGGAATAGATTTGAGCTTAGTCGAGCACCTACCATGAAAATAACGAAGTGGAGAAAAACTAGCAACATCTCTCCTGTGAGAAAGCAACTTTGAAAGAAATGTAACTTTTATAATATTCCACTTCTCTGGGAAAAAACACGCATTTTTATGTCCATCCAAAAAAAACGTTAAGTTGTATTTTCTATATTCGCATACAATTGTTTCGACCTTTTATATTTTTACACATATGGTTTTATTGTTCTTATATCAACACGGAGAATATACATACAAACCAAACAACAAAAATTTCACATCAACTTAAATATAGTCATCCACACAGTTCGATGCATTCATGATTTGGAAGTTTTGTTTTTTTTAGTTTTTTTTTTTATAACCTATTATATTCTATGCACCCACCTACATAATCCAGAATCATCAGTATAAATGGTTTATAAATTTTACAGAACAATTATTTTAATAAATGCACTAACCTCAGATGATATATATTTTTTGTTATTTTCTGTTTCACCTTGCTTATTAAATACTCTATGTTGACATTCATATGTGTATTCCTTCTTTTTTCTTGGATAGAACTGTCGTAAGGAAATTGCAAACTGTTGCTGCTTTCAAGACAGAATCATAAATATAAATGGTTTATAAGTTTTACGGTACAATTATTTTAATAAATGCACTAACCGTATCTGATCATATTTCGGGAGTTAGTTAGCAGTATATTGTAAAAGTATTTATAACTGTAATATTATACTATCGAGCTATCGAAATGAACTTTCTTATTAGTATTTATATTTGAATGAGAAATTGCAAAATTTTATTTCAAAAGTATGCGCACGTGTGTGTGTGTGTGTGTGTGTGTGTGTGTGTGTGTGTGTGTGTAAAATATAAATACGTGCATGACAAAAACGTTATGTTGATCATGGTCATTAAAAATAGACAATTCAGATGTAAGAGAGGCAGTTAATAAATGTGAAAATATAGAAATATCTCTTCACTAGCATGGCTGCCCGGCGTTGCCCGGGTATTTGGAGATGTTTGTTGAGCAAAAAAAAAAAAAAAAAAAGAGGTCAATTTTTTTAACTTTGGCCCCTATTATGACCCCTTAAAATTTATTGTTTTGGGCTCAAATTAAGTTAAGTTACGTCCATGTCCAATGAACCTATATCTAAAATTTCAAGTGTTTAGACCAAAAATTGTTGGACGAGTTTGGTAGAGTTCTCAAAGGTCAAATCATTGAACTTTGACCCCTTAATAGTCAAATTTCTGGCCGAAAACCATTCACATCGATTTTCCCAAATCTCAGTACCCTGTATATCAAATTTCGAGTCTGTAGACTTAAAATTGACAGTTATTGCGTAGGGAAATGTACAAACACACACACACACACACACACAGACAGACAGACAGACACTTTCACTTTTATAGATATATAGATTTGCTTTTTTGATATCTTTTTTAAGCAAATCTCAAGCTTTTTTTCTTGAGTTTATTTTATGTGTTTTTTCTTTGGGAACAAAAATCTGTTGGCTTTCATTTTCAGATTTATTTATAAAATAATGCGATCATTTTATAAATAAACGTTTATTTTTCTTTTATTTTTTCCTTTTTTTTCATTTTTTTTTATTTTTTCCTTTTTATTTACTTTTTTGCATTCTTTTTTTTTTTTCCTTTTTTTCATTACTTTTTCCTTTTCTCCCTTCCCCATTATTTTTATTCTTTTTTTCCACCTTTCTCCTTTCCATTTCCTTGATCTTTTTGTTTCTTTTCATTCCATTTTTACTTTGTTTTTACTAAAGAGTCACCACCACTTATCGAGGTCCAAAGACCACTCGAGGATAAAGTTTAAATGAGATTATCAGGTCGACAGTGAAATAATTGGTAACGCTGTTTGAAATTGGGTAAAATTTTATTTAAGAGGACGGCTCAACAAGTACTTGTTTACATCAGACTTGAAAACGACTGTTGTAATCAACTGGGAAGCAGTCCCACGGCATTGTTTCACAGATGAGTAGTTCTAGGAAAGAAACTCTGTTCATGGAAGGTCCATTTAGTTATAAGTATGCAGATGAAGAAAGGAAAATTGACAGTGTAGACGATTTTTACAGAGGGAAACCATATATATGAGTTCAATCGAACACCTACCAAGAAAATAATGCTAAAGCAGAAAAAGACTAGCAACATCACTGCTGTAGGAAATAGAGGCATCTGCCACTAGATTTCAAAGTCGATTTTTTACTCGGTCAAAGCAAAAAATGGTGCTCTGAGCAGCACCTCACCAGTTGTGGCAACAGAACTTCATCGTAAGAAGTATTTGACTTATACAGGTAGAGTTGCATCAGGTGTGAGATCCCTTCTGGAGCGTTGGGATGATCCAACCATTTTCCCAATGACTTCAGCAACGTATTTGATGCAAGTCTTCAAGTTTGCAGTGAAAGTCAGCTCTAGAAACTTATCAAAGTAGGGGTCTTCCTCAAGGAGAGAGTGCCATATTCATTTCGATTATGGCAAAGTGAAAGTCTGAGCATTGGTGGTTAAAGGGGAGAATTTTAGTTTTAGATGCATTAAAAGCAACCAGTCATCTTTTTTTCCCATTACACCATATGTTTCAGGACAGAAGAGAGGATATACAGAAAGATTGTGATCTTTAATGCTCTTCAAAGTGTTGCCATAGATGGTTGTTGCTGTCAACTGCATAAATGTCAATGAATCATTATAGAATGTGTTTAGGATGATTGATAAAAATCGTCTCTGAAACTTCTTGGTCTTTTTTTTTTTTTCTCATCAAATCTTTCTTGGACTCCATATATTGGATCCATTGCTCTCTCTGCATCTTATAAAGTCGGTTCTCTTCACCTAAAGCTCATCTCTATCTCTACAAATCTAATATCAAACCATGTATGAAGTTGATTGTTGTCATATTTGAGCTGATGAATATCTTTCCTATTTGAGGTTTCTTGATAAAGTGCAGAAACATATCTGTAATTTAATTGGCTTCACTCTCTTTTATTTATCTACAACTGCTCTCTCACAAACGTGATGTTGCTAGTCTCAGTCTTTTTTTTTAATAAATATTATGTGTTCTTCAGAATTGTCTTTATTCCCTGCTTTTGTTCGTTTGCCTCATTCGTCTTCATCGATTCGATGTTTTAATACAGCTTCCTATTCCTGCAATCGTTCTTTCTTGTTAACTCCTTAGATTAAGTGGCTTTACGCCTTGTCTGAAGCGATTTCCATAAAAAAATTAATCTTTCCTTTCCTCTTTTCCTTTTCTTTTTCCTTGTTTCCATTTTCTTTCTTTTTTTTTTCTTTTTTTTTTTTTTTTTCTTTTGTTTCCTTTTTCATTGTTCTCTTTCTTTGGATAAATTAATGTTACCCATAAGATCCTTTTCACCAGACGAATTACCATAAAGGAAGAACTGCAAATACACCTACCCATCTGCATACATTCCCATCGACGTTATACAGGGTGTTTCAAAAGTCTTGGGAACATAACGATTTTTAATAACTCAAAAACTATTAGGAGTTGAAAAATGAAATTGGTACCATTGGAAAGGTTAAAGTTTCAAGTTTTGTGGGGAATCTTCAAAGTTGCTCAATATGAGCACCATTCGTCACACGGCAGACATCTAGTCGATAGTCCATTTCCTGCCAAACACGTTCCAGCATCTTGACGTCAATGGTTCCCATAACTGCCGTTACTCGAGCCTTTAGTTCGTCAATATCTCTTGGAAGGGGCGGCACATAGACTTGTTGATTGACAAAACCCCAAAGGAAAAAGTCACACGAGGTAAGATCTGGAGACCTAGGAGGCCAGGGCATGAGAACGTCATCACCTCGCCCAGATCTCCCAATCCATCTATCAGGCAGCCTTGTATTAAGAAAATATCTTACTCTAAGACTCCAGTGTGAAGGTGCACCACCTTGTTAAAAAATGAAGTCATCAGATTCTGCTTCTTCCAACTGAGCCATTAACCAGTCTTCCAGCATGTTGAGATAGGATTCACCAGTGATAGTTGCCTCTTCAAAGAATAACGGTCCATAGACACCTTTCTTGGAAATTGCACAAAACACGTTCACTTTTTGTGAATCTCGCTCGTGCTCAAGAATTTCATGAGGATTCTCAGTACCCCATATGCGAGTGTTATGCTTGTTAACTTTGCCATTCAGATGGAAGGTCGCCTCATCGCTAAAAACAAGCCGGTCATCAAAGCCATTATCTTCCAACTTCTCTTGCATTGCAATGCAAAAGTCACGGCAAAGTGACTTATCAGTGTCCTTCAACTTTTGGATCAACTTGAGCTTGTAAGGTACCATTTGCAGTCGTTTCCTTAAGACACGCCAGATAGTTGCTGGAGCAAGCTGAAGTTCTCTGCTGGCTCTTCTCACTGATTTACGGGGGCTCCGCTGAAAGGCTGTCTGAACTTGCTCAACTGCATCTTCTGAAGTTAAAGGGTGACCTGCTCGCTTACTTGGGCACAAACACCCATCTTTCACAAATTTAGCATGCCATCTGACAATGGATTTCCTTTCAGGGGCTTCTTTTTTAAATTTCCTGCGAAATGCACGCTGAACACATGTCCACGATTCAGTCTTTGCAAATTGGAGGACGCAAAATGCCTTGTCTTGTTTAGAGAACGCTATTACTGCACCTGGAAAGATAAGACGAAAATCATTAGTATGACCAAAAACTTGATTAAGCAAGCTTTAAAATGACACCAGTTTCATTTTTCTACCTGGAATAGTTCATGAGATATACGCATTTGTAATGTTCCCAAGACTTTTGAAACACCCTGTATTGTATTTCATTATTGTAAAATTGCTAAGCAAAAAATATAAGCAAAAATAATTCAAACTATTCATAAATCTGAGAAAAAATAAAAAAAACTTAAATGCTTGAGTCACATTTTTTTTTATTCCATAAACACAATACAGGAAGACAAGTAGGCGATTTGACCTCGTCGTTGTTCATTTTATTATATTTATTTGTTCTATACACAATGTTTTATTGTTGTTTAATATTATTTTGAACATAAAGTACTTTAAAAATCTGTGGAGACTTCAATGTTCACAATGTGAAATGGTTAACCCACTCAAACAAGACAGATGATGATGACAGGTTCTGTCACGATTTCTCCATTGCTTATTGTGACCTCACTCAGATTGTTCACGATACTGACGATCAGTATACAAGTCTTCTAGATCTTTTCCCCACAACTTGCCCTGAGCTATGTTCATTTTCCGCTCTGTCTCCACTGAGATCTTCTGACCACTCTTATATGAGTTAAAATAAAACGAAATATAATAGGTCCTCAAACGTACCTCTTCATCATACAATATATCGATACTCTATGGCTGACTGGGATAGCTTCTGTACATTTATATCAGATCTACATAAACGTTCCATGTTTAAAAAGGATGTGTCCTCTATAGTATCAGACATAACGGAATGGTTAATTGTAGACATAGACCGTTTCATACCTTCAAAAAAAATCCAGCAAAAACCTAACAGCCAGCCATGGTTCTCTCCAGAATGTGCTGCTGCCATTGTGCACAGAAATCACTTTTCCATTGCTTCCAACGTAACAGGTGTACTGAGACTAAAGCCACTTTCAGGATTGCTAGCAACCACTGTAATGAATGTAATGAAGAATGCAAGAGAGTTGTATGGTCAGTCCGTCAAGTCCAAAGTGGCCGCTTGGTTCCCACCAATTTTGGCAAATAGCAAACAGGATCCTGATTCTGTTTGCCTACTTTCCAAGCCTTCAAGTCCAACATAAACAAGTGCTTGATATGCCGTTCCCCTTAAATAACCCAATTTACCAAATTTCCATTACTAACGATTGCTATATTATCTTACTGACTACTGTACACTCTTAAACCTTTATTCTCGAGTGGCCTCTTGGCCTTGATAAGTGATGACTCCTATATTAAAAAAAAATGCTATGATTTTATTTGTAATGCTGAAACACAATGTAATGACTATTATCGACAATCATATACGATTAGTTGAATACAAGTTGACATTTAGTTTTCTTTTTGGTGGGTGGGGTCAAACCAAAGTATTAGTGCTTTATCTGAACCCGAGACAGCCAGTCAGACACACTTATTAATTAAAAACTATTTTTAATGTTGTTTAGAAGTAATGCTGTGTACAATTTGTCTGAAAGAACGGCTATTTTCCATTTGTCTAGAGATTCGCTATTTTCCATTTGACTGGATATGTGCTATATACTATTTTGCTGGAGCCGCGTTTTGTGGCGTTTGGCTGGAGATACACTGTATGAATTTCTGTCCTATCTGAGTTTTTGATAAGATGGAGAAATGTAATTATTTGATTGGCGAACACTTTTTCCTTTTTTTTGCAACTAAAGATGTGATGTTGATAGTTTAAGTATTTATGGCATGTGTGCTTCAGAATTGTTTGATCTATTCTCTGCTTCGTTTGTTCCAACTCGTTCGACTTGTTAGTCTAGTGGTCTTCACTAATTCACTGTTTTGAACTGCAGGCTTGTTGAACTTTTTTCTTACTGACATTTTTCCTCCTATGTACTTTTTCAAGACGAAGCTCTACAGGCATCGCTGTCTTAACGACAATCTTTCAATCTTGTTTAGCTCCTTAGATCAAGTGGCTTCATTCCTTGTCTGAAGCGATTTTCACTTCATTAAAAAAAAAATGCAATTGTCACCGTTTAATTTCAACCAAATATGGTAGACATAATTTAATCATAACTTTCACGTGCTATTGAAAGTTGCCTGAAATCAAACAGAAACTTCCACAATTAAAAAAATCACTGGATAGATATGATCTCTTAGCGCCAGTTTTTCACTCGAAACAGATTAAATTAATGCGTCGAATAAAAAAAAAATCTTGCATATTTGGAGAAGTTTTCTATTTAATGTATTTAATGTAATATCGCAAAAAAGCGGATTAACTCGTCTATTAATTTGGTTTCGAAGGAGATGGAGGTAAAAATTAAATCAAGTTGATGATAATTCTGGCTGAAATTGTTCACCCACTTTGAGATTATGAAAACCTATACAGCTTATGTTCCCTGTAGTTGGTAAAATCTTCAGTCAACTTGCATAGAAGGAAGGAATGTGCATGGAAAGTATCCAAAATAATAAAAAGTAAAATTATTTATATATATATATATATATATATATATATAAATCTTTTTGTCATTTTTTCTTTTACCTCCTATTCCCCTTACCTCACCCTTTTTTTTTAACCAAGTAAGATCTGTGACTTGTGGTTTCATTAAATACTTTTACATGCAAAATCCGATCCCGCATTTTGCTAATTCCTGCCCTCTGATGAGAAGGAGGGTATTTCTTCGAAACTCCGCGGATTAAGGACTATCCACTTGTGCTTCCTTTTTAAAATTAAATATGTTTTTAACTCTTTTTCAAGATGTTTTTTAACATGTTTTATTAATCATTTGTTCATATATATATATATATATATATATATAATGGAAATAGTATTCCGACGAAATAGAGAAAAATGAAAAGGAACAAACCGAGTTATGTGTTCATCAACGTTTCGTCTTTATTTCGAGATTTTTTATTTTATATAGTAGCTGGCCACCCGGCGTTGCCCAGTTGTAAAATATACTTAAATGATATTTTAATTTCTGCAGATATGGTTATTATTATTATTATTATTATTATTACTATTATAGATCCAATTTTCTATTGATTATTATATTGTACCCAATATACAATAGTGATTTAAAGAAAACAAAAAAAAAAGGAAATGACTTGGGTGCTATCAGCTAGAATTGAAACCTTATTTATTACCATCTGTACTGTCTCTAGCGCATATAAAAATTAGAAAAATAATGTAAAAGGTATAAATGTATATTTGTGCATGCATAGTAGAGCATTTTAAGTCAACTTATGTTTGCCTAGTGCCAATTTTTTTTTTTTTTTACCTCTGTTATTTTTACTGGCTAAATACCAAATCGAATTTGTTTCACAAGCCCAAATCCTTTATATATCAAGTTTCACGTCTGTGGACCAAAAAATAATAGTTTTCATATATACGAGGGTAGTGGCAAAAGTAAAGCCTCCTAATTTTATAACTAAAGTTGAAGAGCTACGAAAACAGGAGTCGTACCATTAAAACAAGCAACTTTTTGTGCCCCAGAATTTATTTTTTTACGTAGTCGTTATCGTTTTCAGTACATTCAATGATGCATCTCTTCTTCTGACTCACTTCCATGACAGGGATTGTTTTCTTGGTCTCTCACCGTTAATATCTGCAATAAAGAGATGAAACTTTCAGGTTCTAAATGCATAAGTTCAATCATCATAGCAATGCAATTTGCAATCCTTCTTGATCTATTCGGGCAAGGTAAAATATAGAATGTACATTTATCCTTTTCTGTCTGTTCCACTTTTTCTTAGAAACTACTCGGTTGATTTGGCTGAAATTTTGTATGGGCCTTTATTATAATAATGTGTAGCGAACTAAGTATTATAGTATACATTCAATGCAGAGTTAGTGATTATTAAGAATTAGTTACCACAAAACCACATTTACTCTAGAAACTTTCTTGGAAACTACTGGATCAATTGGGCTAATGTCAAAAGAAGAAAAGAGATTTAACAAAGAGGTCTTAGAGTTGGTAATCTATTTCCTGAAATAAAAATCAACGATTTCTTCAGAATCCCTCTCTCTCTCTCTCTCTCTCTCTCTCTCTCTCTCTCTCTCTCTCTCTCATATATATATATATATTAAACAATAATACGGTTAATAGCGTCTTCAACCTTCAAGATCTTAGAAAATCGCCCATATTTTTTTGGACGTCAACAAGTATTATTTATTTAAAAAAATAAGTAAAGTGATAAATAAATATTTGTTTATACATATGATTTAGCGACATTTATTGACACACAAGGGATGTGAAATAAGGTAATTACCTTATTCCATGGACTTTCAAAAAATTGTGTTTCTTTCCTCAGAGGAAAAACAGAAAAAACTCCCTTTATAATTTGCAAAAATTTTAACTTTTTTCATATCTTGATGCTCTATCTTGAATATTGAGTATTTTCATCTGAATAGGATTATCCTATAAATATTAATATTTATAGGATAATCCTATAAATATTAATATCTCCATTTTAAAATTTTCAATATATAACACGTATTTCGCAATTCTACTGCTCGTCAGTGTAGTTTGACTGTTCTTGGATTTAAATCTCAGACCATATGTACTATGGTCGAGTGCGTTAACCGTTACACCACAAGGTCTTAGATGACTTTATGCGTTGTTTTTATCGCTTATAAACTAATGTGGATTTTAAAAAAATGGTAATACGGTTATTAGCGTCTCCAACCTTGAGATGTAGGAAAATATCTTTCCTTAGAAGATCGCCCATATTTTTTTTAGACATAAACAAATATTTAATTATTATTTTATTTATAAAACAGTAATCTACAAGCACGTGGTTCTATCGCTTGTCAGTGTAGCTTGACTGTTTATGTGACGGCTAGGAATTTTTATCCTGGCCACCAAAATCAAGACCATTCTCTAATGATCAGGTTCCTGTTGATTTTGCGGTGAGAATTTAGTTCTGTGCTGAGGTCCATCCTTCCAGGCCTTGCTTTCTATCTTTGAAAAGTGGTTAGTTTATTGCTAATCGCTTGAGGCGCCCTGATTAGGGAATGCCGACGGGGCTGCCCAGATACTTTTTGCAGGTCAGAGTGCCTCTCCCTGGGGACGCTGACTTCTTAATCCCATTTTCTGACCCTCGTGTCTAAAGTTCTTGCAGTGGGAGAGAAGTAAATATATGTGAGAGGTGTGTGTGGATTATGGATTCTTTTAAATAACATATTTACTGAATTCTATGTTCATTTTTTTTTTTTCAACCTCTCCAAAAAGTAAAACAATCTCAATAGCATTGTATTTTGCTCAAACAACAAATGAACAATTGTTTTGTTTTGTTGTAAATAAGAAATGAAAGAGATAGCAAAATAGTAAAAGAATGCAACAGTTTGGCACGTTCCCCCCCCCCATCTTATATCTATTCCCCTTTGATGAAGATAAATAAAAACCGAAGCAAGAAACTTCAGTTGGTTCTAAACGATCAAACTAGGTCACTGTTGGCATAGTTATCTTTTCTTTTTTCTTTTTTTGTTTAAATAATTTCATGGTTCATTATTCCATTTTTTTTTTTCTCAGAACATTTTTTTGTTGTTTCCATTGTATGTTCTCATTTATTATCAAGATTACACGATTCTTTCCAATCTTTCTTCAATTTTCAGCATTTTTTTTTATAATCTTATTTTTTTAATTTTTTTTTTTTGTTTTTGTTTTGCAGTTTTCAACGAATCAACAACGTGGGAGATGTTGGAAAAATTTGGAGAAGAAGGAAGTGTAAGTGTGCTTTTTTTTTTTTTTCTTTTTTTTTTTCTTTTTTTTTTTTTTTTGCATTATTATTTTGGATTTATTTCGTTCCCACTGAAGGAATATGTAGCACACGGCTGGAAGGTGGGGAAAATCAAGTCAGCGCCCCTTAAAGAAGGGGCACTCTGGCCTATTAAAAATGGCCTGAGCAACCCCGTCGGCATTCATCGGTCTGGTGTCTCGGGCATTTAACTTGTATTCATCATAAGCTTAAACTCCTCTTTCCAATGGAAAGCAGAATGTTTGACACCAAGTGAATATCACACACACACAAAAAAGGTGCTAGAATTTGATGTTTATTTAATAATCCATTGAGTAAAAAATCCGGAAAATCTTTACCGTGTTTATATTATAATGTACAATAATGAATCAAAGTGTTTATGATTTGGAGCAAATTAAATTTGAATCAAATGAGTGAACTTGCACATAATTCCTTAAAATAATCACGTGGTTTTCATATTTTGGAAATCCTTCTTGATTGGTTTCTAATTCCCATCGTTCAAATTATCTAAGGGAAGAGTTTTGAATGAATTTTTTGTGACTTCCCCTAACCTCTCAAAGTATACGTAAACTCTGACTACCCCCCCCCCTCATAATCTGCTGATTATAAATGTCATTGGTTTTGCTCGGATACCAGCCATTAAAAACTAATGTTTGCCTAAACATACATGCATATCACCTTGTTATGTATAATTAAATATTTTCTTCTAGAATATATATATATATATATATATATATATATATATATATTATTTTTAAAAACAGTAATCTACGGACACGTGTGTTTCGGAGCCCTACTCCTCTTCAACACGCATGTCCGTAGATTACTGTTTTTAAAAATAATAAATAAATAAAAAACACATCCAAATAAACAATGGGCGACTTTCTAAGAAAAATACCGGATCTCCAAGAACCTTAATATCATTTAAAAAATCAACAACAAACTATATATATATATATATATATATATATATATTGTTTTTATTGCATTTTCACCCCAAACAAGGCACAGTGCCACTTTGATATAGGGAGCTACTATCGGGGACAGTAATTGCAGGGATACTAGTAAGGAGTAGCAGCAAGATGTCTATTCACATTACACTTAAACTTCTGCATGTCAGTACAGTTGACAAAACATGAACCCGGAAGGGAGTTCCAGAGGCTAGCAGTTACGGAGAATTAGAATGTCTTCTTACATCTAGGGATCTCTACTGTGTAGAGCTGGGACTTGGCTGCTTGTTGAGTTTGTCGGGGGTACAAGGGCTTGTAGTTCGTCAGAGCATCCACCATTAAAATACTTGTAAAACAGGCAGAGGGATGCAACATTTCGTCCATGGGACAGAGGCTGAAGCTTGGATGGCAGTTCAGGACCTATTAGATTGGCGACTCTCTTTTGAACCTTGTCCAGGAGTGAGAGACTAGTAGCAGATGCACCACCCCAAATGTGACAAAAATCCTCCATATATGACAAATGGTGGCCTTACAGTAGTGCAGGATACTTTCAGGCGTAAGTAACTTTCTAGCATGGTAGAGAGAGCCCACCTTCCTTGCAGCAGCCATAGCAATGCTCTAAAAATAATAAAATAATTTCGATTTCCCCCTTCCTTTTCAATATGAAAATAATCGAACACTTCCTAAACAAATCTTTCAAATTCACCACAGACCAATTCTGTTACATATCGGGGAGGGGAGACGAACGTTGAGAGGAATGTTAACGAGCATCTCTCCCCCCCTCTCTGGCTTTCTTACTCTTTCTATTTTCTCTTTCTGTGTCTCTATAAGAGAATAGAGAAGGAGAGAGGGAGATAGAGAGAGAGAGAGAGAGAGAGAGAGAGAGAGGTGAGTAAACGTGGAGGTAGACACGTTTACCAGAACCAAATGTCAGCTGACCAAATTACGTATGTGTGACGTGGTTGGCTAGATCTGTGAGATTTGATTTGAGCTTTGAAGAAGACGGACGTTTTCCGTGGTCTCCCCCCCTCCTAACTGGGGAGGGGGGAGACGAACGCTGACGTGTGTGAAGAAGAACCACACAAGCAGATTTCACTTTACACCTGCTGCAGGACTTCTGGGGAAAGTGAAATAAAAAAACTATAAAACACATTCATCGAGGTTATCCTTGAGGGGTACCAAATTGAGCTTTCGTTACATTTGAATATGTTATATATTTGTTCTTCATTTAGGGGCACATTTTACGTTTTCTATATAACATAAGAAAGATTCCGTGTGATTGTCTCTCATATAAATGGTTGTGTGTTTGATTATCATAAAGGGAATCGTGTGTGTGACATGTAATTTCTGAACCTACCTCTGCTTCTGCAAAACGGATCATCTGGAAATTTCTCATCCTGGAGGGAGACTTGATACCTGTTTGACGAAGATTTATCACTCCAAGACGATGAATGTGTTTTATAGTTTTTTTATTTCACTTTCCCCAGAGGTCCTGCAGCAGGTGTAAAGTGAAATCTGCTTGTGTGGTTCTTCTTCACACACGTCAGCGTTCGTCTCCCCCCCTCCCCAGTTAGGAGGGGAGAGACCACGGAAAAGGTCCGTCTTCTTCAAAGCTCAAATCAAATCTCACAGATCTAGCCAACCACGTCACACATACGTAATTTGGTCAGCTGACCTTTGGTTCTGGTAAACGTGTCTACCTCCACGTTTACTCACCTCTCTCTCTCTCTCTCTCTCTATCTCCCTCTCTCCTTCTCTATTCTCTTATAGAGACACAGAGAGAGAAAATAGAAAGAGTAAGAAAGCCAGAGAGGGGGGGGAGAGATGCTCGTTAACATTCCTCCACCCCTTTTTTATCAAAATGTATGGCAAGCCATACATTTTTAATAACTAACTAACTAAAAAAAATAATTATGTCCGAAGTACATCTTTATTTTTTCACTTTCCGGACTCACCCCTTTTCCAAGAAAGATCAGGCACCAGTACTCTTCTACTACACTATCAACCCTTCTGCTGCTTCTCGAAAGTCTCTCCTCGACATTAACTTGCTTCCAAGTTAGACAAAGATACAGCTTTGCAGATATACATCTTGTCTAGGCGGTCGCATTGTTGGATATTTTCCACTGACTCTGCTCTTTATTTGGACCACTTGGCCAAACAAATGGAGACTCCATTTTCGATCACTTTTTCGAAATGGGGCCAGCATATCGCAATTACAACCAGAACGTCGGATGCTCCATGTTGGTGGTAGCTTTATCGCATGGGGACTCGAACCCCAGACCCTAAGATTAAAGTCTGATGCTCTACTGACCCAACCATCCCACTCGCGTTCTCGACTTTCAGCATAGGCCTAAGTCCCAGTTTTTTTTTCCTTTACTGTAATGCCCTGACGTCTTTCTCTGAGTGGTCCTATTACTGGAGCTTTGTTCTATTCTATCTACTACTTCGGGACTTCACAAAGCTCTTCTACTAACTCCCTTGGTTGGTCTAAGCCAAGATACGCCTTCACACTGATTCACTCGGAGCCGGTTTGAGTTCCTGGAACCCGACAAGATACGGAATTATCACTCCCTAACTAATGCGCCAAAGCTTACTTGCGCATCGATTTCTAACTAAGTAGCTTTCCCTTTGTGATTTTTCCGCATTCCCAGCAAGTCCCAAGATTCCAACCCAGATATCCCTCACACATTCCTCTAAAAAAAATAAAAAAAATAATAAGGCTCTATCTTGTCCCTTACGTAATCTGCATCTTTCCCTTTTTTCTATCTCCCCGTGATTAGGCTTGGTACCGACTGTCCAGTCGCTCCGTGCCCTGAGGAATTATCGCAACCTCGCACGCCAGACTTTGTTGGACAAGACTTATTGCCGTTGCTTGGGCCTACGTGGCATCTTCCAACTCACTGGAACCACTAGTATTGTTTTAACAGGGTACTCATTACTCTAAAATAGTATTTCCCCTGCCAAATTTTCTAATTTGTGACAATACCGTGGCTTATAAAAAAAATAAAACAACAAAAAAACTGCTTTCTACAGCCTAATCGCCTTGTAATTCTCATGAAAAAAATGCAACTACGCGCTAAACGTCCCTAAAATATAACTAAACCAACCAAATCTATTCCAAAATAATTTAATTTAATAATACCAATTAAATTCACCCAGCATGGTTTTTTTTTTTTTTTTTTTTTACACTTTAAAAAATTTTTCCATCACAAGCCTTATCCTATTCATCATAAGCCTACTCTTATTACTAGTATTTTGTGGGAAACAAAAACCTCTTAACATTCCATATGGTGGGTAGCCTTCTATTTTCCTAAGTACTTGCATACATATTTCATTCATCTTCTCTTGAGCGATTCGTAACATAATGGCCACGTCAGCCATTGCACCCCCTCTGCCCCTTACGCCATGTCAGAGGGCATTTCATTTGCTCTCTGAAGTTATTACAACTAGATCCGCTCACGCTGGACAGAATACATTCCGTTTACTGCTATGTCAGAAAAAACTCTTTTTTTTTCCAAAGTCGGTAAGCGCAACCTGCCTTGAAGACACATAGCTTCACGGAAAACATCGGATTTCCACACATGAAGTACTCAAACTTGCTAAATGTTGATTCTACTCGAAATCAACAGAAATCACGATAAAAAAAATAAAATTCGAATCATTTCCCGAGAATAATGAAATTAATAACTACCCATGTAATTCAACACCTCTCCAAAATTCTAACATGCTTGCCACAGAAATTAAATTCCATTCACGCCCCACTTTTTTCTTTCATTTCTTCATATAGTTTATTTAACCCTATATTTATCCTTTTTTTTTCTACCTTACTTATGTGGTCAAAACGTCTCTCATGTCGAATAGAACATTTATTCTACTTTTCGAAAATTGAAATTAATACCGACTGAACCTTTGACTCTTCCGAAACTTTTTTATTATTATTATTATTATTATTATTTATTACACTGTTTAAATCTTATTTCTTTCTCTTTTCCCCAATTGTATTATTACTATTATGATTATTAATTAATTAACAACACGTTCTTTCTTTTATTAATCATTCTTTCAATAGACCCCACAAGCAAAGATTTCACCTCACCATTCTGCGAAAAAAAATACAATTCAAAGAACAAGAAAATTCTGCCAATACCGTTTGACAACACATCAATTACATAAAAATAATAAATTAAAAAATACAAAAATATCCTATAAGCAATCACAAAGTCCCATCTCACTAACAACAAAATTCCAAATAACAAAACACAGATTCGTGGATACTCCTTTTGACCACGTCATCAAAAAAAAAAAAAAAAAATTCCTACGAAAAATTCGCACAATCAGCGAAAAAGAAAAAAAAATCATTTTACAGGACATGACCATTGTCTTTTCATCAAAAGTACATATTGTTTTTCCTTAAAAGTTACGCTTAGTTCACAGTTTAAAAATGACACAAAATATTCATAACACATATTTTTGATTGACGTGTTTATCTTTTTGGTTTTCTCACTGGCTGTTGTTAAAAATTTACAAAATAAGGCCATTCTTTGATTTTCCCTTCTAATTTTGACATTAAGTGATATTTTTCTTCGTTCATAACGAGCTAATTCCCAATACGATAATCATTTTTTTTATAACTATTTTCTATATATAAAGTTTTACATCTGTGTGTCTGTATGTCTTCCTTTTCTTTCTTTGTGAAAAGGTTGTACGTGTGTATTGCTTTTCTTTTTTTTTCTTTTTTTTTTAATTATTTTTCTAATTCGCCTAGTGTTTTAATGGACCCTACGTTGTGTGTGTGTTGATTTGTATTTTTTTTTTACTGTTATTTCTTTTTCTTTTTTTTCCATACATTTTATTGTTTTTCTTGTCCTTTATTTTTTCTTTTTTTTAGTCTATTTCTTTCTTCTTGACACTAAATCTCCATGCTTCCACGTTGTATTTTCTTAAACACAGGTTCGATTATCGCATCGGTGATGCGACTGGTCGACGAGCACCAAATTGAATATGTTATATATTCGTTCTTCATTTAGGGGCACATTTTACGTTTTCTATATAACATAAGAAAGATTCCGTGTGATTGTCTCTCATATAAATGGTTGTGTGTTTGATTATCATAAAGGGAATCGTGTGTGTGACATGTAATTTCTGAACCTACCTCTGCTTCTGCAAACGGATCATCTGGAAATTTCTCATCCTGGAGGGAGACTTGATACCTGTTTGACGAAGATTTATCACTCCAAGACGATGAATGTGTTTTATAGTTTTTTTTATTTCACTTTCCCCAGAGGTCCTGCAGCAGGTGTAAAGTGAAATCTGCTTGTGTGGTTCTTCTTCACACACGTCAGCGTTCGTCTCCCCCCTCCTCAGTTAGGAGGGGGGAGACCACGGAAAACGTCCGTCTTCTTCAAAGCTCAAATCAAATCTCACAGATCTAGCCAATCACGTCACACATACGTAATTTGGTCAGCTGATCTTTGGTTCTGGTAAACGTGTCTACCTCCACGTTTACTCACCTCTCTCTCTCTCTCTCTCTATCTCCCTCTCTCCTTCTCTATTCTCTTATAGAGACACAGAGAGAGAAAATAGAAAGAGTAAGAAAGCCAGAGAGGGGGGGAGAGATGCTCGTTAACAATTCATCAAGCTTTTTCATGAAACTGTATATTTCATCTCCATTTAAAAATTTTTACATTCATTCCGAACAAACTCCTCCTCAAATATGTATTCCCACAAAAAAGGTAGTAAAAAGTTTCACTTTCTATTGATTAAGTCTTCTCACTCCCACCATGTCATTGTGTTACTTCCTTAAAAGGTATAATGATTTCATTTTTTAATGGTATTAATTCGAACATACTATGACCCAGTTTACAAAAAATGAATGTCCCTACGCTTTCATTTACATTTAAAATGGCGTCCTGAACTAACATAATGCTTCAATTTTCTGCACTTAGGTTCATCTACTTTCCTAGGCAACACGGGGGCATGAGTATTCTAGTAAAAATATCTTTATCATATTTCTCTCAATCTGGTTATCTGCCTATTTCACTTTTTCTCAGAAATTACTGGGCTGGTCTAATTAAATTTTTTTATTCTAGAAGTTTTCTTGGGAAATACTGGATGATCTGTCTGAAATTTTGTATTGACCATTTTTATGATAAGGTGCAGAGAACTAAGTATTATGGTATTCCTTTGTTGCACTGTTAGGGATTAATAGGAATATTTAATGCAAAAATAAACACCGATGCAACCATATTCAATCATCGATTTGGCATAAAGCATCCGTTCTAATTCGATAAGTTATCACTAGGGCTATGACAACAGCATATTCTTTTCATTGTTTTGACTCTCGAGTATATATCCGGGACAGTTAGACACAGTTAATCACATCACTGTATATAAAAGCATATAAGATATCAACAGATACACATTCGAGAGTCAAAACAATGAAACGAATATGCTGTTGTCCTGGCCCTAGTTATAACTTTTGCCCGTTTTTGATGGCCTATAAAAATGTAGCATATATATATATGCAAACAAATAAATGACAAAAGTCTATATTCCAAATTTCATGTTGACCATCTTACAATTTATTCCTCTAATTATGTTGACATTCACAATTTTTGACAGCAACTGTTTCGTAGTGCAAAATCATTCATTTAATTATGTCAATCAATGAATCTATTCTGCCCTTAACTCCTCAAAAAAAAAAAACGGTATAATAAAAGATAAAATAAAAGTAATTGCAACTTCTCTTCCAATTTTCAGATTTTTCAGTCATGCCCAAATGCATTTTCTTTTCTTTTAATGGATTGATAGTTGTATTTCTTCTGAGGAGTTAAGGGCAGAATAGATTCATTGATTGATATAATAATTAAGTGATTGATTTTGCGCTATGAAACAGGTGCTGTCAAGAATTGTGAATGTCAACGTACTTAAAGGAATAAATTGTAAGATGGTCAACACCATAAAATTTGGAATATAGACTTTTGTCATTTATTTGTATATGCTCTGTAATTACATTGAGCTTCAAAAATTAAAGGATTGATTTAAATAAAGTATGAAATATAATTGAAAAAACATACCTCCACAGAAAGGAATAATATAGTTTATTATACAAACATTATTGGTTACATATGTGCAGGCATGTTTCAGTGGAATCTCAATTCAAAAAGACCACCTCATCAAACCAAAAAGGGGACATATTTTGGTCTGATGAGGTGGTCTCTTTGAATTGAGATTCCACTGAAACATGTATGCACATATGTAACTAAATAATGTTTGTATAATAAACAAACTATATGCCAGCTCTCTCCTGCATTGAGCACTCTTTAATAACAACGCAGGTTTCATTGGATTTACCTCTAGGAAACCAATTTAAACAACCATTGTACATATATAATGGTTGTATAGTTTTAGTTTCATACATGTAAATCCACTGAAACTCTTTATGAAAAAGTGCTCTATGATCTCCCTAAACACATACTTAAATCATTCATTGACATCTATGCTGATGACACGACCATCTACGGCAACACATCAAAAGCTGTAAATGACAAAGTTCTCTCTGATTCTCTCTCCTCTGATCTCAAGTGCGTGGTTCAGTGGGGGAAGACCTGGCTGGTTACCTTTAATGCATCTAAAACCAAACTCCTATCTTTACATCATCAACGCTCTGATCCCCATCTGGCATCAATTGAAATGGATGGCTCTCGTCTAGGAGAAGCCCCATGTTTTGACAAGCTTCTGGTTTTGTCCTTTACTCCTGATCTGAAATGGAACACGTACATCAAGTCTGTTGCCAAGGTCGCTGGAAAGATGGTGAGATCCTTCTACCGCTTCAGAAGATATCTCACTACTGATGCAATTCTCTATCTATATAAAAGCCAAGTACGTCCAAGGATGGAATACTGCTGTCATATCTGGGCAGGATCTGCTAAAAACAGCCTATCCTGCCTTGACAGAGTACAAAATAGACTTCGTGGCTTAGTGAGGGATACCCTTTTCTCTACCCTGCAACCTGTTTCTCACAGAAGAGACGTTGCGAGCCTATCCTTGTTTTATCGTTATTTCCATGGCAGGTGCTCGTCTGAACTCCAATCTCTGGTCCCCCCTCGCCAATCTTTCACGAAAAACACTCGTCTAGCTGAATCCACTGTGAAAAATTTTCCCCACTCTTTATCTGTGCCTAAATCAAAACGTAGATTCCATGAACAAAGCTTCTTTCTTAGAAGTGCACGCCTGTGGAACTCTGTTCCGTCTGCCTGCTTCCCACCTGACTACAACCTGGATGTCTTCAAGTCCAACGTTAACAAATTCCTAATGAACCTCCCCCTTAAGTAAATACTTCATTAAATATCCACACTAACGTACTGCACTTGCAATAACCCTTATCCCTGAGTGGCTTCCGGGCCTTGATAAGTGGTGACCACCGTGTAAAAAAAAAAAAAAAAAAAAAAATAGTATGTTTATTTATACAAACATTATTGGCTTCATATGTGCATACATGTTTTTGCAATGCCTCGTTTTAGAGGCATTACTTCATCAGGCAGAAATTTGGTTCTCAAGTCAGCACCCAGGCCTGATGAAGTAAAAACAAGGCATTGCAGAAGCATGTATGCACATATGTAGCCAATGTTAGTATAAATAAACATACTATATATACTGTGTGTTGGTAACGACCGCATCAGCTAAAATGAAATGGAGTCATATAAAAGCATTAGTATTATATATTATTAGATGACAAGAAATTCATTTCACATTCAGTGTGTGTGTGAAGGCCAGTTATATACACAGTTTGACATGTAGGTAATCATGTATACTTTATAAGCAACTAATCTGTACATTTTAATTAAGGAAAATATCCGAATATTACATATGCCTTCCTCCATTTTACAAAATCATCTTGACTCCATCAGTTTTGGATTTAAATGTTTACAAGGTGAATCCTATTACGCGCACGCACATACACACACACACACGCACATACACGCACATACACGCACATAGAGCTAAGCAGCATTATTTTTCTTTGAACCGATTGGATATGAGTCATACAATGGTAATTGCTGGGCATGTTCAGGAGAATCTCAGTTCATGCCTTGTTGAAAAAACAAACAAACAAAAAACAAAACAAACCAGATGCATCTTTTATCGATTTCACTTGTTATTATCTTGTTCGTTCAGTTATCATACATTTCGCGTTTAAACAGATGCAACACGTTTAGTAATGTTTGTGTTCAAGTGTTCACTTATCACCTCCCCCTTCTCTATTCAACTTTTCGATTTTTTTTGTTTTGTTTTTTGTTGTTGTTTTCTGCGATTTGCCACCAAATCAAATTATCTTTTAATTGGATTGAACCCAACAGGAAATTATTTCAACCTGATTCGAAATTTGATTGCAGTTGTATTTTCACTTGACCTTTTTTTTTCCTGCTATCATTTTTTTTTTTACTTGTCTCATATTACAAATCTGATTTTTTTTTTTAATATGGAAATCGCTTCAGACAAGGCATAAAGCCACTTCATATAAAGAACTAAAAAAGAAAACAAAACAAAAAACAACTACTACTGCCTGGTCAAAAACTAGTGAATGATAAGTATTAGAGGAATAGATTCCGACTCAGAAAACAGCAATTTTTCCTCTTTGTCAGAAACTTTGTTGATTGAATGTGATGACAAAATAAAGGAGGTGAAAGGATTCTTTGGTAGAAAAATAAATATTTTTTCTTTATTTCAAATCTAGTATTGCTTGTAAGCAACGGTTAGAAATTTTGATAAAAGTTCAGAATAGTTAACACTTGATAACTTTTACCCTCTTCACAAAATAAATAGCACAATTTACATCAAACGCACTTGAATGAAATTATTTACTTAGGCAAGTGTTAATGTTTATAACTCTTTGTACCTAATTACTTGCCTCCCCACGAGGGCAGAGTTAGATACAAGGTCGGTCTTTAATGTAAAGAAAATCCAGTTCCCCAAAAAGGGGAACTCTGGATTGGAACAAAAATTAAAATTGTCTCAGTCATGAAGGATCTTTCCTCCACTGATCGAGGACAGACAAGCATCATAATAGATACTATACTGTGAGGTTTTGATAATTTATTTTGGGAAAATACAAAAATAAATAATTAGGCACAAGGCCAACTCATACTAAACTCTGCCAAAGGCCAAAAACGGGTCACTTTTTTTTTTTTTCTTCTATAGAATTTGTCTTTTCAACACTTTAATGGCTACTACAACATCCCTACAAATTTTGGTAGCCATTAAAAGTCAAGTGTCAACACAACATATTTTATAGAAGAAAGTGTGACATAGTGTTTTTCTACCATGCTCCTTTGTGTCTAGAGTATCCAGATGTTTTATGGGTCGATTCAAGAGGTGACATGTTGTATATGACCAAATCGCCTGAGACACAGATCGTATAAGGCATCCAAACTCCGACCAGTTCCAAGATTCTGATGAAACTTGGTTGAAGGGATTCTTTCCTCTAGTTTGTTGCTGCACATCGCGACATCGTCAATGTGCCAAAATAGATGGAGATCAGAAGCGTTTGGGGCCCATGTCTCACTGCAGGATGTCAGAGCGAACACAGGCCGGGAAGACTTTGCCTTGAATCCTGAAGGAAATCTATCTCAATATATGGATTGGCACAGCTTCTTGGACGTTTCCATAGCAACACAACAACCTGTTAGGATATCTTTTCTCTCTTTTCTTTTTTTTTTAATCTAAATTTCTGCTCGATGTGTTAAGAAAAATAAAACATCAGCGAACAAACATTCTGAAAAAGTTTGTTTGAATGACTCAGTAGGAAACCTTGACTTTTATATCACTCACAATGTATCCCCCCCCCCAAAAAAAACCCCAGATGTTTGTTTTCTTTTTATGGCAACCACTCCAGACAATGCACAAAGTCACTTGATGTAATGAGCTAACAATAACGAAGAAAGATTATCACAAAGATGGAAAATGCTTATTGAGCTTAGTCTTGAAAAAGAAAAATGAAGGCTACAGGTAGGAGGAAAACAGTCAGCAGGAAAATAGTTCCACAAACCTATAATTGTTAGTGATGACTGGAATAGGAATCTGTATTACAATAAGGTATCAAAATATCGAATTGATGAAGACCACCAGACCAACAAATCAAACGAGCTGGAAGAAAGGAAGCAGGGAATAGATCAAACAATTCTGAAGAATGCATGATGTTATATAGTGAGGTGCGTTATCATAATATAACATCTTTTCACAGGTTGTCCAGCTTTCGTGTGTGTGTGTGTCACATGGTGAATTAGGAACAACAAAGTTATTTACTTAAGTTGCTTGGTTATACACATTTATTGTGAAGACAAACATACATAAGAACAAATAAAACATGATGCGTAAGAAGGTTAATAGTCCGAATATTATAGCTGGAAACGAATGAGAATAACGTTCATTCCTCCATTTTAAAAGTTACTAGTCTCTCTCCCCCCCCCCCCCCCGATCGTTAATCTTGTGAAAAGTTGCAAACATTTAAAGTTTTGGACTGAGACAAGGGAGGCAACTTTGCCCTAACAGGTAAAGAATTACTCCCTTTGTATTATACTTTTGTGTCGTCCTAACACATGGCATAATAGTATTTATAGAAAAGACTGAGACTAGCAACATCATGTCTGTGATAGAGAGAGCATGCAGAGAAGAAGAAAAGCTAGGACCAATCAAATTACAGATACGTTTCTGCACCTTATCAAGAACCCTGGAATGGTACAGAGATTCACAAGCCCGAATATAACAATACTCCATACATGGTTGATTGTAGGGATGAATAATTGTCCGTTTAGCGATAGAGAGAACTGACTTTATGAGAAGCAGGAAGAGCAATGGATGATCTAATGTATGAATCCAAATAATTTATATTATTTCAATTCATCGGATTATTGTTCTCATCTTGAGTGTGATTTTCACAATGTTTCGGTCGATGTAACCTCCAACCTTCTTCAGGTGTATCTTGTTGAACTTGGGGATGTTTCTGTCGAAAATATAATTGCGAATTACTTAGTATCTCTATCCAGTTATGGTTGATGGAACAAAAGCATTCTACCCCCTTGAAGTAAATAAATGGTTCTGCTCGAAATTCCGTCCAAATTCTAGAGTTCAAAAGACACATTCCTGTGTTTGAGAAAATACACTTGAAAGAGGTCGGAGGTTACATCGACTGAAACGTTTTGAAAATCACACTCAAGATGAGAACAGTAGTCTGAAGAATTCAAATAATACGAATAATCAATCCTCATCTCAAAAATTCAGAAACGCCGTATCAACTTTATTTCGATGGTTCACCTTTGCTGTTATTACTAGGGCTATGACAACAATATTCTTGTCATCATTTTAACCTTTGAGTATATATCCGACATAGTTAAACACAGTTAATCAACTGACAACCACAGCACTCTATATAAAAGCATATAAGATATTAACAGATATACACTTGAGTCAAAACAATGAAAAAAATATGCTGTTGTCCTAGCCCTAGTTATCACTCATGATGAAATAAAAATACTATTTTTCACAATGAGCAATCAATAAAACAATTAAAATTTCATTAATTAGTAAGAAACTCTCATCCTTGTTCTCGTGTATAGAGTTGATCATATTGATTACATGCGTGAGTTTGTTTCTTCACTGTAAAGATGATTAACTAGTGTTCCACATTATATTTTTTATTGTGATCGAATTCCGTGAAATTGCCAATTTTTCAATCAAACTGATTGCCAGCTCAAATTGGGGACTCACTGTGGTGCACTGGGAGGAAGCTTCACATGTCTCTTCACAGTAACTTGGTCCACAATACATTGTAGCCTACACTTCACTGTAAAGAACGTTCTGTTAATTTTATAAAAATATTTTTATAAAATGGCTTGAATTAAAGTTTAAAATGCAAAAGTCAAGTTTCATGGTTCAATTGTGGTTTAAACAGAAACATTTCAAATGCGCCCCTGTCTTATCAAAGAATCTACTGTTGATTTTTTTATGTCGAGCTCTTCTGCTTGTCGGTGATAAAACTTCTCAAATGTATTTTTGATGTTAGGCTGTATAAAGGTTTAACTTTGTTTAAAATCGAACTGTTTTTTCTTTAGTCAGATTTTTTTTTTTTTTTTTTAGATTATCGATTATTGATACTTATCCGAGGCATTCCGATACAAAACCTGTCTAAGAACACTCAAAAACACAGAAAGTATATTTGTGAAACTTCATAAAAATCAGCCCAGCTGTTTCAGAGTCCATAGAGAACGAACTCGCACAAACAAAATGCCTTTTGTAATACAAGGTGTTCCAAAAGTTTTGTGCACATTTTGATATTGAATATCTTTTTTTTTTACACGATGGTCACCACTTATCAAAGCCCGGAAGCCACTCAGGGATAAGGGTTATTGCAAGTACAGTACGTTAGTGTGGAGATTTATTGAAGTGTTTACTTGAGGTGGCGGTTCATTAGGAATTTGTTTACGTTGGACTTGAAGACATCCAGGTTGTAGTCAGGTGGGAAACAGGCAGACAGAACAGAGTTCCACAGGTGTGTACTTCTAAGAAAGAAGCTTTGTTCATGGAATCTACGTTTTGATTTAGGTACAGATGAAGAGTGGAGAAAATTTTTGACAGTAGTTGCAGTTAGACGGGTGTTTCTCGTGAAAGATTGGCAGGGGGGGACAAGAGATTTGAGTTCAGACGAGCACCTGCCATGGAAATAACGATAAAACAAGGATAGGCTCGCAACGTCTCTTCTGTGAGAGAGAGGTTGCAGGGAAGAGAAAAGGGCATCCCCCACTAAGCCACGAAGTCTATTTTGTACTCTGTCAAGGCAGAATAGGCTGGTTTTGGCAGCTCCTGCCCAGATATGGCAGTAGTATTCCATCCTTGGACGTACATGGCTTTTATATAGATATAGAATTGCATCAGTAGTGAGATATCTTCTGGAGCGGTAGAAGGATCCCACCTTCTTTCCAGCGACCTTGACAACAGAATATCTCAAGAACTATTAAGGATATAAAAACGCATCTGTTATATTCAGAAAGCTTGTATTCAAGTTTTTCATGGAATTTTCAAAGATGTGAGCACCATTGGTCACATGAGACACATCTAGCCTATAGTTCAATTCTTGCCAAGCGTATTCCAACATTGCGTTGTCAGTAGTTGCAAGAGCTTCTGTTATTCGGGCCTTCAGCTCATCTACGTCTCTTGGAATTGGAGGCACATAGACCAGTCCTTTAACAAATTCCCACACAAAAAAAATTGCTAGGTGTAAAATCTGAAGATCTGCAAAATGCACGTTGAACAGGTGTCCATGATTCAGTTTTTGCAAATTCAAGCACACAAAACGCCTTTTTTGTTTGAGTGAACGCCATTACTGGATCTGCAAAGAAATGAAAAAAATCAATAGCAAAATTACAAAAAACTGAATGCATTTAGCTTTAAAATGGCGTCACTTTCATCTTACTCCCATTCATAGTTTAGCAGATATGAGGAATTGAAAGGTGCCCAAGACTTTTGGGACACCCTGTATGAGTAGATATAAGTATTATAACTATTATTAATAGTAAATTATAAAGATTAATGTAGAATGTAGAATTTCACTACTATTTCATAAGGAATATTATTAACAGTAGATTATACAGAATTATGTACAATGCACTGTGTAATTTTCATAGGTCCCATTAATGGTAATAATAATTGTGGGAACCTGTAGAAATTCCACAGTTGTATCTTCATACCTGTTGTATATTGCTGTCGTGCTTTAAAATGTTTGCATTTTATAGATGTTTGACACAAACTGAGACCCCACAATATTATTATATCACCATTGTTCAAAGTGAAATATACTTATCTAAACGATGTAGTTAATGGAGTTTCAGAATATATTCAGTTATGAGGGTTTATGTCCAAAACCCTTGTAAGAGTTTGTGACATATTTCCGTTCATCTGGCACGAATGTAGACCCCACAATATTACTTGACTAAAAAGAGACAATACTTTGATCCTACCTCGAAGACCAACGAAGTGTATTTTAATCAGAGTTTCAGGTTTGATACAATATCGGCATCAAGTGAATTAAAAAAAAAAAAAAATTACATCATATATTTAGTGATTGAACGATCCCATCTTTTTGTTGGATGAAACAAACACAAAATATGATGAATGTATATTTTTGAGATGAGGATTTATAATTATTTTTTGTATTATTTGGACTATTATTCTCATCTTGTTTTTTTTTTCCACAGCGTTTCGGCCGATGTAATCTCCGACCGTCTTCAGGTGCATTCACACTGGATATTATTGCTTAATAGTGAAAAATGTTGGGAAAGCAAATAAGCCAAACATTTTTTCATCATTCACCAATAACATCCAGTGTGAATGCACCTGAAGATGGTCGGAGGTTACATCGGCCAAAACGTTGTGAAAAAACAAAAACAAAACAAAAACAACCAAGCTGAGAATAATAGCCCAAATGCAAAAAATAAACGTAAAAATATCTAAGCTTATTATTTTATATGGCTTGCAAATTTTTTTTTAAAAACACTCAAGTCGAAGCTGTGATATATACCTGTGTGCGTATGTATATATATGTATGTCTCTCTCTGTATGTGTGTATGTATATATATGTATGTCTCTCTCTCTGTATGTGTGTGTGTGTATGTATATATATATATATATATATATATATATATATATGCTCTGTAGTTACATCGAGCTTCATAAATTGAAAGATTGGTAGAAATCTTTTAATTTATGAAACTTGATGTAACGACAGAGCATATACAAGCAATTAACAAAACATCTATATTCCAAATTTCAAGATGTTGCCCATCTTACCGTTTATTCTTTTAAGTATGTTGAAATGTTTAATTCTTATGTGTGTGTATATATATATATATACATATAGTAGCGTCCAAAAGTAAGGGACAAAATTTTAGAAACTAATATTTGTTAGAAATAAAAACCGTGAAAAGCTGAAATTTTGACAACTGGTAGTCGTTATCATCTATAATAACATACTAAAATTTGAAATTTCAGCTTTTCACAGTTGTTTCTAACGAATATTAGGTTTTAAAATTTTATTCCTTAGTTTTGGATGCTACTGTATATTTTATATATATATTTATACACACACGTATATTGAAGTAGTAATTTTTCATTTTAGATAGTTTTTACATGTTTAGATATTTGCGTGTATACATATGTACATATGTATATAGATATACACGTCTCTATATGTATGTATGTATATCTGATTAAGCATCTGTATTCTTATTTTCATATTGGTTTTCCCAGGAAATTATATATTCAATCAAATCTTCTGCGTTTCTGGTCTTTAATTCATGCTTATTTGTCCGCCGCTTTCGTTGCTATTATTTTCAGTGAGTCATGGACAGAGATGGAGTCGGACAATTATTTTTGGCGGTTAGATAACATTTTGAAATTGATACGGAACCCCATGAGTCATAGCAACGGTTGCTAGTCCCAGATGCATGCGTTGACCATTGACAGGCTCTCTTGCATTTCCAATCAATAAAAGATGGGGAAACGCACGCACACCTTATAGAAGTTCCAAGTGGTTGCCGTATTTAAATTACGGAAGACTCAGCTTACAAAATAAATAAATAAAATTGGATGAAGATCGAGAAGAAAACGGAATGAAATTTTCTTCTTTTTTTTCTGAGTCGCGATTATCTCCCTTTGGTACAACGTTCTGTCAAACTGTACGTTATAGTCGCCACCAGTTTTAGAGAAAAGTAGTTTCTGCTAGGATTCTCATTTCTCGTCACATTTGTTTGGAGTTGAGGAATGTAGCCGTTCCACGGAATTGTAGCAGCTGATCTGTGATTATTGCCTGCGTTTGTGCTTGTATTGTTAGAGGTGAGAATCGTCGTTGGGAATTTTCTTTATTTGGTGACAATCGATTTTCAGTAATTTTTTTTTTTATCGGATTTTTTTTTTTGTAAATTTCTGGGTCAGTGGCCACGTTTTTTTGTACTTTCACTTTGCAAAATGATATATTTATACATATATATATATATATATATATATATATATGTGTGTACACAATTAAATATGTCAATTAATGTATCATGTATACGTATGTACATCTATATTTATAATATATATATGCATGTCCGTCCGTGTGTGTGTATATATATATATATATATATATATATATATATATACACACACACACAATTAAGTATGCAAACTTATTCATGTATGTATTATAGACAGTACGTATATAGTGTGTAGAAATATGTGTATATCTCTGTATGTACAAGTGTGTGCATATGTGTAGACATGTGTAAAATTGTGTGTGAGTACAAGTATATATTTCGTGTGTGTGTGTGTATATATATATATATATATATATATATATATATACACACATACACACACATATATGTATATTAATTGGCTAAAAAATGTCTCTGTTCAGTGGTGACACTGTGGATAGCCACTGTAAGGGTACCTGTGGCAAGAGTTGCGCAATCTCCAACCACACCTCCCTTGAGTTGGCATCATTTAACTCCAGTGGCAAGTACAAATTCAGGACAACTGGCAACAATGCCGAGATAATCAGAGAGCACCTACAGCATCTAGTATTCTGAAATGGTCACCCATCTGGTACTGACCAGGCTCATTGTTGCTTAAATAGCTTAATATAAACTAAATACACTTCTTACAAACCTATAACATTTTATAATACATTCTTTTATAACTAGTGGGACCTGTGGAAATTCCGCAGCGGACTATAATATATTGATGTTGACATTCTGTGGATGTTTGGCGTAAATGGAGACGCCCTAATATTATTGTAGCTTTTTTTGTTAAAACTACAAAAATATTTATCTAAGTTAGCAGCGACACCCAGCGTAAAATATGCTTAAATATGATATTTTAATTTATGCAAATTTCGTAAGTATTATTATAGTCCGTTTTCTATGGATTCTTATAAAGTTGTGATTTCAAAAATGAAAGAATATATCCATATGACTTGGATGCATCAGCTTGAATTGAAAACCAAAACTTATGAAGAATTCTTAGTAGAATTATTTATTACAAGAAATGGGAGGTCATAACAATTAAACGGCAGCCACTCAGAAGAAAAAAAGATGTAAGCGTGACATACAACATAACACATCCGCTATTATATTCATATTTTGATGTCTCTGTGTGTAGGTAATACAGCTTACATTATTTTTTTTCTTAAGATGTGTATGTGTAGCTTTAATGACTTGGTTTACATTCGCAGTTACTTCTAAATGTCAGCTCACGCACACGCTCGCGCACGTGTATGTATGTGTGTCAATATATTTTTATGTAAACTCTCACCCTCATATATATATATATATATATATATATATATATATATATATATATATATATATATATATATATATATATATATATATAATGTGCCCATTGAGAGAGTGCGTGCGTGTGGGAGAAGAAAGGAATGCATGTCGATTAAGCGTCAATAATTCCAAAGATACAATCTCTTTTAACTGTGACGATTTTAGGTCAGATGTACTTAGTATTTACGTGTAAATAAAACATGTCTTGCATGTGTTCGTTTTTAAGACGACGGAATATAAAATTCGAAAAAAAAAAGGAAAATAAACAAGTTATTAAGGAATGTGGTGACGAGTAAATTTTTATCATGAATTTGAATGGAATTGTCAGTTGTCATTATCATCATCATTTTCATATCTTTATCATTTCCATCTTCATTATTTTCCTCATCATTTTCCTCATCATCATTTTCCTCATCATCATTTTCCTCATCATCATCATTTTCCTCATCATTATCATTTTAATCATCATCATTATCATTTTAATCATCATCATTATCATTTTAATCATCATTATCATCATTTTAATCATCATTATCATCATCATCATAATTTTCATCCTCATTTTCATCATCATCATTTTAATCTTCGTCATTTTCATCATTTTCATCTTCGTCATTTTCATCATTTTCATCTTCGTCATTTTCATCATTTTAATCTTCGTCATTTTCATCATTTTCATCTTCGTCATTTTCATCATTTTCATCTTCGTCATTTTCATAATTTTCATCTTTGTCATCTTCATCATTTTCATCTTCATCATTTTCATCTTCATCATTTTCATCTTCATCATTTTCATCTTCATCATTTTCATCTTCATCATTTTCATCTTCATCATTTTCATCTTCATCATTTTCATCATTTTCATTTTCATCATTTTCATTTTCATCATTTTCACTTTCATCATTTTCACTTTCATCATTTTCACTTTCATCATTTTCACTTTCATCATTTTCATTTTCATCATTTTCATTTTCATCATCATCATTTTCATCATAATCATAATTTTCATCATTTTCATCATCATAATTTTCATCATCATCATAATTTTCATCATCATAATTTTCATCATTTTCATCTTCATCATTTTCATCATCATCATCATTTTCATCTTCATCATTTTCATCTTCATCATTTTCATCTTCATCATTTTCATTTTCATCATTTTCATTTTCATCATTTTCATTTTCATCATTTTCATTTTCATCATTTTCATTTTCATCATTTTGATCATCATTTTCATCATCATCATTTTCATCATCATCATTTTCATCATCATCATAATTTTCATCATATAGTTATCATCTTTATATCTTCATCATATCATCTTTATCATCATCAGTTTAACGTTTCTGTTACATGCTGGTATGTTTGACAAATTTTAAAATTTAACTTCCAAAGTAACCTATCTCTGACCAGGTATTTATTTATCCTTCCTTCTCTCGGGTCTATTCTTATCATTTTCTTCCGTTTTTCCTTTGTCTCACCCTTGCTAACATGACAATGTTACCTTAACTGTTCTACATCTACTGACCCAATCACTCTGCCCCATTATTTAAACCACCAAAGCCTCTTGTCCTGTATACATATCCCCATACTGTCCAAATGAAATCTTCCTCTGAGGTCATCTGATATAAACTAGTTTCCTAGGATCACATTACACACCTATCATATTCTCTTATCTCTCTCCATGCAACGCATATCCTCAATCCTCACTAACCTGGTTTCACTTTTATACATCATCATTCTGTGTACACCTGCTTGATTGACTCTTTTAAATTAACATTGGTAACGCTCTTCTGGTTAGTGATAACGAAAGTTTCTTGAACTCCTGTTGCGATCACTCTAGCTCCTGCTCCGCCCTGTGCTCCATAGGTATCACCAAGGTAACTGACATGCATTGAACAGACGTTCAAAAAATTAACTTTCAAAAAAACTATATCTGTTCAGGTCTTTATTTATCCCTCTTTCTCTCAAGTCCATTCTTTTTACTTTTTCTGACCGTTTTCCTTGGCCTTCCCATCAGGTTGGGCACAAGACAATTAAAATGTCGAGTTTTATCTCAAATGATGTACATGTTTTTATAAGAAACTGAGAAGACTTTTTACTCAAATGCTGTTTCTAATAGAAATGAAAAATTTGCTCACTTTATCTTTCTTTCTCTCTTTTCCGTCCTTTCTCTCTCTCTCTCTCTTCCTGTCTTTCTCTCTCTTTTCCTGTATTTCTCTCTCTTTCTCTCTTATCTTTCTTTCTTCCTCTCTCTTTCACTTTAACTCTTTCTCTTTCTTTCTTTCTTTCTTTCTCTCTTTGTTTTTCTTTCTCTCTTCCTCTATATTTCTTTCTCTCTCTTTCTCTTTCTTTCCGTTTCTCTTACTCTCTCTCTCTCTCTCTCTTTCTCTTACTCTCTCTCTCTCTCTTTCTCTTACTCTCTCTCTCTCTCTTTCTCTTACTCTCACTCTCTCTTTCTCTTACTCTCTCTCTCTCTTTCTCTTACTCTCTCTCTTTCTCTTTCTCTCTCTCTTTCTCTTTCTCTCTCTCTTTCTCTTACTCTCTCTCACTCTTTTTCTCTCTCTCACTCTTTTTTTCTCTCTCTCTCTTTCTTTCTCTCTCTCTCACTCTCTCTTTCTCTCTCTCTCTTTCTCTCTCTCTTTCTCTCTCTCTCTTTCTCTCTCTCTTTCTCTCTCTTTTTCTCTCTTTCTCTCTTTCTTTCTTTCTATCTTTCTCTCTCTCCTCCTTTCTTTCTCTTTCTATCGTTCTCTTTCTTTCTCTCTCTCTCTCTCTTTCTTTTTCTCTCTTTCTTTCTCTTTCTTTCTCTCTCTCTCTTTCTCTTTCTTTCTCTCTCTCTCTTTCTCTCTCTCTTTCTCTTTCTCTCTCTTTCTCTTTCTTTCTCTTTTTCTTTCTTTCTGTCTTTCTCTTTCTATCCCTCTCTTTCTTTCTTTGTCTTTCTCTTTACTTCCCCTCTCCATCTTTCTCCCTCTTTCTTTCTCTCTTTTTCCTTTCTTTCACTCTCTCTCTCTCTCTTTTTTCCTTTCTTTCGCTCTGTCTCTCTTTTTTCCTTTATTTCACTCTCTCTCTCTTTTTTCCTTTATTTCACTCTCTCTCTCTCTTTTCCTTTATTTCGCTCTGTCTCTCTTTTTTCCTTTATTTCACTCTCTCTCTCTTTTTACCTTTATTTCACTCTCTCTCTCTTTTTACCTTTCTTTCGCTCTCTCTTTTTTCCTTTCTTTCGCTCTCTCTTTTTTCCTTTCTTTCGCTCTCTCTCTCTTTTTTCCTTTCTTTCGCTCTCTCTCTCTTTTTTCCTTTCTTTCGCTCTCTCTCTCTCTTTTTTCCTTTCTTTCGCTCTCTCTCTCTTTTTTCCTTTCTTTCGCTCTCTCTCTCTCTTTTTTCCTTTCTTTCGCTCTCTCTCTCTTTTTTCGTTTCTTTCGCTCTCTCTCTCTTTTTTCGTTTCTTTCGCTCTCTCTCTCTCTCTCTTTTTTCGTTTCTTTCGCTCTCTCTCTCTCTCTTTTTTCGTTTCTTTCGCTCTCTCTCTCTCTTTTTTCCTTTCTTTCGCTCTCTCTCTCTCTTTTCCTTTCTTTCGCTCTCTCTCTCTCTTTTCCTTTCTTTCGCTCTCTCTCTCTTTTTTCCTTTCTTTCGCTCTCTCTCTCTTTTTTCCTTTCTTTCGCTCTCTCTCTCTTTTTTCCTTTCTTTCGCTCTCTCTCTCTTTTTTCCTTTCTTTCGCTCTCTCTCTCTTTTTTCCTTTCTTTCGCTCTCTCTCTCTGTTTTCCTTTCTTTCGCTCTCTCTCTCTTTTTTCCTTTCTTTCGCTCTCTCTCTCTTTTTTCCTTTCTTTCGCTCTCTCTCTCTTTTTTCCTTTCTTTCGCTCTCTCTCTCTTTTTTCCTTTCTTTCGCTCTCTCTCTCTCTCTTTTTTCCTTTCTTTCGCTCTCTCTCTCTCTCTTTTTTCCTTTCTTTCGCTCTCTCTCTCTTTTTTCCTTTCTTTCGCTCTCTCTCTCTCTTTTTTCCTTTCTTTCGCTCTCTCTCTCTCTTTTTTCCTTTCTTTCGCTCTCTCTCTCTCTCTTTTTTTCCCTTTCTTTCGCTCTCTCTCTCTCTTTTTTTTTCTTTCTTTCGCTCACTCTCTCTTTTTTTTTCTTTCTTTCGCTCTCTCTCTCTTTTTTTTCCTTTCTTTCGCTCTCTCTCTCTCTTTTTTTTCCTTTCTTTCGCTCTCTCTCTCTCTTTTTTTTCCTTTCTTTCGCTCTCTCTCTTTTTTTCCCTTTCTTTCGCTCTCTCTCTCTTTTTTTCCCTTTCTTTCGCTCTCTCTCTCTTTTTTCCTTTCTTTCGCTCTCTCTCTCTCTTTTTTCATTTCTTTCGCTCTCTCTCTTTTTTTTCCTTTCTTTCGCTCTCTCTCTCTCTTTTCCTTTCTGTCGCTCTCTCTCTCTCTTTTCCTTTCTGTCGCTCTCTCTCTCTCTTTTCCTTTCTGTCGCTCTCTCTCTCTCTTTTCCTTTCTTTCGCTCTCTCTCTCTTTTCCTTTCTTTCGCTCTCTCTCTCTTTTCCTTTCTTTCGCTCTCTCTCTCTTTTCCTTTCTTTCGCTCTCTCTCTCTCTCTTTTCCTTTCTTTCGCTCTCTCTCTCTCTCTTTTCCTTTCTTTCGCTCTCTCTCTCTCTCTTTTCCTTTCTTTCGCTCTCTCTCTCTCTCTTTTCCTTTCTTTCGCTCTCTCTCTCTCTCTTTTCCTTTCTTTCGCTCTCTCTCTCTCTCTTTTCCTTTCTTTCGCTCTCTCTCTCTCTCTTTTCCTTTCTTTCGCTCTCTCTCTCTCTCTTTTCCTTTCTTTCGCTCTCTCTCTCTCTTTTCCTTTCTTTCGCTCTCTCTCTCTCTTTTCCTTTCTTTCGCTCTCTCTCTCTCTTTTCCTTTCTTTCGCTCTCTCTCTCTCTTTTCCTTTCTTTCGCTCTCTCTCTCTCTTTTCCTTTCTTTCGCTCTCTCTCTCTCTTTTCCTTTCTTTCGCTCTCTCTCTCTCTTTTCCTTTCTTTCGCTCTCTCTCTCTCTTTTCCTTTCTTTCGCTCTCTCTCTCTCTTTTCCTTTCTTTCGCTCTCTCTCTCTCTCTCATTTCCTTTCTTTCGCTCTCTCTCTCTCTCTTTTCCTTTCTTTCGCTCTCTCTTTTCCTTTCTTTCGCTCTCTCTCTCTCTCTGTTCCTTTCTTTCGCTCTCTCTCTCTCTCTTTTCCTTTCTTTCGCTCTCTCTCTCTCTCTCTTTCCTTTCTTTCGCTCTCTCTCTCTTTTTTTTCCTTTCTTTCGCTCTTTCTCTCTCTTTTTTTTCCTTTCTTTCGCTCTCTCTCTCTCTTTTTTTTCCTTTCTTTCGCTCTCTCTCTCTCTTTTTTTTCCTTTCTTTCGCTCTCTCTCTCTCTTTTTTTTCCTTTCTTTCGCTCTCTCTCTCTCTTTTTTTTCCTTTCTTTCGCTCTCTCTCTCTCTTTTTTTTCCTTTCTTTCGCTCTCTCTCTCTCTTTTTTTTCCTTTCTTTCGCTCTCTCTCTCTCTTTTTTTTCCTTTCTTTCGCTCTCTCTCTCTCTTTTTTTTCCTTTCTTTCGCTCTCTCTCTCTCTTTTTTTTCCTTTCTTTCGCTCTCTCTCTCTCTTTTTTTTCCTTTCTTTCGCTCTCTCTCTCTCTTTTTTTTCCTTTCTTTCGCTCTCTCTCTCTCTTTTTTTTCCTTTCTTTCGCTCTCTCTCTCTCTTTTTTTTCCTTTCTTTCGCTCTCTCTCTCTCTTTTTTTTCCTTTCTTTCGCTCTCTCTCTCTTTTTTTTCCTTTCTTTCGCTCTCTCTCTCTTTTTTTTCCTTTCTTTCGCTCTCTCTCTCTCTCTTTTTTCTTTGTTTCGCTCTCTCTCTCTCTCTTTTTTCCTTTGTTTCGCTCTCTCTCTCTCTCTTTTCCTTTCTCTATCTTTTTTCCTTTCTCTCTCTTTTTTTCCATTCTCTCTCTCTCTCTCTTTTTTTCCATTCTCTCTCTCTCTCTTTTTTTCCATTCTCTCTCTCTCTCTTTTTTTCCATTCTCTCTCTCTTTTTTTCCATTCTCTCTCGCTCTCTTTTTTTCCATTCTCTCTCGCTCTCTTTTCCTTTCTCTCTCGCTCTCTTTTCCTTTCTCTCTCGCTCTCTCTCTCTCTTTTTTCCTTTCTCTCTCGCTCTCTCTCTCTCTTTTTTCCTGTCCCTCTCGCTCTCTCTCTCTCTTTTTTCCTTTCTCTCTCGCTCTCTCTCTTTTTTCCTTTCTCTCTCGCTCTCTCTCTTTTTTCCTTTCTCTCTCGCTCTCTCTCTTTGTTCCTTTCTCTCTCGCTCTCCTTCTCTTTTTTCCTTTCTCTCTCGCTCTCCTTCTCTTTTTTCCTTTCTCTCTCGCTCTCCTTCTCTTTTTTCCTTTCTCTCTCGCTCTCCTTCTCTTTTTTCCTTTCTCTCTCGCTCTCCTTCTCTTTTTTCCTTTCTCTCTCGCTCTCCTTCTCTTTTTTCCTTTCTCTCTCGCTCTCTCTCTCTCTTTTCCTTTCTTTCGCTCTCTCTCTCTCTCTCTCTTTTCCTTTCTTTCGCTCTCTCTCTCTCTCTTTTCCTTTCTTTCGCTCTCTCTCTCTCTCTTTTCCTTTCTTTCGCTCTCTCTCTCTCTCTTTTCCTTTCTTTCGCTCTCTCTCTCTCTCTTTTCCTTTCTTTCGCTCTCTCTCTCTCTCTTTTTCCTTTCTTTCGCTCTCTCTCTCTCTCTTTTTCCTTTCTTTCGCGCTCTCTCTCTCTTTTTTTTCCTTTCTTTCGCTCTCTCTCTCTCTTTTTTTTCCTTTCTTTCGCTCTCTCTCTCTCTTTTTTTTCCTTTCTTTCGCTCTCTCTCTCTCTTTTTTTTCCTTTCTTTCGCTCTCTCTCTCTCTTTTTTTTCCTTTCTTTCGCTCTCTCTCTCTCTTTTTTTTCCTTTCTTTCGCTCTCTCTCTCTCTTTTTTTTCCTTTCTTTCGCTCTCTCTCTCTCTTTTTTTTCTTTGTTTCGCTCTCTCTCTCTCTCTTTTTTCCTTTGTTTCGCTCTCTCTCTCTCTCTTTTCCTTTCTCTATCTTTTTTCCTTTCTCTCTCTTTTTTTCCATTCTCTCTCTCTCTCTCTCTCTTTTTTTCCATTCTCTCTCTCTCTCTTTTTTTCCATTCTCTCTCGCTCTCTTTTCCTTTCTCTCTCGCTCTCTTTTCCTTTCTCTCTCGCTCTCTTTTCCTTTCTCTCTCGCTCTCTCTCTCTCTTTTTTCCTTTCTCTCTCGCTCTCTCTCTCTCTTTTTTCCTGTCCCTCTCGCTCTCTCTCTCTCTCTTTTTTCCTTTCTCTCTCGCTCTCTCTCTTTTTTCCTTTCTCTCTCGCTCTCTCTCTTTTTTCCTTTCTCTCTCGCTCTCTCTCTTTTTTCCTTTCTCTCTCGCTCTCTCTCTTTGTTCCTTTCTCTCTCGCTCTCCTTCTCTTTTTTCCTTTCTCTCTCGCTCTCCTTCTCTTTTTTCCTTTCTCTCTCGCTCTCCTTCTCTTTTTTCCTTTCTCTCTCGCTCTCCTTCTCTTTTTTCCTTTCTCTCTCGCTCTCTCTCTCTCTCTTTTCCTTTCTCTCTCGCTCTTTCTCTCTCTTTTCCTTTCTCTCTCTCTCTCTCTTTTCCTTTTCTATTTTGTCTGAAGTAGAATTAATCTGTTTGCAGTATGTGGCATCTCCAACCTTTGAAATGAATGAAAACTTCTGTTTCTTCTTGCTCCTAGCTCTGAACCCTGCATTACCATTTTTATTATTCTTAAATTCTATAATTTTGAATTTATAAATAAACTGGATGAACTAGTTTATAAATAAACTCGAGTTTATAATAAACTGAATCAACTAGTTTATAAATAAACTATCTTCATTGAATCTCGGGCAAACACTGTTGTCCGAGATTCAATGAAGTCATTTTAGATTTATTTTCTATGTGGTTGCACGCTTCTAAAACTTAAATACAAAAATTATGGGTTACTTGTAAGAACGACAACTCTTTTATATTGTTTCATTAAAAATGAATTATTTCCCTTAATGATTTAGATTTTTGGATCATAATTGAAAGACGTTTCTGTATTACCAGTTGTCTTAGCGGGATTACATCATTTTTTATATATATACTGTAAAATACTATGCTAATACAGTGCCAATAACATGGTACAATAACAACAAATGTCAATTGGCTTGTCAGAATTAAAGTTTGATATGTCAGCTTAAATGCTATGTAGGTCTAACTTAAAATCCCACGAGACAATTTTATTTGTTAGATTATTAAGCTATGGTTTTTATTAGCTTATGTTTATTATTTCCATATAATGGCGTACAATCTTCAAATATTCGATATAATTACATTGATATATCGGTTCTCATTAGATCACTGAACTGAAGCAATGTTGAGCCTGGTCAGTACCAGATGGGTGACCATTTTGAAATACTAAGTGCTGTATTTATTTAGTTATGTAAATATGTATAATACTTTAGGGAGCTGAACGCCTCTGTTTTGCACAGTTCCAGGTTAGCCTTTGGCAAGGTGTAGCAGCTATTACTGTCCTGATATTCCAGAGGATAACCATACAGGGAGTAGATGGAGTTCTTCAACAGTGACGAGAGCAAAATCAAACCAGCTATAGGTCATGATGGGTCACAAACCACCTGCTTCCAATTTGTTATTAGCCAGTACTGAAGTATTAAGGCTTAAAAAACTGTTATAGGAATACTAATGTCAGTGTGCAATCTGGTTTAACCATAGATAGCGAAGCAAAAATAAATTCAATACAATTAAGACCAAAGTCCTTTCCTTTAAAAATAAACTTTTTTCAACTACTGAATGCTATGGCTGATAGCATCTTTGTCGGAAGTTCAAATTTCAAACTTTTCTGTATGACATTCACAGACAGCAAAGATTGGGGTGAATACGTAGAAGATACTACCAAGTTTGCTGCAAAAGAAGGTAGGCTCCATCTACGAGGCTAGAAAAAATTTCACACTTGCCAGTATCCTATATCTCTATACCACCACCGTTTAATCATATATAGATTTTTGTTGCAACAGCTAATCTCTTCCTCTTAAACACGTTGTCGTTCAAAGGGTTGAGCTCCAAAATGATACTGACCTCGTGAAAATGCGTCACTTCTGTCGAAAGTTTTATGTAGACATACATACATAAATTTATACATACATACATACATTTAAACAGACAGGTGAGATTTATGTTATGGATGACTTGTGATATTTGATTAGAGTTTGTATGTATAATTGTTTAGAATTTAATGACTAATTCGTCCATCTCACTTATTTGCTTATGTTTTCACTTTCTAGTTCAAAGACGCTGATCAGGCTCCTCAGTCTGTATACATGAAGCTTGAACCAGGAGTAAACCCAGCCTCCTCTACAGGGGGCCATGCCTTGCATTCCTCTAACAAAGGTATGAATTATTCATTTTGCCTTTTCTTTTCTTTCATTTATTTATTTATTTTACTATTTCATAAAGATGGCAGAATGTTAGAATTGGAAGTCGAAACTTTTTGCATTCTTTTTTGTCTTGAAACACTCTTGTGTCAGAAGTCAGATTTTTTTTTTTTTTTTTAGCTATGTCTCCATCTTTCATTCTATTTCAGCTGTATGTTGGTGAGGTGGTGGTGGTGCAGTGACACAAGGGATAAGTGATCCCAACTGGCATGTACCCACAGCAAAGAAACAGTAGCTGCACGCAGAAGCAAACCTAAAACAATTTGATATTGATAATGGTCAAACTCACATGCATGGTGTTATGCAAAATGTTTTTGGTAGTCCAAAAGCATTTTGCATAAAACGAACATTGTTTTTGGATGCCAGCCGGCTAATATTTTTTATGTGTGTTTGGATAGTCATCGATAATATTAGTCGAACATTTTTTGTGGTTTTTGAATCTCCTGCATCTGTTTTAGGCTTCCACTCTATTTGTGGGCTCACACTACCACTTTATTAAATTCCATGCAGATTATGGAGTTAGAAAATAAGACGGTTGGAGATGACATCGGCCGAAGCGTTGTGAGAATAACACCAAAAGATGAGAACAGTAGTTTAAATAATCCAAATTACATAATGTCTCAAATATTATAATTAAACTGGACGTTTATTGCACAAAAATGCTTTTGTAGAGTTCCTATTTACAATGCCTCCCCATGGGACAGAGTTAGACAGCAGGGTCGTTTTTTAACGTGGAGAAAAGGAACAAAAATTAAAAATTGTCTCAGTCGTGAAGGGTTTTTCCTCCACTGACAGAGGACAGGAAATTGAAGTGCAGCACCTAAAGAACAGATACTACACTTTGAGGTATTTATTTGCTCCCCCACCGAGCAAATTAGGCACAAGGCCGATTTTTAAAGTGAGGAGTGAAGGGGAAATGGGGACCAACTCCCTGGGGAGTAGAGGAACTGGATAGTGACAATTGGTATGAAGGGTTGCCCCTTCATTGACCAAGGTCTTATATGTGGGGTCGCCCCCACATATGGTCTTTGCTTGCAGTATCTGCCGGAACAGATGGTATTTATTTGCTCCCCCACCGAGCAAATTAGGCACAAGGCCAAGTTTAATGTGAGGAGTGAAGGGAGGGGGAAGGGAAAGAGGGGACCAGCTCCCGAGAGGTGGGAAATGGGAGCTGGTTAAAGGTCAGGCATGTGGGGTTGCCCCCACATCTGGTCTTTGCTAGTCATAGCTAGTCCTAGCTAGTCATAGCTTGCAGCATCTGCCGGAACAGATGGTATTTATTTGCTCCCCCACCGAGCAAATTAGGCACAAGGCCGATTTTTAATGTGAGGAGTGAAGGGAGGGGGAAGGGAAAAAGGGGACCAGCTCCCGAGAGGTGGGAAATGGGAGCTGGTTAAAGGTCAGGCATGTGGGGTTGCCCCCACATCTGGTCTTTGCTAGTCATAGCTAGTCATAGCTTGCAGCATCTGCCGGAACAGATGGTGTTTATTTGCTCCCCCACTGAGCAAATTAGGCACAAGGCCGTTTTCAATGTGAAGCAAAAACCAGCTCCCCCAAAAGTAGGCAAAAAGGGGGCACTCTGGTTACCAAAAATAATAATTGTCCCAGTATAGAGGGCCTCCCCTCCATTGACCGGTACAAACCATCTTAAGTGCAGCATCTGCCGGAACAGATGGTATTTATTTGCTCCCCCACTGAGCAAATTAGGCACAAGGCCGTTTTTAATGTGAGGTAAAAACCAGCTCCCCTAAAAGTAGGCAAAAAGGGGGCACTCTGGTTACCAAAAATAATAATTGTCCCAGTATAGAGGGTTTCCCCTCCATTGACTGGTACAAATCATCTTAAGTGCAGCATCTGCCGGAACAGATACTACACTTTGATCTTGACCTGAAGGCCTTTTTGTAGAGGTTGAGAAGATGCTGGATCATCATTTTGTAGTAGCGGCTGTTGCATCGGTATCCATCCTACTGATCTTGTTTGATATCTATAATAAAAAAAAAGTCACTTTTACAATTTGAATCGATTCTATTTAACAGTTTCGCCAACACAAAAACATGCTCTAGAAAGAGTTAGGTAAGCTAGAATAACAAATAGGGTGCATCCATCAACGTACATGTATTATAGAAATGGAACTGACTCCATGACATCCATCTTGCCCAGTAAAGCCATTGTTAGAGATGAGGAGAGAGATTGATCAAATCTCAAATCCGACTGCTTATAAATCGCGGGATAAATGATTTGGGCGTAAGCAAAAATTAACTCCAACACAAATGTTCTTCTCATCAAACAATGTGTGTATATATATATATATATATATATATATATATATATATATATATATATATATATATATATATATAAAAATAAAATGAATTAACTTTCTTGAAGTTATATACTTGGATTTTACTGTCACTGGATTATTTATCTTCCACCAGACTATCCATTCATGTGTAATCACCTTTTTCTTCACCATATTCCCTCGTCTTCACTTTTTTTGTTTTCAAGTAAGATCTTTGACTTACTCGTTGTTTCATCAAATACTTTTGCATGCAAAATCCGATTCTGTATTTTGCTAATTCCTACCCTCTGATGAGAAGGAAAGTGTTTCTTCAAAACTCCGCACATTAAGGACTATCCACTTATCTAGTGTTTCCTTTTCAGATTAAATATGTTTTTAACTCATTTCAAAGTGTTTTTTAACATATTTTATTAACTGTTTGCTCGCGTGTGTGTGTGTGTATATATATATATATATATATATATATATATATATATATATATCACTCACAAATGCAAAGAAAATGGATTATAATTAAGTAACTGCCATAATGTATGACCTACATAAGAGTATACCATAGTGTTTCTCCCTGTTCACATGTACACTAAATTGCTTTTTTTCTATGATAAATTTTCATTACAACATATTTTTGATCTTACATTGTCATGCAGAGCTCACTTTTCAACCAATCTTTGCTGTAGTACATTTGCTTACAAACTTAGATACCCACAGACACACCAGTTCTACATGCCTTTGATTCGATTTAACATTCTCATCCAAAAAAATGTTTAATCTTTACCCTCGGGTCTTGATTTCCAATCTGTTAAGTGAATGATCTATCAAACACCAGTTAAACAGTGTAAGCTTGCAATTGAAATGATAAGCTCATAATAGACAAAATTATGTAAGGAATGTTCAATTATTTTCTGGTTTTGTACTTCAGAACAAGTCGGTTCTTTAGTTTCTCGTTTAATAGGTCAGTAAATAGTCGGTGTTATTTAATCTGAGATGTATACTTTCAAGAATTTTTATCTTTATGTTGTCTATCATTTTGGCTTTTCGTGATCGGGAGCTATCATTATTCATATTGTTTTTCCACATGGAGAACTATGATTATTTACACTGTTTTTTTTTTTTTTTTTTTTTTTTTTTTTGTTTGTGTGTGTGAAATGGGGAGCTTCGTTATTTAAGTTGTTTTTTAAGATGGAGAGTTATTATTTACATTGTTTTTGCAATGTAGAGCCATTTATATTTACATTGTTTTTCGAGATGGGGAGCCATCATTATTTACATTTTTTTTTTCGAGATGGGGAGTCATCATTATTTACATTTTTTTTCGAGATGGGGAGCCATCATTATTTGCATTTTTTTTTTCGAGATGGGGAGCCATCAGTATTTACATTTTTTTTTCGAGATGGAGAGCCATTATTGTTAAAATGGGGAGCCATCATTGTTTTTGTCTATCATTATTGCTTTTCGTGATAGGGAGCTATAATTATTCATATTGTTTTTCAACATGAGGAACTATGATTATTTACATTATCTTTTTTGTGAAGTGGCGAGCTACATTATTTAAATTGTTTTTAAGATGGGGAGTTATTATTGACATTTTTTTTTCGAAATGGGGAGCCATCATTGTTTACATTGTTTTCTCACACAATAGATCGAATTAGAACTGTCAGTTGTAAGTTTTTGATGATAAAACTATAATATATGGTTTATCCTAATAGTATATAAAGCATTATATATATATATATATATATATATATATATATATATATATATATAGGTAACATTCCAATTATCAAGAGATTGATTTAGTATATAATCATAATTTTTTTACTTTGTGATTATTCTATCTTTTAACGTTTTAAAATTATAGACGAATACCTATATTTTTTCCATCGCTGTCTTACACGTGTTTCAATATGGTGGCGTAAAGTATAGTCCATCATGCCATCTTACGTCTCTTCAGAGACAGAAAAATATCGAAAATCGCCACAAAGATCAAAGGGGCGAAATGAAAAGGATGCATAAGATAGAATTCCAAAATTTAAAGCTCTTTAAAGATGATATTCACAAATAAATACCTTCGCCCCCCCTCTCAAAAATGATATCCAATATATATATATATATATATATATATATATATATATATATATAAACGGCCGAGTAACTGAAACAATAATGTACCTATTTACAATGCCTCCCCACGGGACAGAGTTAGACACCAGGGTCGTTTTTTAACGTGGAGAAAAGGTACAAAAATAAAAAATTGTCTCAGTCGTGAAGGACTGCTCCTCCACCGAAAGAGAACAAGAAATCGAAGTGCAGCATCTGAAGAACAGATACTACACTTTGATCTTGACCAAAAGATGCTAGTCTAGCTTCCTCCGACTTTTACTGTAAAAGTCTGAGGAAGCTACAGACGGCAAAAAAACGGCCGGGTAGCTGAAACAATAATGTAACTTAACAGAAAGATACGGTAATAAAAAATAAAACCCATAATTTGCTCTACAACAGTATTGAGCACTTTCTTCAGTTTTTATTAATTACATTTCCACTATATATATATATATATATATATATATATATATATATATATGTATATATATAATAATTTTTTTTTTTTTTTTCATTGGGATCGCCACTTATCAAGGCACGGTGGCCACTCGAGGATAAGAGTTATTGAGTGTACAGTAGTCAGGGAGATAATTTTAGTAGTGGAAATTTGGTAAATTGGATTAATTAAGGGGACGGTTCATCAAGAATTTGTTTACGTTGGACTTGAATGACAACAAAATTGTAGTCAGCTGGAAAACAGACAAACGGAAGAGAGTTCCACAGGCGTGCAGTTCTAAGAAAGAAACTTTGTTCATGGAATCTACGTTTAGGTTTAGGCACAGATAAAGAGTGGGGGAAATTATTGATAGTGGTTTCAGCTAGATAAGTGTTTCTCATTAAAGTTTGGCGAGGGGGGACCATAGATTGGAGCTCAGATGAGCAATTGCCATGGAAATACCGATAAAGCAGAGACAAGCTCGCAACGTCTCTTCTGTGGGAAAGAGGTTGCAGGGAAGAGAAAAGGACATACAAATTGAATAATTCTGTAAACGTAAGGAAAGTATAAACAGAAGAGACATTGCGAGCCTGTCTCTGTTTTATCGTTATTTCCATGGCAAGTGCTCGTCTGAGCTCCATTCTCTGGTCCCCCCCTCGCCAATCTTTCACGATAAACACCCGTCTAGCTGAAACCACTGTCAATAATTTTCCCCACTCTTTATCCGTGCCTAAATCAAAACGTAGATTCCATGAACAAAGCTTCTTTCTTAGAACTGCATGCCTGTGGAACTCTCTGCCGCTTGCCTGTTTCCCCACCGAATTCAACATGGATGTCTTCAAGTCCAACACAAATTCCTGATGAACCGCCCCTTTAAGTAATGACACCTATCAAATCCCCAATACTAACTATTACTACGATACTATCCAACTGATTAGTGTACACACTATAACCCTTATCCGTGAGTGGCTCCTGGGCCTTGATAAGTGGTGACCCCCATGTAAAAAAAAAAAAAAAAAAAAAAAAATTATTAATATTTATAGGACAGTCTTAATAAATATGACTATTCATAATTTATAGTTTTCAGCTTATGTGCTAACCAGCTAAATTTATTTCTTGTCGAATAATTATATATATGATAAAAATATTTTTTGTATAGTTTTAAAGGTTAAAAACTTCAAAGACTATATATATATATATATATATATATATATATATATATATATATATATATATATATATATATATATATATGTGATGCAGTTATGTTGACACCCCGGTTCATGTATCACCAAAGTTAAGCAATGTTGAATCTGGTCAATACTAAAATGGGTGACCATTTGGGAATACCAGGTGCTGTATGTGCTCTCCGCTTATCTCGGCATTGTTTCCAGTCATCTTGAATTTCTCCTTGTCACTGGAATCAAGCGGTACCTAATCAGGAGAGGGGTGGTTGGAGATTGTGCAACACTTCACAATTACACACACAAGCACCCTCACAGGAAGTATCCATTGTCTCTTAAGAGGCCATGAAAAAAAAGCATGTTGTTAACGTAAGAGGGGGGGTAAACAAAAGCTATCGTTAGAATTATGTGTGTCTTGCCTCAAGTGGCTATCTTATCTGATGTCAAACAGAGAATCCACTTGGAAAGGCTGCAACAATTGACATAGAATGTTTCATAGATTTAACATTTCAACAACGGAAACGTTGAACCAAATAGAGAATTGTTTATGTAGTGCTAAAGATTTTGTTTTCAATAAATCTTTTTATATAAAACACTCTTTCGGGACCGCTTTCATTGTTTCCCCAATTTTTTATATACTAATAATTTAAGATTCATTAAAAAATAAAATATATTTGAAGTTTTATCCTATTATAGCGTCACTGCTATTGTCTATCCAGATAAATTTTACATAGGAATACACTTTTAGATCTTATGTAGATTGTCTTAAGTTTTTTTGTTTTTTTTCACAGGGAACACTTTAACCATCACGCACACATACATGCAAGCATTGATTTTTATATCAATAGTATAATTTTCTACAACAAAATTAGATTCTGATTCAAGTAAATGGATATCTGTTTTAATCTAATGGCATAAGATATTCAATTCTCATTAGATCACCAAAGTTAAGCAACGTTGATCCTGGTCAAAATGAGTGACCATTTGAAAATTCCAAGTTCTTTATGTGTTCTCTGTTTAATTCAGCATCATTTCCAGTGATCTTGAACTTCCCCTTACTACTAGACTCAAGCAGTTCTGATTCAGTAGAGGTGGGGTTAGGGATTGTGCAACTCTTGTTTCACAATTACATGCACAACTACCCTTACAGGGGATATCCATCCTCTCTTCAGACTGAACAGAGGCATCGACCATATCGTAGCAAAGGTTCATACAAAATTTCAGCCATATCTGTCCAGTAGTTCCAAAAACGTGCAAAAGTTATAGCTTGTTAAATTGATGTTTGAATATTGTTAAATTTGTGCTAATATAATATTTTGGTAAATACTAATCACTAACTGGCATTGAACGAATACCATAATACTTAGTTCGGTGTATCTTATTACAATAAAGGTCCATACAAAATTTCAGCCAGATCGGCCCAGTAATTTCCAAGAAAAAGTGGAATGGACAGAGGAGATAAGAGAAATATGATATAGTTGACCATTGTGAAAAAAAAAGTAAAACTTTGAATGGAATCTATTTAACAAGTAAAGGTGTATTAAAAAAAAATCTGATTTCAATCAATTTTTAGTCAATTTAAAAATTAAATTATTTCTTTGCTTTTAATATTTAATCCTGCTAAATATTTCGGGTTTGTTGTAGAATACAGAGATTCAAAAAAATTGGTCAGAAAACAAATATATAACAAATGTTACAAAAAGCAAAAGAAGTTACTCTTCTACCTACCTGGATAAGGTTTTAGTGCTTTTACTTTTAAACGTGTATTTTTTTTTGTTCGAAAAACAAGTAGTGTCGAGCGCTAGAGGAGCACAAGAAAAAAAATGGCCGTGTTATATCTCTTATATCATTGAACACTCGACACTGAGTTAAAAATTAAAAATTATACAAACTATTGTTAGAAACCGTCCTAATAAATGTTACTGTGACATTTATTGGGTGGGTTTCGACCACTATTTTTTATTTTTAACTTTAACTATCTGTCGAGACTTAAAAAATATAAGAGATGCCACAAGGCCGTTTATTTATTTATTTATTTATTTATTTGTGCTTGTGTAACGCTCGACACAATCTGTTTTTCGAAATGAATAATAATAAACTAGACAAAATACTATTAAAAAACCACCGAATATATGTCAACTTATGTCACGGTAACATATATTGAGCGAATTTCTAACTTTGTCGAGTTTATTATTTATAACACCCTTTTCCCGAACTTACCGTGTTAAAGAGAGAGTCGGCCGCCATTTTGAATTTTCCAATACATCGGTAAACACTATATGCTTTTCGAGCTGAATAAACATGTTACATTGAATAAAAACACGAAAATTATATCCAGTTTGGTAGAAAAGTAACTTATCTTGCCTTTAATAACATTTATTTGTTATATATTTGTTTTTTCACAACTTTTTCGAATCTATGTGTACAGTAAAACAAACCCGAATAAACATTTAAAAAGGTAAGTAAAAACACTAAAAACATATCCAGTTAGGCAGAAAAGTAACTTATCTTGCCTTTGGTAACATTTGTTATATATATATATATATATATATATATATATATATATATATATATATATATATATATATATATATATATATATATATAAAACCACTTTTTCGGATCTCTGTCGATAAACCCATTTCATTTTTATTATGCTAATTCACTCGCTTATTGCCATATACTCTCTCTAACACCCATTTTTCCAATCAAAACGATTATGTTTTTTTTTAACTACAGTAACACCCAATTTTCATTATTCTGACATTTGAAATGATTTGCAAATTATATTTCCAATATTATATGCATCTAACCGTCTAGGATAGTGAGCCTTTTGTACTACCGTAGTTTGACACGATGAATAAAAATAATGTTTTACTATCAAAACAAACCAATATTGTGTGACTATTGAAGACAGCGCGTTAAAGAATTGGGTTATTTAAAAAAAAAAAAAAAAACGAATAAAACGTCTTCTTCCTGGCAGGATGATTTTAAAGACGCAACAAAAAATGGTGTAAACAATTGGGTCAAATGTCTATCAAAAACATTGTTTTCATGTAAGTCAACTTGTATTTAATAAAATTCACACTTTTTTTCCACTGTCCGACCATATTGAATACAGACGAACTTCAATATTTGCTTAACTTGTAGACATAGTTTCAATCATTAAATTATTTTTTGTTATTGAGTTCGATTCTAGCTGATGGCATCGAAATAATTTTTTTTTAACTTTTGAAATCATGACTATACATTAGGTCAATATATAATATGAAATAATATGAAATCTGCTTAAATTAAATATCATATTTAAGCATATTTTACGACCGGGTAACACTAGGCGCCCTTGCTAGTGTGTATATATATATATATATATATATATATATATATATATATATATATATGATCTGAATTATATCTTTTCTTAATTGCCTTTAATTTTATCACTGTGTCTCTGTTTTTCTTCATTGCACCTTTTGGCCTTTTGGTCAAGATCAAAGTGTAGTATCTGTTCTTCAGATGCTGCACTTCGATTTCTTGTTCTCTTTCGGTGGAGGAGCAGTCCTTCACGACTGAGACAATTTTTTATTTTTGTACCTTTTCTCCACGTTAAAAAACGACCCTTGTGTCTAACTCTGTCCCGTGGGGAGGCATAGTAAATAGGTACACCATGGAATATATATATATATTTTTTTTTTTTTTAAATCTGGGCTTCTTTTATTTTTTTAGTTTTTTTAATCTATGTGTTGCATAGCAAAATTTATGACTGCCTATAAACATTATTTTGCTGAAGACATTTCATCTGGTGAGATGAAGTATTTGTTAAAAATCCATCGATTAAGGAAAAACTTCAAATTTTTATATTTCTTGTCGATTAATAAATTTGGTATAGTTTTTTTTAATTTGTAGAATTTAATTTCAAATTTATATATATATATATATATATATATATATATATATATATATATATATATATGATTTTATGACTTCGGTTCGTTGACTGTCATGGCTCTTATGGGCTGCGACGTTGTTTGGCTGTGGAATTTATGACTAAAACAGACTTTCTATAAGAATGAAGAGTGAAATTTTGATTGCATTTTTATTTTATTTATTTACTTATTTGCTAGTTTAGATATAAGAGAGAACAATTGACATTTATAGTAACATATATCTTTCACATTTCCCATATTATTTACAAAATGTCAAAAATGACAATTCTTGTTGGAAATTAGAACATCTCCCAGAGGGAGGGAGGGGGAGAGAGAGAGAGAAGGGGAAATAGAGACGGGAAGATAAGGAGCGAGAGAGGCTTTTATTTATTTATTTATGACTAGATTAGTATTTTTCTGTCCATGTTAATATGGTGAAAGTGAATTTTCTTGCTCACACACCCCTTTTCAGAATTTGTGGCGGTGGGTCGCCCGCCCGCCATCAGTTGACGGTTTCTCTTGTACCAAACGGTCATAACAACATTTGAAGTTTAATTTCCGGTTAAGATTTTTTTATACTGTGCTCCTCCTCCATTTTAACTGAGATTAGACCATTACTGTAACGACCCTGCCCTCATTGATTTTGCTGTGGGAGTTCTAGGAGGTCCTCTCTTTGAGAAGTGGATTAGTTTATTGCTCATCGCCTGAGGCGCTCTTACTGGGAAATACCGGCGGGGCTTCCCAGGCACTTTTTGCAGGTCAGAGCCCCCCCCCGCCCTCCTTGAGAGCGCCGACTTCTCGATCCCACTTTCCGACTCAGGTGTCTTAGTTCTTGCAGTGAAACAGAAACAAAAATTTAATTTAGACAGTTTTCAATCGATATAAATTTAAAAAAATAATTAATTAAACTCAATTTCTTTTCGAATTATCTGATGAGTTTTAGTAATCAAATAAAAATTCAATTTGTTTTACTTCATATTTTTTTATTTAAAAAAACATTATTCAAGTAAATTTTTGAAAATTTTTATCCTAAAATGTTCCCTGTGATTTTACGTAACAGTTGTGATTTATTTTACTTTTTAATTTCAACTGTTTGGTGCAAAAGAAGCAGTTTGATAGCAGACCACGGCCATTAATTCGAAATAAGTGGCGTGTAATCAGGAGAATTCAATATAGCCGTTAATATATATTAATTGAACTCTGAAGGGAGCAGAACGATAGGACCTTAAAATTATTCTGTCAATAATTAGTCTCCGGATATAAAGAAGGTCTTATAACTGGAGTATTTTTTTTTAGGTTTCACAGCTAGTACGAAGATATGTGGGTTATTTGGAGGTATATAAAGGTCTGTTGTTTTTAGGCTTTGGAATTTTAAAGAAGAAAAAAAAATGTTCAGCGAAAGGTTTTGAGTGGATGCCCCCCCCCCTCGGAGTTGGTGAGACACCTTTTCTGTATTTTATAAACAACCAAAGACCTACTTCGTCTGGGCACCTTACTGTGGCATAATATTTATGGAGACTAGTTTGGTAGACCATTGCAATGATATATTAAATGATTATGAACGAGGATGAAAATTCGACATGTATGGCATTGAGAGCAAAGGTGGAGATACCTAAAAGCTCGATACGTTTCGCCCACTTAGTGCAGGCGTTTTCAAGAGTTAAATGCGAACATTTTTTACTCTTGAAAAAGCTTGCACTAAATGTGCGAAACGTTGAGTTTTTAGGTCTCTCCTACTTTAATATCTATATATAATGAACTCTCTTTCTGTGTGTGCACGTGTGAGTTTGTTCCCTATGCATTCGAAAACGGCTGAGTCGATTTTTATGAAATTTCACACAAAAGTACTTCATGTGCCTGGCAGTGTTCTTAGATGGGTTTTATATCAGAATGTTTGATAAGATCCAAATAATCCGATGAAAGAAGGAACAGGCAATTTTGACCAAAGTTAACACCTTAACACAGTCTAACATCAAAAGTTCATTTGAAAAGTTTTATTGCCACACAAGCCGGAAGCCCTAGCATATAAAATGAACAGTGGGTTCTTTGATATGACAGGGGCATGTTTGAAATGAATGTTTTTGTTTAAAGCACGCTTGCACCATAATACTTGACATTTTCATTTTAAACTTAAATTCAAGCCATTACCACTGCACAAGCAGTAAGGCCAGGCATATAAAATGAATAGTACATTCTTTTATATGACAGGGGCGCATTCAAAATGAATGTTTCTGCTAGAGCACAATTGAAGCATGATACTTGACATTTGCATTTTAAACTTTAAGCCATTAGATATAAGAAATTTATAAAATTAACAGTAAGTTCTCTACAGTGCAATGTCGACTACATTGTAAACTATCATTGCGGGGAGGCATATGATGCTTCCTCTAGGTGTAACGCGATGGATCCCCGACAAGAGCAGGCAATCAATCTATTTGATTGAAAAATGTGCGATTTCACCAACTTTGATGACAATAAAAATATGGGAATGTGAAACATTCATTGACTATCATTCAATCCCGAGCAACGTCGGGTCTCCCTGCTAGTGTATGATGACTGAACTTATGTATTCATGACCTGAAAGTTTCATCTCTCTGTTGGAGATATTGATGGAGTGAGTCTCTAAGAAAGCAACTGCTGTCGTGGACATGCGTCAGAAGCAGAACTGTTATTGAATTCCTGGCAGAAGTGAATTGAGAATGGTGGTGACCATGTAGAAAAATAAATTCTGGGGCATAAAAGGGCACTCGTTTTAATGGTATCACTCTTGTCTTTGTAGCCCCTCAACTTTTTGAGTTATAAAAAAGAAAAGGACCCTTTACTTTTTGGAACAGCCCTAATATAGATAAGCGTGCTCCGGACGTCCATGCACAGCCATCGTTCACTGCTGGTAAAGGTGCATTATGATGGTGACTATAAAGAAAATAAATTTTGGGGCACCACTCCTGCCTTTGTAGCTCTTTAACTTTTGGAGTTAAAAAATAGGAGGCTTTACCTTTGGAACAACCCCCATATATAAATTATAAATAATTATTTTTATATACTTACAGACACTACTATTTTATGCTTATGTAATCATCAGTGCAGGAGATGACGATCAACGTTCGTCAAAGGATTCAATCCTTGCAACAAAGCAACCTTTGGCTCCACTAGCAGTGTAATCCTGTACACCCCCCTTTTTTTAACGGTGTTGTTACATTTTAAGCGACCCGACATGTTGTAGACTCCGTTGCAAAAAAAAAAAAAAAACCGGAAGAAAATAAGAAGCTTTACTCTTTCTTTTTATTTATTTTTTTTTTTTAACAAAAGCCTTTATATCTGGTATTTCCAACCACAAATTTTTTGCTAAATATTTAAACAATTAATTTCTTCTTCACCGGTTATTTGTGACTCTTTGCCTTTGCAGTGACGTTATCCATGTGTCTTGAACACATGCTTTTCCAAACACTGGCCGTCTTCAACACGTTTCTCTCATGTCTGGAACACCATTTCAAGCACTGCTTCTACATCCACGTTTGTCCTTTTTATCTCTACTTTGACGTCACTTTGCACAGCCGGCTTGGTCATTTGCGTATCTTTATGCAGATGCTGCTGCTGCTCCCAGCATCAGCGGATCTGTTACAACAGAGCCACCATTCATTGCTACGAAATTAAGGGACATTTTAACATTAATGAAGCTAAACGTTTAATACAGATGACTTTAGTGATCAAGTAATGGGAAGTTACGATCTCGCGCACAAGGCTAGCTGACCCACTTTTTCAATTTCCCCAGACAGTGCTCATGTTTGAAAGAAAAGCGTGAAATGAGTCAATAAAAAGAGTCTCTATGTAATAAACAATCCTTAAAAAAGAATTCTTACTCCAGCTGACTTCGCCCACCCCATTCTAACACAGCTTAATGGTTAACAAGAATTCTTTTTTTTAAATTCCATTTCAAGGTAATTTAATTTTACGCAATGAAATCGACACTTTTTATATATTGTTTGTATAGTTGCGATATCAGTCGAAATATTAACTAATTTGCATATTAGTTTTGAAAAAGGACATTTGAGAAAGAGGATTTTTCTCGAAATATATTAATGGAACACGGTCACATACAGTACATCACTGTAAAAGTTTGACTTTTCAAGTAGGTATCATGATTGGCAAAATCTCGGTAAATATATATATATATATATATGTATGTATGTGTGCATATATATATATATATATATATATATATATATATATATATATATATATATATATAATTTTTTTTGTCTTCCTCAACACCGACAACATTCCCTTTGCATTGTGTGATAACTTCTAATACTTACCTTTATACATGACTCTTTTTAATCCAATAATTGTTTTGATTTTAATAACTAGTTCTGTTTCGGATTTTTTTTTTTTTTTTTCGTAGACAAAAGTTTAGTATTTGTGTTCAAATTTTTCTTTCCCTATTTTATTTGACTAGCGTGATTTTGTACAAGTTAAAAAAAAAAAGAAAAAAAATCCCCCCTCCCACCACCACCTGTGCAAATGGATTTTTCTTTCATTTTCTAATATTTGCTGTCATTTTTAATGGATGAATTTGTAGTAAAATTATGAAAATCTTTATTTAATGAATAAATGCGATAATTCTGTTTCATATTCATAAAAAGTTATTAATGAAATGTTTATTATTTTAATTTTTGTATTTCAAATATAAAGAACTTTTCGAAACGATAGAAAATCAGCAAATCCTGCTAGTATGCACACGTATAATATTTCCCCAAAACCTCTGGCGTTGATGGAGGGGAGACTAAAACTTGCTGCTATGGTTTTAAATGATCTGAAATAACAGCAAGGGGAGACTTGATTCCAAATATATCTCATATGTTATAACTTCCCTCTTTTGGAAATAGGGTAAGATTATGAATATCTCCAATATTGAATAATCCTGAAACACTGTGAAATTTACTTTATGTATGAAAACCAAAGAGAGGAAATATAACATATGAGAAATATTTGGAATCAAGTCTCCCCTTGCTGTTATTTCAGATCATTTGAAACCATAGCAGCAAGTTTTAGTCTCCCCCTCCATCAAAGCCAGAGGTTTTGGGGAAATATCAGATATTTTGTAATTCCTATGCAAAATTAGGAAAACAAATGACTATGATTGAAACATTTTATGGCTGTAAAAAAGTGCCCAAAATAGGCTCTGGATGATGGATGATTCCCTTAATGTGCGATTTTAAGGGCAAATGTCACATAGCCCACTACACAATTCAAGTTATTACCTTTCCAACGAGCTTTCATTTGTTAAATTCTGATCCATAATCGCTGAGATTTGGAACTTATAACATTGCCAAGAAAGGTGGTGTGTGTGTGTGTGTGTGTGTATATAAGTGAAAAGTATTTAAATTCCATTTCAAGGTAATTTAATTTTACGCAATGAAATCGACACTTTTTATATATTGTTTGTATAGTTGCGATATCAGTCGAAATATTAACTAATTTGCATATTAGTTTTGAAAAAGGACATTTGAGAAAGAGGATTTTTCTCGAAATATATTAATGGAACACGGTCACATACAGTACATCACTGTAAAAGTTTGACTTTTCAAGTAGGTATCATGATTGGCAAAATCTCGGTAAATATATATATATATATATATATATGTATGTGTGCATATATATATATATATATATATATATATATATATATATATATAATTTTTTTTGTCTTCCTCAACACCGACAACATTCCCTTTGCATTGTGTGATAACTTCTAATACTTACCTTTATACATGACTCTTTTTAATCCAATAATTGTTTTGATTTTAATAACTAGTTCTGTTTCGGATTTTTCCATAATCGCTGAGATTTGGAACTTATAACATTGCCAAGAAAGGTGGTGTGTGTGTGTGTGTGTATATATATATATACATATATATATATATATATATATATATATATATATATATATATATATATATATATATATATACACACTAAGTGAAAAGTATTCAGGAGATAAAATTCATGAATGAAAACGAGGTATTAAGAGTGCTTAATAAAAAAGAACAAAATCATATGTATTTATTATAATTATTATTATTATGTTAAGAAGATAAGGGCGTTGGATCACCTAAAATTGATATCCTTATCGATGTTCTTTAAAAAAATAATTTTCAATATATGAGCTAAATAGCAAGATTTATGATTATTTCGCTAAAGACATTTCCGCTGAAGATGTGAGCCATGCATTGAAAATCCATGGGTTAAGGAAATAATTTTAAATCTCTTGTATTCCTTTTTTTTTTTTTTTTTTTCAAATAAAATTTTTGTTGAAAAATTCTATATTTTTACTTCACAAAATTTAACTTCAAATCCCCCCTCTCTCTCTCATATATAAACGTTGACACACCGGTTCCCGCTGGATCACCGGAGTTAAGCAACGTTGAACCTGGTCAGTACTAAATGGGTGACCATTTAGGAGTTCCAGGTGCTGTATGTACTCTCAGCTTATCTCGGCATTGTCTCCAGTCGTCCTGGACTTCTCCTTGCCACTGGACTCAAACAGTGCCGATTCAGGAGGGGGGTGTGGTTGGGATTGCGCAACGCTTGCCTCACAATTACACGCGCAGCTTCCTCTACGGGATATCCTTTGTCTTTCGAGACTGGACGGAGGCATCGACTCAAACACACACACACACACACACACATATATATTAAGCTCGGCGGATCAAAGACGAAACCTGGAATCTTCATTGTTTGACCCTCCTTCCCCGCGTCTGCGCGTGTCTACCTCCCTCCCCTTGCTTTCATTTCCTAAACAGCTGTCTGAGTACCATTCAGTAAATTATTTCTAGTTTCTGCCAACTTTGTTTTCTTCTTCGTCTCTACTATCCTTCTTTTAACTGATTCTTTTCATATCTTTTGACTTGAATGTGTAGATCAATGCTGTTTAGGTGGGGCACATATGGTTTACTTTACACGTGGACAGTGGAAGGTTTTATAACACCCCCCCCCTCCACACACACAGATATTCACTTTTGTCTTTTTTTTAAAAACTTTTTTATATCCTTTTTCCACTTCTACCTCCTCCTTCCTATTTCTTACTTCTTTCACCCATTTTACTTGTTCGTTTCTTTTTTTAAACTTTCTTTTTTTTTTTTTTTAGCCCATTCTCTATCTTTTTTCCTTTTTTTCTTTCTTTCCATGTCTTTTCCTTTTCTTTTTCCCTTTTCCTCTTTTCCTTTACATTCCCTTTCTTTCCCTTTTCCTTTCTTTCCCTTTTACTTTCTCTCTCCCTTTTCCTTTCTCTCTCCTATTCCCTTTTTTCTTTTTTCCCTTTTCTCGTTTGTTTTTACTTTTCCTCTCCTTTTCTCTTTCCTTTCACTTCCTCTGTCTCTCTCTCTCATATTCCCTCTTCTTTTCAATTCACAGTTTCCTTTAATTTTCTACGCACATTTCTCCTTTATGATTTTTGTTGGACGGAACTGTAGAGAGGAGCTGGAGTGAGGTTGGTGGGTCGTGGGAAGTGTTCCTATTGAGTGAACTTCCCTCCTCTTCACCCTCTCTCTTTCCTGCCCAATTTCCCCTCCCCCTCTCACACACACTATCTCGTTTTAAAACAAAACAAAAACACAAAACGAGTCCGTTGACAAGTGTGTGTGTGTGTGTGTGTGTGTGTGTGTGTGTGTGTGTGTGTGTGTGTTACTCGCTTGTGTAGAGTAGAGAATCATAATATTCTTACCATATCATGAGGGGAGGAGGGCACGTCTCTCTCTCTCTCTTTTAAAGGAGAATAACTACATCAAACTAAATGGGAAACAATATACAAACGGTAACTGCCAAAAAGAACTCTGTGGATGGCACAAGTAGGTATCTTTATCTTTTGCTACCCCCCCCCCCAAAAAAAAAATAAAATAAAAAATAATAAACTTTTTACTTTTCAGTTTACGGTGTTTTAGACATTGTTTCTTTTTGTTTGTTTGTTTATCAGCTGCAAATTTACCAAGTCATCTGTGACATCTATTTAATCATTGTCACATATAATTGTTTGATATTTTTAATTAATAGAAACCACATTTCTTTTGTTTCAATTATTAGTAAAAGTTCAATGTTTCGAAAAAAAAATAAATAAATAAAATTTTTCAAACTTCTGGAGAAAAAAAATCAACCAACTTTTTACAGATTAAAATATTTTATGATTTTTTTTTTTTTAATGTCTTCCTATCTTTGTTGCTATATTCACAGACAGCGGATGCTTATTTAGAATTAAATCTATTTTAAAACTCTAAATTGCAGAAAAATCTTTATGATGTACGTACGTACCGGTCACGGAACGAAGATGTCATATTCCAAAAATCCCGTAAATTGATCAAGTATTTTTTTTATTTATAGAGAAAAGCGATTTTAATAGAAAATTGGGTACTTATGCACTTATTACCGTACTAAAATAATAACTCCATTATTTAGAAAGTCATTCTTAACACGGGGGGGGGACTTTTGTAACTATTCTGTACTTTCACCTAACAATTTAATAAAAATGATATCGTAAAACTCCAATTAAACTTGAAAATACGATTTTTAAAAATAGCACGGTAACATAAGTGCACAAATACTGAAAATTGTAGCCATTATAAGGCTGATTAATCTCGATATTCCGAATTGAGTTATCTCTCGCTTATTTATAAAACATGGCTGATCAAAACAACGTGTCGCTTCGTCATAAAATTTGATTTTCTTTAGTTAAAAAACAAACAAAAAAAAAACTATTGGTCAATGTATCTGATTTTTTGAATATATCTTTGTTCCTTAGCGGATACGTACATCATAATTTTTTTTAAACATTTTTATTTTCTTCTGTATCTTTGTTGTAAAATATTTAATTCCAAACAAATACTTCACAACGTTTTGGTTGATGCAATCTCCGGCCTTTTTCGGACGTATCTATTCGAATTTTTCCCGCTATTCCGCGTTTTCTTGTTATTCTTGGTGATTATTATCACCTTTAGTAATTTGGTTGAACAATAACAATCCCTCAGAAATTACAGTCTCTGTTTAATTGTCTGGCAGAGTTAGACACAAAATCTGTTTATAACGTGAAAAAAAAAAAAAAAAAAAAATCCTGCTTACCCGAAGAGACACCTTAGATTGGAACAAAAATAATTACCTCAGTCTAGAAGGATTTTTTTCATCTATTGACCGAGAACGGAAAAACTAAGTGACAATCAGAGACTTTATCTGCTCTATCGTTTTCATGGCGAGTGCTTTCTGAGCTCCAATTTATGATCCCTCCTAGCTAAAATTTCACAACAAACCTTCGTCTTTTGGTGAAGATCAAAGTGTAGTATCTGTTCTTCAGATGCTGCACTTCCATTTCTTGTTCTCTTTCGGTGGAGGATCAGGCCTTCTTCACGACTGAGACAATTTTTTATTTTTGTACCTTTTCTCCGCGTTAAAAAACGACCCTGGTGTCTAACTCTGTCTCGTGGGGAGGCATTGTAAATAGGTACAACCACTACCAACAATCCCCCAACTTTTTAAATATCTCTAAATCTAAACGCAGATTCCATAAACAAAGCTTCTTTCCTAGAACTACCCGCACGAGGAACACTGGCCTGCTTCCCGATCGACTACAATATGGTAGCCTTCAAGTCCAATGCAAACAAGTTGAATCCCCCTTAAATAGTCAAATTTCACCCAACTCATGGTAATCGTGAAGAAAGAGAGAGCCTGTTTCCTCCGTTTGACTATAGGTGGCGTTACTGTCTGTCCACCCAGTTACGGAAGCACAAAATGTATATAATGCCACCCTTGAAATAAAAATAAATGTTTTTGTTATATTTTAATTTTAAACATGGTTTTTTTTGGGGGGGGGGTGCAAACATATTTAAGTTTTGTTTTTTGCTTTTTCAAACATATTTACGTTTTTTTTTTGTTTGTTTTTGCAAGCATATTTAAGTTTTATTTTTCCAAACATTTACGTGTTGTTGCTTGTTTATTTTAAAACATTTACGGTTTTTTTGGGTTTTTTTTTTTTTTTTTTTTTTTTTTTTGCAAGCATAAACTAAATATTTTTGAAATATTTTTCTTTTTGAAAAGTTTGCTTATGCACTTATTGGTACCGCGCTATTTTTTAATAGTAGTTTCAAGTAAGATTCAGATTTTACAATATCCTTTTTCAAATATATATATATATATATATATATATATATATATATATATATATATATATATATATATAAATACTTGCGGAAAAGGTAAAATAAGTGCAGAAAAATTAAGAAAAAAGGGGGGGGTCCATAAAAAAGATAAAAGAAAAAACGTTGATTTTTTTATTATTATCATAAGAGCGTAAAAAATACTCGCGGAAAAACGGTTGTACCCATAAATATGTTTAAAAGAAAAATATAGTAAAAACATTTAGTTTATGCTTGCAAAAAAAAAAAACGTAAATGTTTAAAAATAAACAAGCATCAAAACGTAAATGTTTGGAAAAATAAAACTTAAATATGTTTGCAAAAAAAATAAAACTTAAATATGTTTGCACAAAAAAAAAAAGAAACATGTTTAAAATTAAAATATAACAAAAACATTTATTTTTATTTCAAGGGTGGCATTATATACATTTTGTACTTCCGTAACTGGGTGGACAGACAGTAACGCCACCTATAGTCGAACGGAGGAAACAGGCTCTCTCTTTCTTCACGATTACCCAACTCATTAACGATTACTACACTAGTACCTTACATTCATTAACTCTTATCCTTGAGTAGCATTCTAGTCTTGATAAGTGGTAACTCCGACTTCCTTGTAAAAAAAAATAAATAAATATATTTGATTGTTAATAAACGCTCGTAACTGTTAAGCCACGGTTCAATAACTCTAATATAAATAAAATGTTCTTTTAAAATATTTGAAAAGGGAGAAAGGTTGGCTAAAGTTATACAAATTATCTTCGTGTCATGAAAAAATCCAATTTTTAATCCTATTTATTTCTTATTTTATTTATTTATTTAAACAAATCTTTTAAATGAAATCTAAAAATAGCGATACATTTTAAAAGAAAAACGACTTTTCTGTAATACTTTAAATAGATTTGCAGTAAGAATAAATACTTCTTGGCCAAGAAGAGAGGGATTTGAAAAATATTGTTTTGTTCTCATCGTCAGAATCATAAAAACAAGGCGCTTCTACACTATTGGGACGAGATTTTGTAGTCGATAAATGGAGTTTTGAGATAAAAAAAAAAAAAAAAAAAAAAACAATGGTTTCAACTAATTTTTTTTTTTCCAATCCTAATAAATTACAATGGTAGCTTCCAAATTATGCAGTCGAAATTACCTGAATATTACTGAATTATTAAAAAAAAAAAAAACTTTAATCGTGGTAGCAGGCGAAAAATTGCCGCCATATTGTTTAAATCGAAACGGAAAATTTACCTCCCTTTTGAACTCTTCTGTGTCTTACGATCGTTTTCATCAAATTCTATTTTTTATTTGCTTCAATAAATAATTTTTTTACCTTATTGATTTTCGTAATTTTTGGATATAATCCTCTTAAAAATACAAGGAATACGTAGATACCATTGTTTTCATGTGAAATTCAGTATTACAATTTCCGAAATTTCGTCCCAATAGTGTAGAAGCGCCCAAAACAAACATTCCAACGAAACATTTCTTCACATTATTTGTAATAATGAATGGGCAACCAAAAGGATTTTGATTCTTTTTCGTTATTGTAGCGAAATTAGAAAATTGAAATATTGAATTCCAAGTGAAACCCATGGTATCTACTGAATTGTCATGTCGCACTGTCGCAGTGATGAAATTATCAAAAAATTACGAAAAAAGATAAGGTAGAAAATTAATTATTAATGAATACAGTTTTCGAAGTCGATTAGCAAAAATTAAGTTTTGCTAAATTTGCTACTGATTTTCAAATTTTAGAAAAGATTTAACTCAATTTTAATGATTTGAACTTTTTTGTGTGCAAAACTCAGTTTTCGCTAATTGTCTTTGAAAACTATTTTCATTAATAATTAATTTTTTATCTCATCGTTTTTCGTAATTTTTGGATATGTTTATTACTGTGACATAACAATTCTGTAGATATCATTGGTTTCACTTGAAATTAAATACATTTGTCGCTCTAAGTCATGATCTACTCATGCAGTTATCTTCGGAGGGGCAACAAATTGGCAATAAGCCTCCCCAAAGTCCTAGTTCTCTTCGCACTTATCCTTTCCATCCTCCTCGACCCTTTGGTGTTATGCCTGTTTATGCCGACTCTACTATTTTTTTTTTTTTTTTTTTTTTTAGGATGGGTGAGTAATTTACTATTATACGGTTTCAGTTTTCTTGGTTTCTATGATGTTCGTTTATCTATTTGCCTTACTTCTCTTGCGGTTTCTATACGTCCGCTTTGCGTTTGCAACTCATGTGTATAAATCTCTCTATTCAAGGGTATTATTTAATATTGCAGCCGTTTTCATTATTGTTGTCTGTTGTATCTTCTCAGCTATCCCCTAATTTCAATTTCTCTCATTCTTTTTTCAATGTCTTTTTTGGGATTGTTCCTAGTGCTCATATTATTATTGGTGTTATCCTGATCTTCGTCATAATCCATATCCCTTTCTCTTTCTCCTTGATATTCACTCTGTGATCTGCTGGAACGGCGAAATCTACGATCTGGCAGGACTTTTCTTTAACTATTATCACATCTGGCCCCTTTGCTTGGGTAACTTTATCTTTCTACATCAATATCCCGTAGGATTTTGTAATTTCCGTTTTCAAATACTGCTTCCGGTTTGAGCTTGCATTATTTGTCTGGGTGTTCAAAATGTAGTTGTTTACATAGTTCCCAGTGTATTGCTTTCCCGTCTTGATCATGTTTATTCTTATATTCTTTTGGGGTTAGTTTGTATTCACTTATGTGGTTTATCATGTCGTCCTTTTATTTACAGAGTCTACATTTGCTGTTTTGTGTCTTGGTGATCTTTGCTTTGATATACTTGGTTCTAATCACCTTATCTTGTGCGGCTGATGTTGGCGATTCAGTTTCTTTGTTTACGAGCCCTTTTTGTAGACAAGTGTTTTCGGGAGTCTTTTGTCATCCTTATGAATCATTTGCGTCATCTTTTTTTTTTCCTCGCCTTATCCCTCATCTCTATCACCTTTCTTACAATGTCTCTTGCTAGGTCGGAGATCATCATATCAGATTTGGTCATGATCGGTCCACTGGTGTGGGATGTAAGAGAGTGTATATAGATAGGCTATGACCTTGATCTTTATCTTGGAAAATGTTGTGCACTATCCCTAGGTGGGGGACTATCATCATGCTAGGTTTGGTCATTATCGGTCCACTGGTGTGGGCTGTAGAAGTTGTACATACAGACACACACACAAACGCTACTACTTTATATAGAGAGATAATGACTTGAATTAAAGTTTAAAATGCAAAAACCAAGTATCATGTACTGTAAACAGAAACATTAATTTCGAACGTGCCCCTGTCATATCAAAGAACCTACTGTTGATTTCATATGCCGGGGCTTTTTGCTTGTGTGGTAATAAAACTTCTCAAATGCACTTGTGATGTTAGGCTGTATAAGGTGTTAACTTTGGTAAAAATCGCCTGTTCCTTCTTTCATTTCGACTATCGATACTTATCAAAAATATTCCGATGCAAAACCTATCTAAGGACACTACCAGGCACATAAAGTACATTCGTGTGAAATCTTAAAAAAATAGGCCCAACTGTTTAGGAGGCCGTAGGGAACTAACTCACACACAGAATTCCTTTAGATAGTTTTTTTTTTTTATTACATCTTCACTTTGATGTAGGGAGCTACTATCAGGGACATAAGTTGCAGGGATACTATGTAGGGAGTTGAGCAGCAAGATGTCTGTTCACATTACATTTGAACTTCTTCATGTCAATACAGTTGGGAAGCAGAAACCCAGAAGAGAATTCCAGTCTCCCAGTTCTGAGGAAGAAACTATTAAAGTAGACGGCTTTCTTACATCTAAGGATCTCTACTGTGTAGGGGTGGAACTTTGCTGCTTGTCGGGAGTATTTACGTTGAGTGGGTACAAGAGCTTGTAGTTCATCGAAGCATCCGCCATTAAAATACTTGCAAAACAGGCAGAGGGATGCAACATTTCGTCGATGGGACAAAGGCTGAAGCTTAGATGACAGTTCAAATCCTATCAGGTTGGCAACTCTATTTTGAACCCTGTCCAGGAGTGAGAGACTAGTAGCAGATACACCAGCTCAAACGTGACAACAATACTCCATAAATGGGCGAATTGTAACCTTGTAAAGGTGCAGGATACCTTCAGGTGCAAGTAGCTTTCTAGCATGGTAAAGAGAGCCCACCTTTTTTGCAGCAGCTTTGGCAATGCTCTCGATGTATTTGTTCCAACTCATGTTCCATGTGAACGTCAAGCTGAGGCGTTTGAAAGAAGTACTTTCAAGTAACGTATCTTTGGCCATATCTATTGGTGGTTGAGAAGGTTTCTTGTAATTATTAAAGAAAACAAGCTTAGTCTTGGCAGCATTGAATGGTACCATCCATTTTTGACCCTATTCCACTACAGACTGGAGGGGTTCCTCTAGGGTTTCCGCCATTGCCTTGATCATGTATTCATTCGTTTTCCCCTCGTGCCTGTTATAGTTTGGTGTCGTCAGCAAATATACCCATCTCAGACACCATTTTTTCAGAGTGGTCACTTATGAATATCAGGTCCAAGGATCGACCCCTGAGGTACACCCGCATTTATATTATACTAGCGGGGGGTACCTGGCGTTGCCCGAGTATTTGGAGGTGTGTGCGTTTTTTGGTAAGTGAAAACAAAAATCGTTGGTTGTTTAAAAAAAAAAAATGAAGCCTTGACACACAGTTGGAAAATAATATAGTGTGAAAAAAAAAACATGCGACTTGGTAGGTGCCGTTTTGATGAGTTAATGACGTCAACTTTGAGTGTGGGGCAGTGTTTTATTAGTATTAGCATTTATTTGCTTTCCCACCAAAGCAAAATGTGACACGAGGTCGTTTTTAAAGTAGGATTAAACTAACTTCCCCGAAAAAAAAGCAAACGGGGCACTCTGGTTGGGTCCAAAAATAATAATTGTCCCAGTATAGAGGGTTTCCCCTCCATTGACTGGGACAAATTATCTTAAGTGCAGCATCTGCAGAACAGATACTACACTTTGAGGTATTTATTTGCTCCCCCACTGAGCAAATTAGGCACAAGGCCGATTTTTAAAGTGAGGAACGAAGGGGAAATGGGGACCAACTCCCCAGGGAGTAGGGGAGCTGGATAGTGACAATTGGTATGAAGGGTTGCCCCTACATTGACCAAGGTCTTATATGTTGGGTTTCCCCCACATATGGTCTTTGCTTGCAGTATCTGCCGGAACAGATACTACACTTTGATCCCAACCCGAAGGCCAAGAACAACAGAAAAAGGCAAGTCTCTTACCGCGAGGCTGTTTGCTTCTTTTTTTTATACGAAAAAGCTTAATGCACGTGCGGCGATCGAAGATTGTTGAATATTTATCTTTTCAAAGTCGGACAAATTAAATAGACAGGGGACCCTGGTTGTTAGCTCGTAGATATTATCATTTAGGCGCGATATAAAAAGTTTTAAGAAGTTGTGAGGCGACCGATCGGTTCTTGGAAAAAAGCCTTTCTTGGACATACCCGAAAATGCACACACACACACAAACATTTTCACTTTTATATTCATAGAAGACTAGCGGGTGTTTGGAGGTGTGTGTGTTTTTTGGTAAATGAAAAGAAAAATCGTTGGCCGGGTGTTTCGAGGTGTGTGTGCTCTTAAATGAAAAAGAAACGCGGAGGGAGGGGGGGAGGTAAAAAAAGTTTTGGTAATTAGGTAGAATCGAACCCGAAGCCCTGAGGCGAAGTTGGAAAATAAAATGTGAAAAACACATGACACGTTAATCACTTGGCCAGCAAGAATGAGTTACTGAAAGAAGTTTGAATTTATTTAATTAAGAAGAGAATTGACAGGTGCCCGCACTAAATGACGTCAAGTGGAAGTCGTAGAGTTAACATTTTGTGCAAGCGTCATGACGACGACGTAAGCAATAGCTATTCAGCAGTTAACATTTTCTGCGGGATAGTTTTTAATGAGGTCAATAACCCGGTTTGTTTAGTTTTACCTAACTTTGGGGAAAAACGGCTCCCCCATTTATTAGGGGAGTGGCTCATCTTGAAATTAAAGCAACTGTCTGATATGACGAGGGTAAGCCGACATTGACCAAACGTTACATCGCTTTCTAGAGACCACTGGCAGTGGGCCAGAATTCAAATCAAGTATCACTTTTTTTATACTGAAAAACGAAAGCAAACATGCGGCGATCCCAAAATGTCGAATATTTAACGTTTCAAAGTCGGGCAAATTAAATAGACAGGCAACCCCCGTTGTTAAATCGGAGATATTATCATTTAGATAACATAAAAAGTTTTAAAAATGAGCAATGGCCTTGAGAAGCTGCCGGAAAAAAGCCTTTTGCAGACATACACAAAAAGCGAAAATACATACATACACACATTTTTGCTTTTATATATGTAGATTGTTTAGATATGTGACCATCGAGGACAACCTGGATTCTTCTCTTATTTAAGAAGGATTTAATTATGTTAAGTATTCGTCCAGTAATACCATATGATCTGATTTTCCTGAGAAGACCATCGTGCCATACTCTGTCAAAAGCCTTAGATATATCTAGGGCTTCTGCTCTACTCTTCCTTACCTTATCCATCAGTGCATGGTATATACGTTCAGAGATTAAAGTTAGAATATCTGCAATAGAACGTGCTTGCCTAAATCCATATTGATTGTCGGACAGAAGTTTAGCAACTGCAAGGTAGTGGACTAGAGCTTGATTAATTATGGACTCAAATATTTTGGCGAAAAGAGGGAAGAGGCTAATGAGACGTAATTGGATGGGTCAGTTCTTTCAACAAAGTTCTTGTAAACTGGTAACACAGAAACAGGGTGGAAGTGGTTTGCTGGGTCCAAATTACAGTTTGAGAAAAACTGACAGGCAAGTATGTTTAGCTTTCTTAGTTGCCGTGCAAACAACCTCATGGTTGTTGGATAGTGGGGGAATTGTTGATTGCCCATTATTTTCTACATTGTTGCAGATTTTCCAGAAATCATGAGTTTCTAATTTCTGCGCTTCAATGCGTTTTCTGGTGGTTTCGGTATATTCTCTCTTAGCTGTCGCTACTTCTTTCTTACAATTACTTCTAGTTTCTATAAACTTTTGTCTGTTTGTACAGAACTTATGCCGGATAAATCTGTGGTATGCATGTTGCCTCTGAGCAATGGCAGCTGTGCAAGTAGACGTGAACCATTGGGAAGAGTGTTGTTTGCTATAGAACTTCGATGTAGGAACATGTGCTTCAGTTGCTGCTTTGAACCATTCAGTGGTCACATTTGTGCACTGTTCCGCAAGAAGAGTAAAGATATTTACCCATGGGGCATCTCTGATGTGATCCCTGATGGTCTCCCAGTCAGCTTGTCATTTTGAGCAATGGTTCTTCAACTTGGGGTCGAGAGTTTAGAGTGATGTCTATCATTATCACAGCATGATCATCATTTCTCCTGAGTGGGCATTTGTTACATAATCTTCAGGAACTGTTTTCAGAAATAGATTCACAAGTGAAACTTGCTGGTCCTTATGATCTGGGAGACTGGTCGGGAATGTTACTATTTGCGTCAAGGAATGGGATTTAGAAAAGTTATGGATGATGCTACCAGCTGTGTCTGTGTAGTTATAGAAGCCAATTATTGTGGTGGACATTAAAGTCAACAAATACATGTATTTGGACACTAATGTCAAGGGAGAGTGTTACATCATGATTGATTAGAGTACAGTCCTGAGTCGAGAGGAGAGCAATAAAGAAAATATAGGTAGCTAACGCTATGTTGTAAAGTTAGTTTTTATGTGTTTTGTATATATTAATAAATGAGAATCATTCATATTAAAATCTAGTTAGTATTATGCATCTAAAGTTGAGAAAATCTTCAGTTTCACTCAGTTTCGTTATGGCATCAGTTCAAATTCGGTCGCCATTTTGTTTTGCTTCAGCTCATTCATATAATGTTGGCATTTTACAAGTGTGTTTTTTCTCAATTTTAGATGCGCAATACTAACTGAATTGTTAATGAGCATGATTCCTGATTTAGTAATCCATAACGAACATAACAGAAAACTATTTTTTAATACTTAAACATTTTTTTTCTCATGTTTTTTTATGGCCGCGATCTTTATACATTGCCCTGTTATGTCATTCGCTCAGAAATTGGATCAATTTTTGTGTCCTCGAATAATAACTCTTTGGGAGGAGCTGGACATCGATCTTGCGTGCAACTTTGTCCTCGCAGAGAGTGGCAACTAAACAGATGCCCACGACAGGAGGACGTTTTCAGCTTTCAATTTAAAATCATTCTAACTAAGGCATACAAACACATTCGTTGTTTGTAAATGAAAAGGTGGGGGTGGGGTCATTTTTACTTATGTCGTCTTTACACGAACTTGTGTTTAAAAATAAAATGACCTTCTTCCATTTCACAAATAAAAATGAAAATGTCCTATTTACTCGACATTATTTTACTATTTACTCGACATTAATTCGACAAACATTCAGTGGATAAGTTTTTCAAAATATTTTTTGCCCATACCGTTTTTGGTCCCGTTTTAAAGGGCACGGCGGTCGTAGGATATTTAGCTCATCTCAAAAAGAGGGTGCTCTTGATTTGGGACACAGAATTGCCGTCGTCTGTGAAAACAGAACAAATACTACACTTTGAATTATTTGTAAAAAAAAAAAAAAAAAAAAAAAAAAAAAACAGGATGGGTAAGCAAATTTTACAAATTAGGCACAATGTCACCAAAGGTCTGGCAACCGCTATGCCCGACCGGGGACACGGACGTCCATGATGCACCTTGCAACCAGGCGGTTGATTTCCTTCGAATTTGCGTCAATTATCTTACCAGTCAACTGCGCAACACAAAAGTTGGTAACATCACTTTTCTTTTGAACTGCCATCAGTCAAGATACACCCTTCAAACATGATCAGCTAAGCCACACTGTACAGACAGCGTCCACTCCGTTTTGCTACCTACACCCAGTGAAATAATTGCAGTATTTGTATTCTTTCTTCTTAGATCAACTTCTCGTCCAGAAGAGGAGTCTTGTAGCAATTGCAATGCCCGGCAGGAACATTTCATAGTGAGCAGCACTTCAACGCCCACACGTATGAACACGACGTGATGCAACCGCACACACACATAAAACAAAGAAACAATGTTGCGTTTCTTCGCGTAGAAATACAGGCTGGAACGTTCGAGAAGGCCTGTTTATAAAGATTTGCCTGCTAAGAATCAAATCAGTTTCCTCTTCGATATCTCAAGAAAAGCACATGTTCAGGATAACTCCCTTACCGGAAGACGCTAACCCCCCGCCCTCGGCCTAATGTTACGCGTAATGCATATGAACTTTAATTCTCATCATGGAAAGTTACCACATCGAACGAGAATTTAAATCTTCCTTTAAACAATTTTATTTCGAACTACTGTTGATATGAACACACACACATGCTTTCGCTTATATGATTAATGGTCTGTTTTTCTTTAGAAAATAGCCGCATTAACTTTAAGCCCACGTGTGGGATTCTGATCATAAAAAAACAGTAATTTCAAACCTCGTGCTAATTTCACAATATCCTCACTTCACTAATCTTTCATTATGAACATTCCATGCACACAAAAAACACTTACGTAGGAACAATCTATATATCTATAAAAGTGAAAGTGTGTGTCTGTCTGTCTGTGTTCATTTTCCTACGCAATAACTCTGTCAATTTTCAGTCTACAGACTCGAAATTTGATATACAGGGTATTGAGATTTGGGAAAATATTTGTAATCGGTTTTCGGCCAGAAATTTGACTGTTAAGGGGTCAAAGTTCAACGACTTGCCCTTTGAGAACTCTACCAAACTCCTCCTACAATTTTGGGTCTAAACACTTGAAATTTTAGATATAGGTTCCTTGGACATGGATCTAACTTAATAACTTTGAGTCCAAAACAATAAATTTTAAGATGTCATAATAGGGGTATAAGTTAAAAAAGAAATTGACCGCTTTTTTTTTTTTTTTTTTTTTTTGCTCAACATACACCTCCAAACACCCGGGCAACGCCGGGCTGAAATTCTAGTTTAAACTAATATTCCTAACATTTAAATGAATGTTGTTTATTTCGTGTTAACACAGTGATTTCGTGTTCTTTGTCGAGAGTCGTTATTTTCTGGATTTCATTTTTATTTTCTTTATGTAGGGATGTGAATGGGTGTAAGCTTTCTTTTAATCGGTGATCCGGTTAAATTTACCTTTAATGGTCCCGTGTATACACTCCTACTTTCGACTTAAAGTTGCGACACACGCAACCGCGGTCCTGAAAGTTGATAAATCCTGATTATGGATTAGTTATCCTTCCCATTTACATTCCTATAAAGGTTTAAAACGTGGAGTGCTGTTTCCACACGGACTTGGGGTTAGAGACAGTTAATGCGAGTTTTTTTTTTCTTTTTTTTTTTCTTTAAGTTACTTTAAAACTCTAATTGTCAATAATAATTTGGGATATTTGCAAAATAAAAGTAAAAAAAAAAAAAAAAAAAAGAACCAAATCCGCAAAATCAGATAAAACTATGGTAAAAACTTTGGGAGCTAACCGATGCAGTTCCCTTCTTCCCCCTCTTAGTATTCCATTGAATTTCAGAGTCGTATTTACTTTGAATTTTGGCCAAGACATCAAGACAAAATAACCAGCCACTCGTCATTAACTCTTGATGTTTTGTGTTTAACAACTTTTTCTTGGCGTGTAAATATTATCAAAGATGTTTTACATGTTAAACGCAACTATTGTTGTCCTTATTTGTTTGCTTCCCCACAGAGATAATTAGGCACATACGGGGATCCATCTCCTCAAAACGGGGCACTCTGGATTAGGGCAAAACATAAGGTCAGTGTGCACTGGAACACCAACTAAAGACTTACCTTTTAAAAAGTTGATTTTTAGGATATTCAGCTCTGTTTGGAATTGATATCACATTTAAAATTGTTGCCGACAAGTAGTTTTTATGATATTAAGATCTTTATTATCCAATGCATTCTCTATTGTTTTCACTGGTAGCCATGTTCTTTTTCGCAAAAAAGCATGGCCACCAGTGAAAATAATAGGGAATACATTGGGTAATTAAATGTCTTAATATCAAAAACTTGTTGGTGATAATTTCAAATGTGATATCCCTAAAAATCATATTTTAAAAGAAGTCTTTGGTTGGTACTCTAGCGCACATTGACCCAAAATAAAGCTTCCTCGTCCAGAAGGACTTCTTCACAATTAATGATTTAATGAGCAAACGATACCGTAATAATTAGGTCTTTTCATCACAAGGCATCATACCAACCCTTTCAAATGGCTGTAATTCAATCTTCGAACAGTGCTGTATCCGAATAACAGAACTATTACCGCGAAAGGTAGTAGTTCTTTTATCTTCATCAGGATTTGGTATTCGGGTAGAACATTGTTCAAAGATTGAATTACAGCCGTTCGAAAGGGGTTGGTATAATGTCTTCTGATGAATTCTTGACTTGAGTCGATATTACAGAAGTTCATAATTAATGTTCATTTGAAGAAAAAGTCATTAATGACAGGTCAATAATTCTGACCTTAAAAAAGCCTCTGGGAGATAGTTATAATAATAACTTAGCCTAATCGTTTAGGTTTTAAAATAAAGTCTCAAGGAGACGAAAAGTTAGAGGCGTCCAAATGCTTCATATCCAGAGAGACAGTTGAGTTCCATCCTTCTGCTTCGGCTGTCTTACTGGAACTGCCTGTAAAGAGAAGAGGCATTGAAAACCCCCAACCAATGAGGCGCTTGCTTATAATTGTAGAATTTCTCACAGAACAGTTAGACTTTGGAATTTTCTTCCTACCACCTGCTTCCCTTCTGATATGTAGAAGTTCAAATGTAACGTAAACACTCGTCTAGCTGAAAGCATGACTAATTTCCCCATTCTTTATCTGTGTCTAACCCTAAACGTAGATTCCATGAACAAAGTTTATTTCTTAGAACTGCACGCCTGTGGAATTGTCTTCCGTTTTCCTGCTTTTCAGCTGACTACAATCTGATTGTCTTCAAGTCTAATGTAAACAAGTTCTTGATGAGCCGTTCCACTTAAGTTAACAAATTTACCGAATTTCCATTACTAACGATTACTATATTGTCCAATTTACTACTGTACACTCTTAACCCTTATCCTCGAGTGGTCTCTGGGCCTTGATAAGTGGTGATGCCTATGTAAAAAGAAAAAAAAAACATCTTGTTAATCTTTCCTGGGCATGGTCCCAAGTTAAAATTAAAAGTACACCGTACACGCTGTAACTTAGTGATTAAAAATTTTTTTTTTTTTTTTTTTAATATTTTTCATTATTTTATGGCCGTAAACTCATTTCAGTTATAAATAATTTACGTGACTGAAATAGGAATTTATTACGAAAACAACAACAATATTCAGTTGTTAGAGAATGGGAAAAGATGACAAATTCGGGTGGAGTTTATTTACTAATCTCGCATCTATCAAAATTAAATTAGCGGATGTACAAAAAAGGAATTATGTGAAAAAGAAAATGTTTTATTTCTTTTTTGTTTTCTTTGCTTTATTTATTTGACTTTATTTATTTATTTATTTATTTATTTGACTTTATTTATTTATTTGACTTTATTTATTTATTTGACTTTATTTGTGTATGAAAGTTCTTTTGAACTTTGACTGGAACAATTTCGTTTCGGTTAATTTGGGTTTTTGTATTGCCCACTGTTTACGATGTTAGTTGAAAAAAAAAAACCCCATCTTCCTCGTTATTTTTTTTTTCTTAAGGTAAAAACAATTACAAGAAAGATGGTATTTTTTCAACTTTAAAAATTTTTTAAAAACTTACCCCCCCCCCCCCCAAAAAAAAACCAACATTTCACCTCGCATAGGTTTTTGACGGATTTATTTGAAAGTATTTTGTGCTTCAACCATCGAAATCAAAGCAAATCATAACATTTCTAAATTTATAGTCTCACAGAACTGGTAGATAGGAGTAAAGGAGTTATTTATTCATTTATTGGTAATGTTGACACATAGACGTCTATGTCGGCACATGTGACTCGTATTTATATAAAATTCGGACTGACAGACTGCAGGAAACTGAAACGAAATATTTTTACGTTTTCATTGTTATCAAGTGCGACGCGATTTGACACATATACGTCGAATTTTTTTTTTTTTTTTTTTTTATGTTGTCAATAATTTTTCAGCTGTAAGAGTTCAGGTTTTCTTTTACTTTCTTTTCCGCTTTTCACTTTCTATTCCGCCTTCGCGTCACGGGTTCGAGCCTGCCTACTAACACATTTTTTTTTCTCAACACACACCTCCAAACACTCCGGGCAACGCCGGACACCCCCGCTAGTCTATAATATAAATCTCACCTGTCTGTTTAAATGTATGTATGTATGTATGTATGTATGTATGTATGTATGTATGTATGTCTAGAACTTTCGACAGAGGTAACGGATTTTCATGAGATCGAAAACGTTTTAGAGCTCGACCCTTCGGACAACAAATATCGAAAAATTGGCTAAAAAACATTAATCCATTCCCTTCACTCTCAATCGGGCACTTTTCTACAGGGAGTGTTCGCTTTTTTTAGCCGATATTTTCGAAAGGCATCCCCTCTTTTCGATTAACTAGCCTTAATTTAAGCATTCGTCACTTCCGGTTTGGTGATGGGCGCAGCAGCAAAAACGTCACGTTTTTTATTTTATTTTATTTTTTTTTTTTCACGTTCTTTTTCTTTCGTCGCGGTACGGGTTCGAGCCTGTCTGCCTACTAACATTTATTTATTTTTGCTCAACACACATCTCCAATCACCCGGGCAACGCCGGGCACCCAGGCTAGTGATATATAAAAGCAATATATGTGAGGAAAGGATATTGTTTTTGCAATGACCTAATATAACCTAATATAAGTGAGGGAGGTTAGAATTGAAGGAGAAGGAAGAAAGGAAAGGACAAGTCACATTTCATAGTATAATTTCTGACGGCGAAGAAGAGAACCGAAGTACAAAACCTTTGACTGGAAAGTTATGAACTTGGGTTATTGTTCTTCCTTGGCTAACTTCTTTCTAGAATTGTTTATAAAGATGACGACTATATATTTTTGGCCTATATACTTTTTCGCTTGTATAATGTAACTTGGTATAACGTAGTTTTTTTGTTTTATTTTGTTTTTTTACTTATTTAAATTTATCATTAAAACCTTGTCTAAGTAAAAAAAAAAAAAAAAAAAAAAATTGTTTGGGAATAATGCCAAAACCATGACGAAACATTTCTAAGTTTCATGACTAAAATAAAATAGGAGTTAGTCATTGAGTGTACAATTAAAATTAAACCGTGGAAAAATCTCACCTATATTGCTTTTTTATTTGTTCGATAAGATTGTTACTCTTAAATTGTGTTTTTGGGTTGAGATAAAATTGTGATTTACGTTTGAAAGTTTTGAAATGAGATTAATGACATTTAATACTAATCGCTCATTACTATTTGTGTGGTTATATTTTGTTTACTTAAACGTAATCTTTTAAGTAAATAATAATAAAAAAAACTTTGGTTATCCAACGCATTTCAGGTGAAAACATTATTACGTGCTTACATGTCATTAGTATAAATAAAGATAATAATAATAATAATAATAATAATAATAATAATAATAATAATAATAATAATAATAATAATAACGAAAAATGATCCAGTAGATGTGCTAGCAAAAATTGTCCACAATTACGTTTGGTTTAAAAATTTAATCTTTTATTTAAGTTAATTAAAATCAAGGAAGATGAGTAAGTTTGTCATACTGAATTGGTCGCACAACTGCTTCACATTAAAACATCCGATAAAACTCGATAATTCGATGAATTCTATTTTTGCTCTCAAGAATTTTTCCAGTGGATCATTTTTCATAATTTTTGGAATTTATTCTAATTTTGCCATGACACGCAAGTACGTAAGGTTTCCACATGAAATGCATTGGTTTAAAAAAAAAAAAAAAAAAAAATGTTGCAATTTTGTGTGGTTAGAGTACTTTGGCATTATATTCACTAGCATAAAATTAAAACTAATCTACACAAGCACAAAAACTTTAAACAATTTTTTTTCACAAAATTTAAACTAAACAAAAACGAAAGGTTATGATAACAAGTTTCTGTTTTAAAATAGCTACAAAAATGTCAGTCCCAGACCTGCACCAATTTTGTTTCCTTACAAAAATTAAAATCGATATAACGCCACGAAAAATTATATCTAGAATCCTTATTCCAAATTTGATCAAAATTCATTACATGATTCTGGGAAATATCTAAAATTTAAGGGTTAAGCTCAAGGGGTCTTAAGAAAAAAAACTGAAATTTAGAACATCTTACTTGAATTGAATTTCCTTCCGGGTTCCTACTTCCCTCAACTGTACTGACATGCAGAAGTTCAAGTGTAATGTAAACAGACATCTTGCTGCTCAACTCCCTGCACAGTATCCCTGCAATTTATGTTCCAGATAGTAACCCCCTACACCAGAGTGGCACTGTGCCTTGTTTTGGGTGAAAATGCAATAAAAAATGGAATCTAATGGATTAAGTTTAATGCAAACAGAAATATTTGAGTTTTCAAATGGGAGGTTGTACCTACATTCTACCTTTTTATTTTTTTCAGTTTTATTATGCACTAATTTGGGAGAAGGGGGGGAATGAGTACTCATTTCTTGGAATCAATTATATAAAGCTGAGTTGTGTGTTTGTATGTCCAGGTGAAGGGATGAGGGAGAGGCTGGGTGAAACGGTAGGAGAAAAAAGAGAACGATAGAGAGATGTTGAAAGATAGAAGTTTTACTGTTTATATTTGTTTGTGTGTTTTTCTTTTTAAATTTTTTTTTTATTTCAGTCGACGTTCTCAGAAATCAGGGTTCCCCCCTTCCTGGGGCTAACACTTAATCTATTTATGAGTTACATAGATATTCGAATATTCCATTAAACTTCTTTATCTTTCAAACCTGAGTTCGTAAAGAATATAATTTTTTTTTCCCCAGGGCAGGTGCTGCTAGAAAGGACTTGTCCTGCTTTGATAGAGTTCAAAATCGACTTCGTAGCCTTGTAGATGTCCTTTTCTCTTCCCTGCAACATATATCTCACATAAGAGATTCACTAGCATAAAATTAAGTTTAATGCAAACAGAAATATTTGAGTTTTCAAATGGGAGGTTGTACCTACATTTTACCTTTTTGTTTTTTTTTCAGTTTTATTATGCACTAATTTGGGAGCAGAGGGGAATGAGTACTCATTTCTTGGAATCAATTATATAAAGCTGAGTTGTATGTTTGTATGTCCAGGTGAAGGGATGATTATCCTTGAGTGGTCTCTGGGCCTTGATAAGTAGTGATGCCTATGTAGAAAACAAAAAAAAATGACTATTTAAATGTTATAGTATATCTTTCTTTTTGGTCTCTTGGTTTTACCCTAACCCTAACCCAAACTTTCACAAAAAACACTCGTCTAGCTGAAAACACTATCAATAACCCCCCCCTCTTTATCTGTGCCTAAACCTAAACGTAGATTCCATGAACAAAGTTTCTTTCTTAGAACTGCACGCCTGTGGAATTGTCTTCCATTCTCTTGCTTTCAAGCTGACTACAATATGGTTGTCTTCAAGTCCAACGTAAACAAATTCTTGATGAGCCGTTCCCCCATAAGTTAACAAATTTACCGAATTTCCATTACCAACGATTACTATATTGTCCAATTGACTACTGTACACTCTTAACCCTTATCCTTGAGTGGTCTCTGGGCCTTGATAAGTGGTGATGCCTATGTAAAAAACAAAAAGAATTTATTTAAATGTTATAGTATATCTTTCTTTTTGGTCTCTTGGTTTTACTGGATTTCAGGACAAGAATTCATCTAGTCTGGTTGAGTATTCAGCTTAATGTCGTTCACATTTTGGTAACATCACTTGGAAAAGGTGCATCAGTCCTTATAAAAGCCAGTGTGGGTTAGCAATAGTGTGGATATCTTATTTGGGTTGCAAATACGAAATGTGATTTTGAACATTTGGTCATGGTTTACTTGTAGGGGAACGTATCCCAGTTATCTCTACTATTATATAAAGGTTACTTTGTGTGAAAGTTCCTTCCTTATAGGTTCCGAAACAGCTGAGCCTATCTTGTGTAAACTTAACACAAAGGTAATTTATATCTCTGGCAATGTTCTTATAAATGTTTTGGTGCAGAAATTTGTCCGATAAATATCAAATCGAAAAAACCCGATCCTAAAAATAGTCTCTCTTATAGATAAAAAAAAACGAAATTTTGCAGGAGAATGTTGTGCGTTACATTGGCCAAGGGAGATAATTCTCAGCAAATCATTTCTTTAAAAAAAACAAAAAAAAAAACAGAACTATTGTTATCTGGAGATATAGCTCAGTGGTAGAATATTCGACTACAAATCGAATGGCCTCCTGTTCAAGCCTGGGTATACCTCACCATTTAATTAAAAACTTTTTCTTATTAATGAGTTCAATTTATGATAAAAGAAGAGATACCATTTAAAATCGCTGCAAATCATTTCTTTGTTTGCATATTTTAAAACTAAACATTAATCAGGAGTGACTTTTCCAGGGCATTCACCATGAGCTCAATTCACGATAAAAGAAAAGATACCATTTAAAATCGCTGCAAATCATTTCTTTGTTTGCATATTTTAAAACTAAACATTAATCAGGAGTGACTTCCTCTGAAATTTTCCACCGCTGGTAATTATGATAAAATAATATTCATCGAATTTAAACTACCAGTAAAACTAAAATCTATAGATAACCACTCACACAATGTTATGTTATTACGTTTGAGAAAATATTCGCACACTTAACATGTTTTTATGCTAATCATGAAAAATAACAACTCTATAGTTAAATATATAAAGATTTATAAGAATCAGAATAGGGAATTTAGTACAGAATCTGTAATTGTATCGAAATCTGGAAAAAATATTGGAATCGTCCCATCACTAATAAAGATGCTGCACACACTTTTAAGCTTCTTCTACTTTGACTCTAAGCAACGCCAGGGTCAAAATAGAAGAATTTATATATTAGTAATATCTAAAAGAAAAATTTTATTCAAGGTTGGGGTGGATAAGCTTAAATAATAGTTTAACCTCCTTCACTCTCAATCTAAGAACTGATTTGAGCAGCCGATATATTAGCATCTATATCTATATATATAAAAGGCAAAATGTGTGTGACCATTTCGTGTATGTCTTCAAAAGGCTTTTCTCGCACACGGTTCCGAGGTCGTTACAATCACTTACAACTGTTTATATGGGTCCTAAATAATAATATGTACGATTTGGGAAAGCGCGTCGCATCTAGATTTATTTACGTCGACTTTTACAAAATTATTGCTATTTTGGCTTCTTGCGTGTTGATGAGGCTTTTTCGTATAAAAAGCGAAACTAATTCAAAGTTAACAACGAACAACGTTCTTGGCATTGCACCGGGAAATGTCCAGAAGCAATCAGCTTTGATCAATGTTGTACATCAGACAATTGCTATTCAATCTGGACAATTGGGAGCTGGTTTCCCTCTCCCCAACAAACTGCGTGACCTTCTTAATTAGGTCAAATGGAAGCAGCAGAGTTAACTTTTATTGCGCACGCCTGTTTTTTAGTTAAATAATTAAATTCAAACCTGTGTATGTTGTATGTCGCGATGGCCTAATGGGTAACGCCGCCTGTTTTTTTTTTGTTTTTTTTCACACATTAATTTCCAACTCAAGGGTACGGGTTCGATTCTCATACTTACCTACCAAAACATTTTTTTTTATTATTTAACCCCCCCCCCCCGAGTTTTGATTTACCTCAAGACACCCGGGCATCGCCGGGTACCCCCCGCTAGTCTATATATATATATATATAAAAGCGAAAATGTGTGTATGTTGGTATGTGTGTTTGTGTGTTCGCTAAAAACTTTCGACAGACACGACGAAAATTCACAAACTCGGTATCATATTGAAGCTCCATCCTTTGCTCGAAAAATTGGCCAAAAACGTTCATTTTTTCACCCCGAAATCGACAATTTTCGACAAGGGGGGGGTCAACAAAACCGGTCCTCTTGTGACGATGAGCGGTTCTACGCATGTGGCAGATGACGTCATGACTTGATTTACTTTAAATAGTTGAAAAACTGACTAAATTTCATGTACGTTGCGTTAGCTCAGTTGATTAGCGCGTTAGTTTGTTATCTAAACGTTTTGGGTTCGAATCGTGGTGTGAGATGTCTTTTTTTTTTTTTTCGATTTTTTTAAATTAAATATTGAACCAGTGTTATTTAAGGCATTTTTCATGTAACGTTCGTTTTTCTGTTTTTTTTTTTTTTTTACTTCGCTTATCCACCCCTGGCCACACACCCAAAAACATCCAGGTACCCACCGATTTTTTAAATTTTAATATTGAAGCAGGATTATTTAAGTCATTTTTCACGTGTTTGTTTTTCTGTTTTCATCGTTCGTTTGCCTTACGTTAGTTTTTTTTGTTTGTTTTTTTTCTTCGATGTTTTGATTACCCCTTTCCCGCTTAAGTTTTAACATTTATTTCTTTTTTTACTTTGCTTATAACAAACAAACCTGGTCATTGACGTTGTCGTCGTCGTAACGCTGGACGACTTCCGTGCACGCACCTGCCAATTTGGTTCTTACTTAAATAAATTCAAACATCTTTCAGTAACTCATTCTGGCTGGCCGATTTTATTTTCAAACTTCGCCTCAGGGCTTCGGGTTCGATCCCCCCCCCCCCCCGGTTTCATTACACACACCTACAAACACCTGGGCAACGCCGGATACCTCCTCTAGTCTATATATATAAAAGTCAAAACGTGCGCGCAAGTTTTTGTATGTCCAAGAAAGACTTTTTTCGCCAGGATTCTCGGGCGGGTTATCTATCGCTTAAAACCCGCTAGTCTATAATATAAATCTCACTTGTCTATTTAAATGTTTGTATGTCTGCCTAAAATTTTCAACAGAGGCAACGGATTTTCACGAGATCGGTATTGTTTTGAAGGTCGACCCTTCGGACGACAAATATCGAAAAATTGGCCAAAAAACATTAATCCCTTCACCCTCAACTGGGCACTTTTCTACGGGGGGGGGGGGTCGCTGTTTTTTGCCGGTATTTTCGAAAGTCATCTCCTCTTTTCGATTGTTTAGCCTTAACGTTTATTCTTTAGCCCTACGTCACTTCCAGTTTGGTGATGGGCGCAACAGCAAACACGTCACATTTTTTTTATTTTTCACTTTCTTATCTTCCTTCGTGGTACGGGTTCGAGCATGCCTGCCTACTACAATTTTTTTTTTTTTTGCTTAACACACACCTCCAAACACCCGGGCAATGCCGGGGACTAGTTATTATTATAAAATAATAATAAAATCATGTCCTAGAATCGAACTCGTCATTTTGACCTTAACAGACTAGCATGGAATTAATGTTGCCATGGAGAGGCACGTTTTTTTTTAACTTTGTGATAAAAGAGGTCAAATCGTGTAAAGTTTAAAGAGAAAAAGAAACAAAATAGATTCGATAAAAATAAAGGAAAATAAATAAATTATGATAAATTCATCCTATTAAAATTAATGAAAGATAAAACAGTAGGGTTAGTTATAGTTATTTTCAATTTGTAAGTGTTTAATTAATTAAATAAAAAACAGATAATTGTTCCTTAGTAAATAATTATGGTGATCGTAGTTCATTGACTACTACACTAACGTAGGAAACTGTGTCAGTCTTTTATATTTCCTTGCTTATGGTTTATCTTCACATTCGGAATATTCTATTGCAATGGAGGTATGAGTTAATAAAAATAACAATGGATCAGATTGTTTAAGCATTAGTATCATATGGATTAGACCTATGCTGCCAGTTTTTAGTCAGGCTGAGAAATTGTCTTCAGATAGATGGGTTGCCGAATAGCCCCCTTTCAGTCAGGTGACTGGACAGTGTAGGACCACGTGATCTGTGTCCTGCCCGGGGGGGGGGGCTTCTTGTACTTTGGCCAGACTGGGGAGTCTATTAATCTCCACCTGTGTTTGTTTACTGCAGTTTACATTTTTCGAGGAGTTATAAGCTTGGAAAGATGGGGTGGAATTATTCACTATTTTTCATGAAATTTCTGACACACCTACAGTCGTTGTCTTATTCTGATCCGATTTCCAGCGATCCGCTGCTTCCTACTATTCGTAGTAAAACTTAGGAGGTAATATGCCTTGTTTGGGGGGGGGGGTGAATATGGGTAAAAAAAAACCCACTAAAAAAAACTAATCAGTCATTTTTTTTTTCTTCTTTCTATAATATCGGACCAGTTGTCGAAGAGAGGGGGTATCAGAGGGGGAGAAAGAGGGCAGTAGGAGAAAGATGTAGAGAGAAAGGAGGAGGCGTAAAGAGAATGAGAAGTTTTTAAACCAAAAGTTCAACAAACATTTTTTAAACTCTCGCTCTCTCTCATATATATATATATATATTATTTATTTCTTTATTTTTTTTTTGTTATTTCTAACCCCTTCCCCATCTCTGGGAATGCCAGGTGACCCTGCTAGTCAAGTATTAAAAAAAAAGTTTGTCTAGTTTGGAAACATTACACGAAATCATCATTTGACATTTCTCATTCATTTGGATTTTTACCGAATTTGGCACAAAAACATCTCAGAGCAATAAAGCACAAAGAAACTTGAAATGCGGCTGGTGTGAGTCATTGATTTGCAGAGTTTCGGAATAGCGGCCACCTCAATTTTTTTTTATTTGTTTTTGACTTGAAGGGGGGGAGGTTAGGGGTGCGGGCTACTTTACTAAATTTTCTGATAAATATAAGCATTTTTGAACATATTTTAAAATAATAAAATTGTTTAATTTTAGGTGAGGAGAAGCTATTGAAAAAAGTTGGTTATAATTAGGGCTATAACAAGAGAATATTCTTTTTATTATTTTGACTCTCGAGTATATATCAGTTAACATCTTATATGTTTTTAGATGTGAGTCATGATGTGGTTCTCAATTGATTAACCGTGTCGGGTATATACTCGAGAGTCAAAACAATAAGAATATTCTCTTGTCATAGCCCTAGCTATTATATGTTCAACAAGTCTAATCTATTATATAATATGCACATGTGTGTATGCTCGGCTAAAAGTAAAAAAAAAAAAATACTAACCAAAGACCTATAAAGTTTATATTTTTATTGCCTTGGATGAATATCTAAAATTTAGGAAAAAAATGAATAATTTTTTTTTTTTTTGGGGGGGGGGTAGAAATGCCACAGAATCTGGCAGAAATGCCACAGAATGCCACAAATTTAATCGCATCTTCGCCGTAAGTTTTATTTGTGCATGCATACATTTCTTTGCACTTTTTTCTTATAAAAAATATTAACTTCAAACGTTTACAAGTGATTGTTACAGTTAATTCAGTTAGTATATTTGATCTATCATCTTACTAAGTGCTCAATATCCTGGAAAGAGCATGTATGTTTAAAGGCCACGTTGCCATGAAAACCAACATCAGTATGTTATACTATTTTATACAAGAAAGTCTACCCGTGGTTGTCTAGGATTGAAATTTCTATCAATCGATGCCTCATTCAGTCTCAAGAGACAATGGCTACCCTGTAATAGTAGTTGCACGTGTAACTGTGAGGCAAGAGTTGCGCAATATCTAACCACAGCTCTTCTGAATCGTAACTGCTTTAGTCTAGTGGCAAGGAAAGGTCCAAGACAACTGGAAACAATGCCAAGATAAGCGGCAAGCACATACAGTACCTGGAATTCTCAAAATGGTAACCCATTTAGTACTGACCAGGCTTAGCATTGCTTAACTTCAATGATCTAAAGGGAACCGGTGTGTCAATATGATTATGGCATATATAGTAATCAAAAAGTGCTGAATATTCTAAGTAGAGTAGGTGTGTTCAAAAAAGATACTTTTCATTTTTCTTAGGTACCTTTCTTTTTAGTATTTCTTTCTTTATTTTTTTTTAATTCAATACTGATTTTACTGATACCGGTTTGTCTCTGATGAGCTGTAAGATGGCCTAAGGACAATATTTTCATCAAGGTGGTAAAATACACATAAGATAGTACTTAAAGAAAATATAGGCATTCGCTTAGATTATAAACTTGAAAAATGAGCATATACAGAATAATTAAAACATAAAGAAAAAATTATGATTATGGACTTTGATCATTATGATGCAATAAACCAGTATATATGCTCTGAAGCCGGAAACAGAAGTTCATTGAGCTTGTTATTTGTAACAGTTTGGACTATATTATATGGAATACTTCATATAAACTCAAGATATATACATATATCTTGAGTTTATATGAAGTATTCCATATAATATAGTCCACTGGGGAAAAAAAAAATGTTCATCTTTGCCGATGAAGATCACAAAAATACTGATGATGCTGTCACTTGATGCTGTCACTTGCACATGAATTTTTTTTTTTTTTTTGTGGCAAAAATTGTGCAATCTCGAACTACACCCTCTCCTGGGTCGGCATTGTTTAATTCCAGTGGCAAGTAGAAATTCAGGAGGACTGGAAATAATGCAGAGATAAGTGGAGTGCGCATACAGCGCCTGCTATTCCCAAATGAATACCCATCTGGTACTGGCCTTGCTCATCGTTGCTTAACTTCAGTAATCTGATGAGAACCCATGTGTCAACGTGAATGTGCACTCTCACTTAGGAAGGTATGAATATATACTCTCTCCACCTATGTGGGTTGGTATGTCGTAAAACAAAAAAGCCAATCAACTCTCTACCTATGAGTAAAATAATAGTGTATTCTACTATCATGCCTTGATTGTTCGATGTCATATGTGTTCTCCTTCACGCATTTATTGTTCATTGAGGTGCTGTTTTAAAAAACACTTGATCATCTCATTAATCCCAACACACTCGCCGACAGTCACAATTACATTCCCAAGGCTTTTTTTTTTTTTTTTTTTTTTTTTTTTTTTTGATTCGGTATTTCGACAATAGAATATCCTGCCAGTTGATCGAAATCATAATAACTCTTGCTTGGCCTCAAATTAATTAAATCAAACAAACCCTTCCACAATTTCTCCTTGCCAAACTGAACGACAATCTCACATCAATAATCTGGAGAAAAAATATCCAATGTCTTCACACAACAGACATAATTCTTTTTCAAGTGCCACCATTACTAGCTTATCTTTTTGTCTGTAAATTGGGAGAGATGTGTATTTTGTTTTATGACATCAGGTAGCCCACAAAAATCAATGGACCGTGAAGTTTTTCTTTTAGTATTTTTACACTGCAGATATCAGTCTTATTTGCGTCAGTAAGATGAAGTTATAGGAATCCTCTTCAATAGATGAGTGTAGCAGTTATATAATTACTAGAGCTATGACAACAGCAGTACGGCACAATCATGTTGACACACTGGTTCTTGCCAGATCACCAAAGTTAAGCAACGTTGAGCATGGTTAGTACCAGGTGGGTGACCATTTTGAAAGGCTAGGCGCTGTATGTACCTTCTCGGAAGGTTGGGCATGGGGCCAGCACCCTCACCCTGTAAAAAGAACTCCTCGTTACAAAAACATCTACAAAGTTGTAGATGGCCTGTGCCCCTCCAGGGGCTCAAGGGCTATGGATGGATGAATGACAACAGCATATTCTTATCATTGTTTTGACTCTCTAGTATATATCCAACATAGTTAGGCACAGTTAATGAACCGAGAACCACATCACTCTATATAAAAGCATATAAGATATCAACGGATACACACTCGAGAGTCAAAACAATGAAAAGAATATGCTGTTGTCCTGGCCCTAGTAATTATAACCTATATTATTTTGCGCTGGCTTATTTTCACTTGTGGAGTATATTGTCTGGTAAAAGCACTTTTGTGTGGGATGTACTTCCACCAAACATTTTCATTGCTATTTTTTCCAACTCTCAAAAATGAGTCAGCGTTTAAGTGGCATGGTGTTGACATACTCCCTGTCTCACTCCTAGCCATGACTTAGGCTAAAAAATAAAAGACCCAGACTCGACCATACTGACTCAACGTCCTTATATTCTTGTCTAAATTACTCTTTCCCAGCCATGTCTGTTGTGTTGATGAAACTGTTTGAATTAATTTGCAGAATTCATATTATTTGCATTATTCAGACTACTGTTCTCATTTTCAGTGCCATTTCTAATGTTCCGGTCTACTTCATAGAGGTAGCATTTTTATCATTATTAAAAAAGTGCTCATCTGAGCTCCAATCTATGGTCCTCCATTTGCCAAACTTTCACAAAAAAAAACACTCGTCTAGCTGACACCGCTATCAATAATTTCCCCCACTCTTTTGCTGTGCCTAAACCTAAACGTAGATTCCTTGAACAAAACTTTCTTAGAACTGCATGCCTGTGAAACTCTTTTCCGTTTGCCTGCTATCCAGCTGACGACAATTTGGTTGTCTTCAAGTCCAATGTAAACAAATTCTTGATGAGCTGTCTTAAGTAATTCAATTTGCTAAATTTCCACTACTAGCGATTACTATGATATTGTCACATTGACTACTGTACATCCACTAACCCTTATCGAGTGGCCTCCAGGCCTTGATAAGTGGTGACTTCTATGTAAAAAAAAAAAAAGCATGCTCTATTTCGTTAGCCATGTAAACAAAGGGTTCTGTTTGAAATTCTGTGTAGATTCCTGAGTTTGACAGATTGTCCAATTCGACAAGATACACCTGAAGAAGGTCTAAAGTTACATTGACTGCAACGTTGTGAAAAATTACACTCAAGATGAGAACAGTAGTCCAAAAAATCCAAATAATATGAATAACTAATCCTCATTTCAAAAATTCAGAAGCATAAATTGTAGAAGTTTGTCCTAAAAACTAAACTATGGTAACTTTTTTTTCGTCATACCCAGCAGGTCCAGAAGTATGGATTTCTATGCAACAACCCTTTCTTTCATATCATACGACTTCTCTCTTTCTCTCCAAATCCCCCTCCCCAAAATGCAAGTTAGTTGCAGAATATAGTTTTACCTAGTCATGGTTGACAGCACGAGGACAAACTACCCCCATAGATCAAATAAATTATTCTGTTCAGAATTATGTATAAATTCCCAAGTTTGACAAAAGATTTCTGAATTTAAATAGCAGGTAAATATCTGGCATCCGGTAGGATGTCACATCCTTAGTAAAGCATAAAGATGAAGAATTCAAAATGTCAATGTGTTAAGACGTATTTCCTTTCTCGCCCTTGACTATGACCAGAATACCGCTGCCACATCTAGGGAGGTTGCATAGAGAACTCGAACCACAAGCAATCTTGATGAGATGAGAGATCCAATGTCAACTGATTCAACAGATTTTTTGTATTCTTGTCTAAAGGATTCATTTCTGATCATGTCTATTGTTTTTAATGAAACTATGAATAAAATTGATTTAAATTGTAAAAGTTTATCCTTACAACTAAACTTTTGCCTTTTTTTTTTAAATCTGACAAATATTAATCGAATATTCTTTTATTTAACTGACTAGTACTAAACTAAAAGTAAACCCTTAAAGCTTGTGATGTTCATCTTAGTCGACCAGATATCAAACAATGTTGCCAAGGTCGCTGGAAAGATGGTGGGATCGTTCTACCGCTCCAGAAGATATCTCACTACTGATGCAATTCTCTATCTATATAAAAGCCAAGTACGTCCAAGGATGGAATACTGTTGCCATATCTGGGCAGGAGCTGCTAAAAACAGCCTATCCTGCCTTGACAGAGTACAAAATAGACTTCGTGGCTTAGTGGGGGATGCCCTTTTCTCTTCCCTGCAACCTCTCTCCCACAGAAGAGACGTTGCGAGCCTATTCTTGTTTTATCGTTATTTCCATGGCAGATGCTCGTCTGAACTCCAATCTCTTGTCCCCCCTCGCCAATCTTTCACTAAAAACACCCGTCTAGCTGAATCCACTGTGAAAAATTTCCCCCACTCTATATCTGTGCCTAAATCAAAACGTGGATTCCATGAACAAAGCTTCTTTCTTAGAACTGCACGCCTGTGGAACTCTGTTCCGTCTGCCTGCTTCCCTCCGGACTAGAACTTGGATGTCTTCAAGTCCAATGTTAACAAATTCCTAATGAACCGTCCCCTTAAGTAAACACTTCATCAAAGCTCCACACTAAGGTAATGTACTTGCAATAACCCTTATCCCTGAGTGGCTTCCGGGCCTTGATAATGTGGTGATCAATGTGTAAAAAAAAAAAAAAAAAAAAAAAAGAGACATTCAAGCGCCCTAATTTTTCCAAGTTATCTCCCTTAGATCCCAGATTTTTTTCCTACATATCCAGTAAGGCCAGAAGGATGGATACCTGCAACAATCCTTTCCTTCATACCACCCGACATCTTTCATTCTCTCTCTCTCTCTCTCTCTCTCTCTCTCTTCAAATCTAAAAAAATGCAAGTTGACTGCAGAATTTAGTTCTACTTGGTCGTGGCTGACAACACGAGGGCGAGTTACCCCCAATAGATCAAATAAAGTTCTATTGGAAAAATGTACAAAATCCTTTCCTTCATACCACACGACATCTTTCACTCTCTTTATCTCTCTCTCTCTCTCTCTCTCTCTCTCTCTCTCTCTCTCTCTCTCTCTCTCTCTCTCTCTCTCTCTCTCTCTTCAAATCTAAAAAAAAAAAAAAAATGCAAGTTGGCTGCAAAATTTAATTCTGCTTGGTCATGGCTGACCCCCATAGATCAAATAAAGAGTTCTATTCGAAATTACATACAAAATCCTGAGTTTGACAAAAGATTTCTCGGTTGTAATTTCAGAAATAGTAGTTAAATGGATAGCATCCGGTGGGATGTAACATTCCCAGCAAAACAAAGATAAAAAAATTAAAAACATAAAATTGATTAAAATTGTAAAAGTTTGTCCTTATAACTAAACTATGGTAACCCGTGTTTTTGTCATACCCAGCAAGTCCAGAAAGTTGGATATCTATACACGCAACCCTTTATTATTTCTCATTTTCTCACCAAACAATTTCCTACAAGAGGAAATGTTAAGGACGCATTGAATGTTTTTAATAAATCGTGCTGATCGGAGATAGTGTAAAGATGAAAAGATCAAAGAATCGTGAATCATAAGTACCTGCCGTTCCATAGCGTGATGGTTAACAAGATGGCTTGGTTAGTTTTGCTTTCTATTTGTGCCACGCCTTTCAATCTTGCACGAGTTCACCTTGCTCTAACCCTAGATTATTTCTGCAGACTTAATTAGTTGCCTCAGTTGGTTGGCGGCTGGTATTTTAAACTTTCAACCAAAGCTACTGTGAACACGTGATCGAACTGTGATGTTTTGCAAATCATATATTGCTACACAAGTTATTTGAATGGTTAATATCTTTAAAAGATTTATCCATTGGAATCCGGTAGGATGTCCCATCCCCTCAGCAAAACGAAAATATAAGAAAATCGAAGGAAAAAAATTTAATTTTATAAACGTTAAATTAACATGCTTTTCATTCCTCTTCTCTCGTGGCCGAGATGGCTAGGTCCCAGGGTTTTTTTTTTTTTTTTTTCAGAAAAATCCAATGATTTTTTGATCTTCCGAAACACAAAAATAAATAAATATTATACTAATTTTGATATATTTTTTTTTTTTAATAATCGAGCATTTTGCTGGGGTTGTATTTATGTAAATATTTAACAATGGGGGATGGATTCGATGTAGTTTGTTTTTTTGGGGGGGGGAAGAATTTTATCTGTTACATCGTTAGGTATTTTGTGTTTGAGAACTTTCTGATTTTTCTGATGAGTCCACTAAGAAAATATCCAGTACTAACATGGCGCCCGACATTGCCCGGTTGTAAAATATGCTTAAATATGATATTTTGATTAATGCAGATTTCGTATTTATATTATATTAGTGGGGGGTACCCGGCGTGGCCTGGGTCTTTGTAGGTGTGTGTGTGTTTTTTTTTTGGGGGGGGGGGTGATCAAAACAATCCTGTTTAAAAAAAAAAAAAAAAAACGTTGTCCGAGTGTTTGGAGGTGTAAAAGAAGAAAAAAAAATGTTTTAGTAGGAAAGTAGGCTTGAACCCCGAACCTTTGACGTGGAGATGGAAACGAAATGAAAAAAAAAAAACCCTGGGACCTAGCCATCTCGGCCACGAGAGAAGAGGAATGAAAAGCATCTTAATTTAACGTTTATAAAATGAAATTAACAGGTGCGAGAAACTTAAGTCGCATGATATTTGACCTTGAAACATGACGCGGCTGCAAGCCAGTTTTCGCTTGTTTTATACTGAAAAGTTTAAGATACACAGGACGATCTAAAAATCTGGAAAAAAATAGCGCATGAAAGTCGGGCAAATTAAATAGACAGGCGACCTCTGTTCGTAAATCTTAGATATTATCATTTAGACGTGATATAAAAAGTTTTAAGAAGGAATGAGCTGACCGAAAAGTCCAGCGAAAAAAAGCTTTTTACAAACATACACAAAAAGCGAACATACATACATACACACATTTTCTCTTTTATATATATATATATATATATATAGAAGACTGAGCCCAATATATAGTAATGATTTAAAAAGTTAAAAAAAAAAAAAAAAAAAAAATGACTCGTGTGGCACTACCGAGAATCGAAACGATTAGTTTACAATTTATAAGGGGAGAATTTTAGGTATTTTTCTCTTTGAGAACTTTCTGATTTTTCTGATAAGTCCACTGAGAAAATATTCAGTATTGACCCACAAATATTAAGCCCCCACCTCACCCCCTCGCGCATGAATGAAATAGATCTGCAAAATATACTAAAGTTTTCGTTTAAAAAAGAAAAAAGGACAGATTGGTAAAATTAATAAAATATTGAACTTATGAATCTCGCAAAATTGTTTGTGTGTGTGTGTGTGTATATATATATATATATATATATATATATATATATATATATATATATTCAGAATGTGAGAGATTGTATATAATAAATTCCACAGCCAAACAACGTCGCAATTTATTATATACACTCTCTCACATTCTGAAAATCCTATCATAAGTTGCTCGCTTGGTTAGCATTGCTGGATGGCATCGTCCTTTCGAGTTAAAACTCCTACTTGTGAGACATCGGCTTGGGGTTATTAGCTGGTTGGATGTCTGCGTCCCTTGTTGAGACGAAGTAGGTTCATTTCACAGTCGGATTTCGGCACGGTTTGCTTGATCTGTGTTAGTTAATAGAAATTCTTGTGTGCAGGGCGTTTGCTCAGTTGGTAGAGTGCTTGCCTCGCATGCAAGAGGCTCAGGTTTCGAATCCTGAGTTTGGATGTGTCTAACTGATGAGCCCAAATGAGAGCGAAACTCAAGTCTTGGACTTCTGGTTCGTTGACTGTCATGACTCTTGTGGTTTGCAACGTTGTTTGGCTGTGGAATTTATATATATATAAGCATGAATGAAAACTGCAAATTAAAATTTAGATGTAAAATTTATTTTTCAACGGAATACCTCAAAGATATCTTTATTCCGCGGAGTTTCAAAGAATGCAAAATTCTTCTCTTAAGAGTAAAGAAATATGTTAGGAAATTTATCCACATAGGAAAGTTAAAAAGATTGGTTTTCGCATTGTATGAAAGTACATTATATGACGGTGGTTATAAAATGCAAAAAAATATTTGTAAAAAAGAATAAAAAAATTTTCTAATGCGCTGATGAAGCCCAAGTTTGAGCAAATTATAATTTGATGAAAACTTATGTCCTTACATGCCAATACGGGAATAAAAAACTTTTCAAAAATGAGTAAATACTTGTGTATCTATCCTTATTAGCGTGGTATCTTTAAAGAAAAATATTTATTGCTCTATTATTGCATTATTGAGCTATCTAAATGAGAACGTGGTTATTTATTCATGCGTAATTACTGCTCCAAGTAGTTAAATTGCATGTAAACATATTAACTATATATATATATATATATATATATATATATATATATATATATATATCACCATCCAAGAAATAAATCGGCCATTCAACTTTAAAACTTCAGTTTTTCATTGTCATTGTTGTATTATGAATGCCGCAACGGATTTCTTAGGGTGTGCAGATATGGGCTAATGGATACTTTTGTGGACTATGGCATCTGTCGATTGTGCTCATTTATGCACTAATAGTATTGGAAAGGTATAAACCTGCAACTTGTGTTCAATTAATCGTATACATTGTTTATGATAGATGTTATATTCCGAAAGATGTTGATTTAGCATAAAGCATATAATTCAATCCCTCATTACTTTAAGATACTTCAGTCTAGCAGTTTTGAAGGATCAGTGTAAAATATTATATTGATAATTTTTCGGTAAATTGAGAAAAGTGTAATATCTGTTCTGATACGCTTTTTTTTTTTTTCTGTCGTGGCTCAATGGAGAAATATTTCTAGACTGACGAAATTTTTATTTTTGTCCAAATCTACCCCCCCCCCGCTTTTTTTTTTTTTTTTTTTTTTTTTTTTTGATGAGCTAAATTTTCCCCATATTAAAAACTGATCTTGTACCTAACTCTGCCCTAATGGGTCGCTAAGTTAATAGCGATTAACTAGAGGCGAGTTTTTTTTATTTATTATTATTTTTTTTTTTTTAGGGAACCATATGTTTAGATCTGCTAAGATACGGAGTCAACCAAAGTGTTCTAAGATGGGTAATCATCTGATTATGTCTAAAAACAAAACGGTTTGAAATTCCTGCAGCTCGCAGACTTCAAAAAGAAACACTAAACTTATTACTCATCCATCTTGTTGAAGTGGGCGCAAGTACTTGGCTTCTTCAAATGACGTTGCAAGTGTCAGGAGTAGGAACTTGTGTAAAGTACAATTTTACATGACACAAGAGTCGGTCAAATAGTGAAAGAATTCAACTGGTGTCTCTTCTACGTGACGAAGTTAAAAATGAGTTGAAAGCACTTCTCGACTTGGTAGAGTTAGTAAAAAAAATACATGGTGAGTAATGAAGAAAGTCTATGACTGGAATGCACGTGCTAAACTTTACCGATTGTTATCAAGTCTCACGCCGTATATTTTTACACTGGTCCTTTAAAATTGTTAGGCGGAAATATTTTATTGTACCTATTTACAATGTCTCCCCCACGGGACAGAGTTAGACACCAGGGTCGTTTTTTAACGCGGAGAAAAGGTACAAAAAATAAAAATTGTCTCAGTCGTGAAGGATTTCTCCTCCACTGAAAGAGAACGAGAAATGGAAGTGCCGCATCTACACTTTGATCTTGTTTATATATTTTATTGCTTTTAAAATTTTGTAAATACAATTAAGTAAAAAAAACAAAAGATTTTCAAACAATAAAATTAGGCACAAGGCCCTACAAGAAATTGGGGAGGGGAAGGGTTCAGGGTCTTTGTGACTAAAGTGATTAAAAAGTAATAAATGTAGACTTTGGAGTCTTACTCTTGACTGGCAACATTTACCAAAATACCTCATTCACTCTATGGATCTTAAACTAACTAATAAATCCCCAGCGTTTAAGAATCAAAACCATATTTACAATTTATAAACAGTTGTCTGTGTGTTTGTGTATGCATTTTTTTTTTTTTTTTTTTTTTTTTTTTTAACACTTTGATCTTGGCCAAAAGGCCAAGAAATAACAAACGATTTGATAATGTATCATGATAGATCAACATCTTTTGGGTCATTCAATGCAGGAATATAACATCTATAATATAAATCTCACCTGTCTGTTTAAATGTATGTATGTGTGTATGTTTGTATGTCTGCTTAAAACTTTTGACGGACCCGTTGGAATGTGACGAAACCAGTATCGTTTTAAACCTCTAACTTTTGGACGACACATATCGAAAACATTAATTCGTTCACCCTCAACGAGGCAGTTGTCAAAAAGGAAGGGTCGCTTTTTCTGCAGTTATTTTCGAAAGTCATCCACTCTTTTCGATTGACTAGCCTTAATTTAAACCTTCGGCACTTCCGGTCTGGCGATGGATGCAATGGCAAACATGTTTTTTTTTTTTTTCCTCTTTCACGGTACGGGTTCGAGATTTTTTTTTTTTTTTTTTTTTTTTTGCTCAACACACACCTCCAAACACCCGGGCAATGCTGGGGAGCTAGGCTAGTCTATCATAAACAATGTATACAATTGATTAAACACAAATTGCTGGTTCATACCATTCCCAACAATGTTAGTTCATAAATGAGTACACAAATTGCAGTTTCATACTTTTCTGGAGAGGGATAGACCCCCGTCAGGCTATTCTTACCCAAGACATGCTGCATGAAATAATGGCCCCGAAGGGTTAGGGGACACGCCCACATCCACCTTTCGTAACAATATTGTTGCATAAATGAGCATAATCAACAGATATCATAGTGTAAATTTATCCAACACGTTGTATGCTCAGTCACAAAGAAGACAAAGAATAGAACTTCAACTTGTTGGCCCCCTGACAAAAGGAGGGGGGGGGACCTGTAAATTCATCCTTGTCTGTTCGTCTGTCAACACTTTTCTCAATAACTACACCTTGAATTTTTTTAAAAATTTTTTCGCAAACATTAAACATGAGTGAAAAGGTAACAACGGATTTTGCGAAAAAATCCGGTTACCTCCCCCTTCCCTTTCCTTCATTCCCTCTTCACCTGGTGCTGAACTCAAATTTAAATATGTTAAGGCGTTGGGGACTTTTGGGGATAAATGGAAGGGGGGGGGCAAATGATGGACTTAGTTATTTGTTTTTTTGCATGGTGTAAAATTCAAATTTACATATGTCAAGGCCTAAAACTGCACCAGGATTTGAAGTCCCTTGGGGACTTTTGGGGCTAAATGGATGGGGGTGGGGGCAAATGCTGAACTTAGTCATTTTTTTTTATGCCTCGTTGACTGTGCACTCACGGGTGACCATGCATGTTTCACTTGTTTTTGTTATGCAACATTTATTTCCTCATTCTCTCATTATCACTGTGATGTCTCTTACATGATCGTCTTCTCAAACGTGATCATCCTCTTTCTCCTTTTTATGGTCTTTTTTCTTTACCGGTGACGTTATTGCGCATGCATTTGCATATAGCCGCGTCCGCATTATATTAGAATAGTCCACAAGAGTACCCATTTGTCTAATTCTGCACACCCTAAGAAATTCATTGGGGTATACATTAGGCTATAACAACAGCATATTCTTATCATTGTTTTGACTCTCGAATATATATCGCACGCAGTTAATCAACCGAGAACCACTCTATATAAAAGCATATAAGATGTCAATGGATACACACTCGAGAGTAAAAACAATGAAAAGAATACGCTGTTGTCCTAGCCCTATACATTATACAACAATGACAATGATGAAAGACTGCGTTTTTAAAGTTGTTAATTTCAATATACAACACTTATTGCAAACGATTTGTTGTATTAATTCAACACCGTTTGCCGTTTTATCTGTATTTGATTGTTCATATGTGACCGTGTGTCCATGCGCTCACTGCACAGACCGTGATCGTCCACTTGTTTTCGTCTGAACTCTGTGCTTGATTTCACCAATAAGTGTCAATCATGTGGCCTCTGTTGCTGCTGTAACAAACGAAACCACAACAGTTTAAAATGAGAACAACTCTCGTTTTACTTATTCAAGTAGTAGTGATCACAAAGAGGGAGGCAATATATGTTGTACTTATTCATGTAGTAGTGATCGCATGAGAAAGATAACTCGTACTTTATTTAAGTAGTAGTGATCGTAAAGGAGGATAACTCCTGCTTTACTTATTCAAATAGTAGTGATCGCAAAGCTGAAAAACTTGTGCTTTATTCAAGTAGTAGTAGTAGTGATTGCAAAGGGAGACAATTCCTGCTTTACTTGATTAAGTTGTAGTGATCGCGAAGGGAGACAACTTCAGCTGTCCTTATTCAAGTAGTAGTGATTACAAAGAGAAAACTTATACTTTATTCAAGTCGTAGTGATTGCAAAGGGAGACAACTTGTGTTTTATTAATATTATGTGTTCACGTATAATGAACAAAATCACATGGGCAACAGTCAACACACATTTAAATCAGAACATTAACAAGTAATTACTTTTCGTGTTTCGTGCATGCGAAACGCTATAAAAATTTGTAGAAATAATATGAACATCGACACATTATGTCAGTTTTTTTTTTTTTGTGTGTGTGTGTGTGTGTGTGTGTGTGTGTGTGTGTGTGTGTGTGTGTGTGTGTGTGTTTTGGCGGGTGGGGAGGGTATAGTATGTTGGACCGTAGTGGAGGTCTTCGCTCTCTCAGTGCTTGTATTATATAATCTATCTGTGATCATGAACTTCCTATCTTTAGATTCTCACTGCTGACACCTCCAGCTTTCTTATCAACGATGTGTGTTCGCTCTTCAATGACTTAACAGATCAACATGACATTTAGTGTTATCGACACGTGTTACCAGCCAGACTAAACTTACTTTTTTTTCACCAGTAAATTATCTGCTCGACACGGAAAAGAATATACCGAGTTGTTCGTTATGCGCACACGTTGTTTTGGGTTTGTTCGTAGATGTGATCAAGTCCCTGCTTGTCTTTCATATATTTGCACATAATCGTCTTAATTGCCTTTGCCCATGTTCTCAATGGCCCTAACCCTTTCTAAACTTGTCTCTACAGGCAACCTACCAATAACAAATGAAGAAAGAAACGCTCGAGCCATCCATGAGTAAGTTGGATCTGTTTTTATTTTTTTCATTTTCCTTGATTTTTTTTTTTTTTTGCTCTCGGGGCAAATCGAGAGCAGCTGTCTACAAAACAACTTGTATGAATTCTATAGAAAAAAAGGGAATTTAATTAAGATATTTAAAGTGAATTGAACTTTGATATATTTATGTTTTGATATTATCGCTATACCATGGCGTTTCTTATTTAATATGGTTAATATCCATTTCATATATTAGCTATATATATATATTAGGCACCGCCAAAATTGGGGGGGCAGGTCAGTACTTTTTGACGGACCGTCTTTTTAAAAATCTACCAAAAATCAGGTAATTATCCGATCAATACGAAATTTTCAGCGATTATTAGGAGAAGAATGAACTTTATAACAGTGTACTTATTTTTCATAAACGATATTTATATATATATATTTTTTGCTTACAAAACCCCCCCTTGTTTTGAAGTGGGAACAAATATGCTTAAAATAATCATCTGAAACTGAACAAAGCATATTGTGTTGTTGTAAGGGACAGAATTATAGATTAAAAAAAAAAAAAAAAAAATTGTTTGCATACCTTATTTTGACGTCTAAATACCAGAACTTCGATTGTGTTTAATTATCCCGCTTTTGAGTTTTGAAGTGTGAAATTCGGTGAATATGTTAAGTAAAATAATTAATTTAAGTTAAGCAAAACAAAAAAAATTTTTTTTTAATATTTATACGAAAAAAGCCATTTTAAAATTTTTGATAAATAAATTAACAATTTTTTTTTAGCGAGCCGAATAATGCATGACCATTATTAAACAGGGCATGCTTTGAATAATCGATACAAAAAAAAAATTCGATAAATGTTGTGCACTTTGTGTTAAAAATAGCATCATTTTTTTCGATCCCCTTTGAAAACGTTTGCCGCCTTTCGACTACGGTGGACCAAACGCGCTGAAATAAATTTTTTTTATTCTGCTTTAAATTGCCCCCCCCCCCATTTTGGGGAGTCTGGCCCCCACACATATACACATTAAAAACCAAACTCATACAAATGGTCACCCATCTGGTACTAGCCAGCCTCAGCTTAATAATACACTGAAATTTTCGTCACTGAAAAATAAGTTTTTTTGGCCTGTTTGGTCTTCCATAGTTTTCTTCTTATAAACAGCAAACGTAAACAGAGTCGATCTCGACTCTACATGGACGCGAAATAT